>NC_137616.1:38336815-38709315 GCF_963280865.1 Gymnoscopelus braueri | reverse complement strand
GCTGTTCGTAATAATTCACATTATATTTATAACTGTGTCTGTGTGTTTCTATCATCATGTTTATAACTGTGTCTGTGTGTTTCTATCATTATATTTATAACTGTGTCTGTGTGTTTCTATGAATCCAGGTGAAGATCTGGATGTGGGTGATATTATTGAGAGAGCGAACACCAACCTGAGTGAGTGAGCCTAGAGGAGACAACATGGCTGTCTGGAGGAGAACTAACAGCCGTAGCAATGAAATCCATATCCTAAAATACAAATGTATCATTTTGTATATCATATGTGTTGGCGTGTGTGTGTGCGTGTGTGTAGGTCGTGCCAGAGGTGACCCTTACCTCATGTTTGGTGACATCGCCATGCCAACCGGGAGGAACGCAGATCGGTGCACGCGGAAAGGATGTCTGTGGCCCAGAAACAAAAACGGCAAAGTTTATATCCCTATGACCATCTCTAATTATTTCAGTACGTTCTGATTGGTTGGTTGGTTGGTTGGTTGGTTGGTTGGTTGGTTGGTTGATTGATTGATTGAATTCTTTATTAACAAGATTATTAAAAGGATCCCTGGCTAGTAAGACTTATATGCCTTGATACATTATAATTACCCTCTATAACTAAAATTTATAACACCTTAAATACTTTGCTTATTATAGAAATAATTCATCTTTTACTCAAGCGGGACAACGCACATCACAAGTTGATGATGTCTTTTGTCCATGTGTGGTCCAGCCCTTTGGAATGTATGGAACGCATGTGAAAAAAAACAAAAAATGTAATACTTCCTACGGGCATCATTCATTCAAGATTGAATGCATAGGACCACAGGTCCCCAGGTTTTGTTTGTGTTAGGGTTGGGTTATCTTTTTAGCCTAAATGTTTTACTGTAGCTGTGCTGTTTACATTTCTGACTAATAAAGTATTCAATCCATCAAAACAAAAAACAAAAATAATAATAAACTAGAAAAAGCGCTCCTCGGAGCACAGGTCTCCGCCAGGTCAGGTACGTTATTCTGGCCTCCTGGCGGCGCTATAATAGGCCAATGTGAAAAGGGTGCCATTTATTCTTAGGTCTTTCACGGCAATCAGACTCTGCATTTATGATTTGAGGCATTTTCTTCCAATAATGTGTTTTGCTAAATTAGACCTGCTGGTGGCGCTATAACAGGCCAATGTGAAAAGGGTGGCATTTCTTCCTCGACCTAGTGGGAATGTGCGTGTGAAATTTCACGGAAATCGCAAGCTGCGTGCATAGTTTGAGGCTTTTTGTTCAATACGGACCAATCCTGCAAACTTTGGAAGCCAACCATATAGGCAATGAGGATGGAATATGGGAAATCGGACAGATTCGTGTTGATGACATGACTATAGAGATACTGTGTACCGATTTGCATGACGTTTGGATAAAATCTGTAGGAGTAATGTAAAAAAAATGGGTTTTGCACAAATCAGCCTCCTGGTGGCGCTATAACAGGCCCATGTGAAAAAATGCAGGGCAGAGGTTCTGAATTGGCATCCAGGGAGTGTGTGTGCAAAGTTTCGGAGCGACCGGGCCAACGGTGCCGGAGATTAGCTGCTAACACACAGACAGGACGGACACACACACACACGGACGGACGGACAGGGGGCAAAACATACTCTCTCGCCATGCCTTTCGGCCTGGCGGAGACAAAAAAGAGTGACTGAACTAAGTGGTTGAGTTTGTCTCCCTCTGCAGGCCGTAAGGAGCGTAAAACCATCCTCAACGCGCTGGCCACCTTCAGAAAATCCACATGCATCCGTTTTGTGAGGAGGAGAAAACAGAGACACTATGTGGAGATATACCCTGGGAATGGGTTAGTAAACACACACACACACACACGCACGGAAGCACACACACACACACACACACACACACACACACACACACACACACACACACACACACACACATACACACACACACACACACACATATTGATAGTAGATTGTTTAGACTGATGATCAGTCTAAACAATCTACTATCAATATGTGTTTGATGCTAGGGTATTGGTTAGCCCCTTTCGGAACCCTTTATACCTTTTTTGTATTTGGGGTGATGATGCTATCCAGCGTTCCTTGAAAGTCAATGGCTTCTCTCATTCACCCACTGGTACCACTCTCTGGATATACCGTCAGCATCCCAACTACAAAAAAGGTATACAGGGTTCCGAAAGGGGCTAGGCTCTTAGTTTACCTGTGATCCTATAGTTTACTGAGACACTACACTGTCTCTCTGCATTCTATGTATGCATTTACCTTGTTTATTGTTTGTCACTGGATAAGAATGTCTAATGAATGCATACATCATAACATTGTAATAATGCAACATTATAAACTGTAGGTGCTGGTCGTGCATCGTAACATTGTAATAATGTAACATTGTAACATTATAAACTAGGTGCTTTTCGATGATCGGGCGTCAGCGAGGCCGTCAGCAGATTTCTCTACAGAGAGGGGGGTGTGTCCATAAGAAAACCATCCAACACGAGGCTCTCCACGCTCTGGGCTTCCATCACGAACAGAACCGCTCCGATAGAGACAAATACATCAGAATCCTCAAAAAGAACATTAAATCAGGTAACCAGGCAGTGTTGCCAGATCTTAAATTATCGTACCGGAAGCTTAAAATGATGTCATTTGAAAGAAAACTATGGTACACAGCCAAAAAAAGATATCACAGGTATAAATATGTAATTTCACCCAAAACATAGCGTATTTATTGTAAGAAACAACCTTGTTTGAGACTCCTACGTGGCAAAAACGCATTTCATATGGTGTGGAATCAGGCAACTTCCTGGACACAAATAAAAGCCTTGAACTGGACTGGAAAGACGAGACCGGTGTTTTTAATGCCACCAAGTACAGATCTAGGGTCAGATTTACTGATTTAATGACTTATTTTGAAAAGCCAAACCAGATCCTGAATCAGCAGCCAGGGAATCTAGTAAATTCGCAAACTTTTTTGTGATATGGCGAAATTATCGTATATTTGGGCCTTTTTTGAATTACTGATCGTACATCGTAAAGTGGGTAAAATTATCGTATATAAATCCGATAATTATCATACATCTGGTAACACTGTCACCAGGGCTAAAAATTTTGTCCGTTTTGGTCACCTGAGATTCAACCCGATTCTAAAAATATCATCTATAATCAGTGGTGCTCAAACTTTTTCATGTTACGGACCCCCAAAATTGATTTATACCCCCTCATCTCAAAATATGTTGTTCCAGGGAACCCCCAGAGGAAAAGATTTGAGTAAAAAATGTTTGCTTTAAAAGATGCATTTATTCAAAGATTTTGAATAAGTTTTTCACGATTTTCAAAAATATTTTTGAATAGCCAAAGTATGAAATGGCACAGATGCTTTCCCGGATTGAATGGGTTAATTTGTGCGACCAAAACAATATAATTGGTAGAATTTATGCGACTGCATATAATTGCTGTGGTGCGACTAAAACGGTATGTCCAGTTAGTGAACCCAAACCAGTGCTCCTCGCCATCCAGAAAAAAACACATAGTGAATTGTAAATGAAAACCACAAAAAGTGAAAATGCTTTTAAACATTTTGAAGTTTTGCCCACGATGGGGACGTCAGCGTTAAAGTGGATACAAATCTATTACTTTGTATATTATGTGATCATCTGATTGGTTCGTTTATAATGTGATGATATGTGCTCTGTTGTCTGATTGGTCTGGTGGTATGTGCTCTGTCTTCTGATTGGTCGACTCTGCTTCTCTTACAGGAATGGAAAACAACTTCAAGAAGGTGAATACCAACAACTTAGGTACTCCCTACGACTTCAACTCTGCTATGCACTACGGCAGGTTAGTGTGTGTGTGTGTGTGTGTGCGTGTGTGTGTGTGTGTGTGTGTGTGTGTGTGTGTGTGTGTGTGTGTGTGTGTGTGTGTGTGTGTGTGAACTTGTAGATCTTCTATTTTCAAATAGCTGAAATGCACAGGCTATAGTTTTGAATTGCAGCCACCTGTAAAGGTACTCTTTTAGAGCGGTTTTGAAGGAGAGTAGGGTTTTACACTCCTTCACAGCTTTTGGTAGGGCATTCCACATTTTTGTGGCATAGCAGGAGAACGAATTCAACCCCTTGTTTGTGCCAAATCTGGGTTGGACGTGTGCATGCTCAAACGGAGCTTTGTAGATCTGCAATATTTTGGCTATTTGTCAGCTATTCTGGATGCTGTTCTAAAATGTTGTATGTTGTGTGTGCGTGTGCGTGTGCGTGTGCGTGTGCCTGTGTGTGTGTGTGTGTGTGTGTGTGTGTGTGTGTGTGTGTGTGTGTGTGTGTGTGTGTGTGTGTGTGTGTGTGTGTGTGTGTGTGTCAGATATGCATTTTCCAAACGGAGGGGTAAGCCCACCATTATTCGTAAAAGAAACTCCAAGAAGCCAGTCGGGGGAGCCAAAAGAATGAACACCAACGACATCGCCCGTGTCAACATGCTCTACTGCAGTGAGTCACATGGGCCACCAGGGGGTTCCAAAGAAAAAAGGAGAGGAAAATGACATAAATAAAAAACATACTGGCCCTCATTATATCGATGGAACTTACAAACCAGCTTAGAAATAGGTGTACCCTGTGAATTATTGCGTGAGATTTGTCAGCTGTTGATAAATGTGGCGCAGTCTTGCCCCAACTGTTTTTAGACATGAAGAAGCGGAATACGGCTGAGAAGAGGAACTTCTCCAGCATGTGAAGCTACCCCACCAATCATCTCTGTGGATTCACACACAGCTACACAGAGATACACTGAGTTCAGTCCATGCAACAGTGGTTATGTCACATGACACTTATGATGTAGGCCTACAGTAGTTTCTACTGAAGAGGATTCATGTTACATTTTTACTATTTACCTCATATTTTAATTGTGGTCGTAATTTATAAGGTGTTTCTTTTAGTTATATTGTTCATAGTATTGGTTCACTCTGCACATCTCTGTTTTAGTACAGCCTAATTTGCTTAACATTATAACATCCTTTCTGCTACCAGCCCACATTTTGCCTGTGCCTTATAGAGCTAGATCTATGTAGTGGTTTGTATCAGCCATTATTTGACTTCGGTATTCGCAATTAGCGATTATGTAGCCGATCCTAATTTTTAATTTTTTTTAACCTGGCATCCCTATTTTGGGCATGTAATTATAGGCAAAAGTTTTTAAAAATAGCCAATTATTTTTGTTAACAGCATTGGATGCAAAAATCTGCCATCGGCTTGGCTATCTAATACTTTTCCCTCCTTTTACTGGTTGATGCAGATGTGTCCAAAGGAAAGCGCTGCGTCTTCCCCTTCCGGTTCGGAAGCAAGAAGTACTCTGGCTGTACCACTGACGGCAGAAAGGATGGACGGCTGTGGTGCGCCACCACCTACAACTATAACCAGAATAATTGGCGCTTCTGTTAAAGTACGTTTTGACCATGATACTAAGACCAGGAATGCATCTGTGTCATTTTAAGATTTCTTTGGCAATTAAAAAAATAGCAGATATACAAGCACAGAGTGCCTCGCTACGAGCTTGATCTGTAGATCTTGTAGATTCACAGACACGCCCAATAAGAAAATTAAAAATAAATACGACTGCATTCGTAACAGCGCAAGTCTAGTCAACTATAAAGTGTCACTATATGTCAGAAGAACGCTGTCTGGGGAAGAAAAAAATAATTCACACATTAACTCAACGACCTGCCATTCACTTCATTGAACGGCAGGTCACTGAAGTGAGTACTTCATTAGTATTCAAATTGCGTGTTATAGCACAGCATAAAACTCAAGGAAATGCTCGTCTAGATTCAGTCTATTCCTGAGTCTTGGAATCGAAGGGACCACAACCACCGACAAAAAAGAAGACATTCCTTAAAAGCGATCTTTTTAAGAGTTTCGCCGCAGCGCCTTGTAAGCTGCCGCTTACCCCGTCTGATGTTTCCAGAACGGCCTCCGTCTGCACCGATAGAGACATTACTGTTCCAGACCCCCACCTGTGCCCAGACAGAATCTCTGCCTCTGCTCTCATTTGCTGACACTACACAAAATAAAGAAAACCAGCCTGGCCAATGCTGTGCGGGCCACACATTTTTTTACATTAATTAATTATATACGCGTGCCCTGCGCGTGGGAGGGAGGGAATAATTATAGTATACCCTCCAAAAAGGGAGGGTATTCTAGTTTTTTTGATTAATGCCTAAACATTAATGGAGGCTAGTGTGTGGTGGGCTGGTTTGGTTATCTCCGATCTCCCGCTGCCATGAAGATCACTTGCGCTGGCCGGGCACAGCTGGCATTCGAGCGTCGTGTTTATATCCTTAAACGAGTTTCCACATAACTCCAGAAAGACGTAGCATACTGTAGGCTATCCAAGTTGGGAGACGTCACTCTCATGTCATACAAATATTCCAGAGCAGCGGTCCTCAACATCCTCTTGCATATGCGCTCATCTTAACACAGAGCCAGTCAAGCACTGTTTAAATGGCTGAATGATTAAGCATCTAACTTGTAACATTGTAAACATGTTATATTATTTATAATTGCTCAATTAAGCTTGTACACTTGGAAATATCCATATTTCATATGACACATTGTCACATGTATTATTTATTAGTTTTATAGCTATGCATTCTTGGAGCGAATATATAGGTTTAGATGCCTGTCAGATTGTCAGACAATGCTGCTCCGCATGTCTACGATGGAACAAAAGGGTGTCGACAAATCCTACACGCCCTGCCGACAATGGTGGCGATCTCGCCGTAGACCCATTATTTGGTCTACACCACTTAAATGAGGGTCACTATTACTACTATTATATTCTAATAATAATAATGATATTGACAATAATAATAATAATAATAATAATGATAATAATAATACAATATTAATGATAATGATAATAATGATAATAATGATAATAATGATAATAATAATACAAAATTAAATGTTTCTTATAATGTAGTTTTTTCCCCCTCAGAAGTAAACTGAGACATTTGATTTCCTGCTTCCTGTCTTAACAACCTACCATGATGTCCTACTGAACAACCTACCATGATGTCCTACTGAACAACCTACCATGATGTCCTACTGAACAACCTACCATGCTATATACTTATACTCATATATACTCATATAATATACTCATATATACTCATGTTATACTCCATGAATTGAATACATGAGGAACCCATTTGAAACAAGCCAATGCTGCTTTTCTGGGCTTTTCAATCCTATTTAGTTGACCTTGTATTGAGAACTGTACTTCCATGTGCTTTTTCTCTGCAAACTTCTAAATAAAGTATTCAATCAATCAATCAATCAATCAATCAATGTTGTCCTATTTGTTCTTGCTATTTGTTTGGAAAGCACTTTGGGTCAGCTGCTATTGTTTTTAAATGTGCTATATAAATACATTTGACTTGACTTGACTTGACTACTGACCAATTTTGGTCCTAATACCCTCCTACATCATATATTAAAAGTTGTGCTTCATGGATTTAGTTTAACAGTTTAACATTTTCCAAGGTCAAAGGCAACGTTTTGATGTTTTAAAGCAGTGCAGTCTTGGTCAAATGGTGTTAAATATTGGAGGGTTTATGTGGAGTTATCCAACATATTTGGTCTCTATTCTTGAGTTTTGTGGGTCAATCTTTCCAATAAAACACCTTTTGAGAGGATATTTTAATGTCTGATGCCTGTGGTGTGTTCTACCGTGTTACGCTGTATACACCGTATACAATGAAGATTTTTGGGGGGAAAAGCGTATACCGTCTATTAACCATTTCATCCATTGAAAACGCACTAGCGTATCGTGCATGTGGTGCAGGGAATAATTATCGTATACCCTTCGAAAAAACCTGGACACACCACTGTCTGATGCCTGTATTTGGGGTAGCAGTACCCCAACGCCCATTAGTTTGCTGCATTTGACACTTAAAGTTTGTGCCACACTGCTCATATGGGAGTAAAATGATCTAAACCTGGTATAAATAGTTCATTATAGACCTGGTTAAAATATAATAAGAAGTAAAATGTTCAAAAGTGTGTTCCCCCAGAGGTCAGGTTGTGAAACTGCAACTACTGAAACTAACAGGCTCAATGGTTGGACAAATGACAGTAGTCAGGGGATATTACATAAATCTTGGAATAAATAGCTAGAAAAATAAATGTCTTTACCAATGAATGTGGGAACCCATGACAGCCACTGAAATTTGGGGTATCCATAACCTTATGCGGGCTCCCCCACCTTTTCAGCTGGGGGAGAAAGTCTACCCCTCAAATGTACAGATATGCTTTTTTAAATTAATTTTACTTTGACATTTTCCCCCCAATATACCTTACAGTGACCTGTAATGGAAACGATACAGTACAGTGGATCAAATGAAACTGAGTTTAAGTTTGTAAATCGGCATAATAATAAATTTGCTGCCTGTTTGAAAAATGGTTGGGCCTGTGAGCCCGGTGCTCCGACTGTATTTTATGTTACATGGGACATGATGGGAGTGTAAATGTGATTCAAAATGTATTTTCCAAGGTATATTTAGCGCAGTGGCATTCACAAAAACATAGTTTTTAAATCATGTTTGCTAACTGCCCGATAGCTTTTGTTTCCACTGTTGAACTGCCTTTATTAGTGTATTTCAATTTCTGAAATAGGCCTACTATGAGATGCTGCTCCACATTGTCAAATGCCTCAGGAGTCAATGTCACCTTGAGGGCCTGGTACCTCCGTATGGTCCCCCAGGGGGTGTAGAGGAGCGTAGCAGTGCTAGGGTCCACCTCGGGTGGGTAGAGGGGAGCATGATCTTTGGTGTTTGCAAAAAGTTAGCTTTCCATAAGTTTGTAAAATGAGACCCTGTCCTTTGATTTTGTGTGGGGGCAATAGCTGAATGGGTATAGAGCCCCTGTTACGTGTTGAGGTGTCCATGAGAAAGGAGAAAGCTGAAAACCGAAAATAGCCCTTTCCCCCTGTGCCAATGCATTCACAGCCCCTAACCAGACAAAAGAGGTGATTGAGGACCTTGGATGCCAATAATGGCTGTCCTCTTCAGTGGAAAGTACACAGATTTCCCTGTAACAATGCAGTGTAACACCTTCAGCTTTGTCGCTGCCCCAACTGAATCTGCTACCAAACTTCACCATCTTAGAGCTTGGTCTGGTCCACTGTACCGGGTACTTGCTGCTTGCTAGACAAGAAGCGTAGAAAAACAGTCTGACGTCAGACTCTGAAATGGCGTCGAAAGTGGGCAGAGTTAACGGCGAATCTTAACTCACTACGCCCCTTCCATATAGGGAAAGGGATAGCGACGTCCATAGTGATAGCCACTATAGCCGGAACTACGTCATTCTGGGCGAGTCTCCACCCTACGCCCGTTCCCTATATCTATGCCAAGGGGCCAGCTTCTGAGTTGTAAATTGAGGCTGTATAGGAAGTGACAGTTCATATGAATGGCCTGTAGTTTTGCCGTTTCACCCTGGCTGGTGTCAGAAAGAATACTCTCCAGCGGACATATGCTTCCAGTCGCTAGTTTAAAGTCTTCTTTCAATCACAATGATATGCGTTTTGGTAAGTTATGGTCCCATTTATTTTTAAATTAATGATAAAGTTGGGTATACTGTAGGAGGGGCGTGGCTACCTTGTGATGATTTGATTGAAAAGCTACACAACCAATAGCATTAATTCCCCATCCCCGCTCTGGTCGCAACCAATAGCATTCATTTCCGTGTTCCAGATATAGAAAGATGGCACTTTTGAAATTGCTGAAGAATAGGCTGAATTTACAGTCTGTAGAATCTATGGGCGTAACTTTGTCTATGATCTATGCCCATGAGCGTCATGGCGCATCCCATCCCAGCGTGCAGCGTGCTGTCTCGGAGGTATCGCGAGATTTGGCTGCCAGACAGGAAATGGTTGACAGTTTTGCAATACTTTGGCCGTTCAGAAACATACTTTGTGCTCTGTAGATACCTCTATAAAATGTTACAGTGTACACATCGAAAAGCAACACAGCAGAAAACAATGTGTGATATGTCTTCTTTTATTTTCCTGAGACGATTATTTTTATAAAGGTCTCAATCGTAGGTGTTTGGGTTCTACCTTGACATAAATCAGCATCACTGCACATCGTGTCACGCAGCCCACCAAAAATAGCCAATCTTGTGAGCTTTTCTTTGTTGCTATTTTCAGAGAAGAAATCAGGATTTTAAGCATTAAAGGCCTACTCCACCAAAATGATGTTTTAGTGTGAATTCATGTGTTTTTGAAGCTTAACACTACATATCTCAGTTATTAGTATTTTCATTACAACCAAAATCAGTTTTTCAGATGAGCACTCAATTCAACTAACTGAAAACTGCTTTGACTCAGGGCACAGCACACTAACACAGGACATCGTGTGGTGTGATGTGTCATGTAATGTAATCAAAGCCTCATCAAAAGACATACATCTACAGTATGTGGCTGTTCCACCTTGGTCTGTTGTCCAATCAGAGGCTGAGCAATATGCATACAATACCAAGTGTTTCTGCTTGTCTTTGACAAGGAGCAAAAAAATAACCTTGTGGTTCTATTTGGTGTGACACCAGCAGAAAACAATATACCATGGCAACTTTACTTGCAAGCCGACATATACTGTTGCAGTGGAAAAATATTTGCACATGCAATTGCTCCAGGATTTCTTTTTTAACTGGAAATAATAGTTTCACACTGAGAGAAAGGGAGTTTGTTTTATTCCACCTGGATGTCATTTGCAGACCACAATTAAATTATGGACTGATGTACTGACCTGAACAATGTTCCTGACCTGCATGCGTATATAACCAAACTATAAGTATCATTTATCTGCTGTATCTGTATGGAAATGAATTAAGAAAATGTCCACTTGAGAAAATTAACCACTCTCTTCACTTTGTATGAATGAACTGCATTGACTGCAAGTGATAGAATACAGTACATGCTAGCCTATATTAAAATTGCCTACAGGGTAGAGATTTGACCGATGGTGGACGTCACAAACAACATCTGGACTTGCGAGGCACACCGTTGCTCTGGTCTGCACCAAACTTGGCACAAACACTGTTCAGAGGTCTGCCATAACAACAGTCACACCAGGGACACATGTGTGGTATATTTCTTTTCTGTATCTAGTGGTGGTCCTCAGGGGTGTATTGGTGCATTCATTGGTGCACGGCACGCGCACGGTTCCTGAAAAAGAATCTTTAAAAAAGGAGTAACTTTTCTGTGTTCACAAATACATCTTAAACTAGAAAAAGTGCTCCTCGGAGCACAGGTCTCCGCCAGGTCAGGCAGGTTATTGAGGGCCAGCAATGTTCGGAATTCACCAAGCAGGATGGAATATGAAAAATCGGACGCAACCTTGTTGATCACTTACTTGACTATGGGGATAATGTGTACCGATTTGCATGTTTGGACCAAATTTGTAGGAGTAACATTAAAACAAATGTTTTGCAAAGATCTGCCTCCTGGTGGCGCTATAATAGGGCAATGTTAAAAGGGTGTCATTTGTTCCTCAACGTAGTGTGAATGTGTGTGCAAAGATTCACCGCAATCTAATGGCTAAGCCAATCTTAGCCATCAAGGATGGAATATGAAACATTTGAAAGACCTGTTTGGTTTAATGACTATAGAGATACTGTGTACCGATTTGTGGGATGTGTGGACAAAATCTGTGGAGTACTGTCAAAGAATTTGTGTTGCTATAACAGGTGGCGCTATAACAGGCCCATGTGAAAAATTTGGGGCAGAGGTTCTGCACAGTTTGGCTGCCAACAAGCTAACGGTGCCGGAGATTAGCTGTACACAGACAGAATGACACACACACACACACACACACGCACGCACGCACGCACGCACGCACGCACGCACGCACGCACGCACGCACGCACGCACGCACGCACGCACACGCACACACACACACGCAGGGTGCAAAACATACTCTCGCTCGGAGACAAAAACTGTTTTTAACTTTGATTCCTTAGAAATAGCTTCAGGGCCAGCCCTAATCCCAAGAGCATCACCTATGATTGGCATTCTGTTGGACGTGGCGGGCAGGATATCGTTGAGAAGTTGTAAAACTGTGACGGCCAGCAGGATGGTGATCTTAAAGCCCAGCTTTGTACCGCTATCCGAGATCAGGAAAGACGCCATGTCTAGACACAAGAAGAACAAGACGGGCAACAGGAAGTTGATGATGTAGAGGATGGCCTTCCTCTTCATTGTGATCTAGGAGGAGAGATGTAAAGGAACAGGAGAAAACACTGAGGTAATCCAGACTCCAGGCAGACGAATAAAATGAATGAGAATGAACATTAAGTTACATGATTTTACCACCCACCCGTTCACACACACATGCATGCACGCACTCATTTAAACACAAACAGTATGCATATACTGTATGTGTTTCTGTGCGGAAGCATGTATTTATGTGTGTTTGCGGAAAAGGAAAAAAAAGCGTATACCCCCTTTTTTCAAAGTACTGCACAAACTGCTGTGGGTATGAACAATAAAACACTGTAATAAAAAATGTAATAATAAATAAATAAACGCAAACAGTTGAGTCACTCACTGAAGTATCACAGAGGCAAACGTAAGGTTGCAGGACTGAGTGTCGAAGGGGAACTTGTAGACGTTCATTCTACAGCTGCTGACGACCACGTCATCATTTTTAACAAAGACTGTCCCATCATATTTAATGTGGACATAAGGGCTGACAGCAGCCCCACCCTCTAACCTGGAAGACAGACAGACAGACAGACAGACAGACAGACACATACAAAGAGAGTTTAACAGTTTAGGGGTGGCAGTGGCTCAGGAGCGGCCGCTTGGGAACCTTCCATTCCTATCGAGCCCGGGCTCCCCCAGAGTTAGTGTCGAAGTGTCCTTGAGCAAGACGCTGAACCCCTAATTGCTCCCGATGAGTAGGTTGGTGCCTTGCATGGTTTCCTCCGTCATCGGTGTATGAATGTGTGTGTGAGTGTGTGGAAGTAATACACAATAAATGTAAAGCGCCTTGGTTAAAGGTACTTTATACATGTTTATAGAACATTTCACATTTGTTGTATAACACTAATAACATTAATGACTAGTCGTCCACACCCAGGATGCTGTGCACCCAAACTACTGTATGTGAAGACATGAGACTTGGGACCACAATTGGCACTACAGATCCATAGCTTGTGTCAAAAATGTGTAAAATCTGTTTTAAGATATACCTACCCACTGAGGAGAAAAATGCATAATAGCACTCACATGTGCGTGTGTGCATGTGTGCGTGCGTACGTACGTACGTACGTGTGTGTGTATTCCCACCTCTCATCGATGATGATATCAGGTTTCCACAGCCATCCACTCGGTACAGAAACACGCTGAATTCCACAGAACTTAGAGGGATCCCAGGATATGAACTCATTTTTCCATTTCTGCAGTAGAAGAACAAATCCTATTGATAGCTTGTAGACATCATTACTCTCTGTTCTTTTTGTCAAGCACTTAGTCCTTCCATATGTAACCAGGTGGACCTGTTACAAAGGCAGTATCAGCCAGGTGCTCCTTGTTTATAATCAAGGGTGGGGTTTATTGGCAGACAATGTTTAAAATAGCTAGACTGCATTCATTCAGGGGATCCCCTAGCTTGCTGTAAGGTTGGCGTACCTGAGGAGGACAAGAGCTGGAAGGCATGGCTTTTCTAAATGTATCCGCATATTGGCCGCCTGGTGAATTAGTAAGTTATGGTAAAAAGTATGCCCTTAGTCCATGCTGCTGTGCTCCTTCTCCTCCTCTGTTACGCCAGCCCAATGTATGGTATTGTATGTGTTGGTTATTTATATGCTTGTTGGGTTTTAGTCTAGTGTGTATTTTAAAAGCTGGAATACTTTATGTACAGGAATAATAATAGAAAGCCTTTTTTAAATCATTCCATGTCTTATTTCCATGCTCATCCTTGGTTATACGATTACGAACCTGTGCATTGCATTGTTAAAGAGGACCTTCCCTCTAGAAAGCATTGTATATTTTATTGCTATTATTTCCTTTAAAAAGACTCCCCCTGCTACACATACTTAGTAAACTGGACCCGAGTTGGCTCTGTACCACATTTTATTCCGTCTACACCTAACCTCTTAACCAAAAATAGTGCATTACAAGCCCACAACGGGTCGCATGAGAGAAATGCATGTACCATGTATGTTTATATTCTTTGCATTTCAGTGACTTCAGGTAGACTATACTGCCCTGTTGATGTTGTTGTAAATGTAAAACATGTGGCAAGTTAAATGATGCCACAGGTTCTATTTGACAGATCCAAGGAATGTAACACTTAGCTAAAAGGGGGAGATGTAATGGCATTTAGGTGCCACAAGGTGGCTCTGTGGACTCTCTTGGACTTTTTTTGGGGGGGGGGGTGGAGAATAGATGAGAGAGTAGCAGAATGGCTTGTGAGAGTTAGAGATTGTTCAACATTCCTGACGTAGTTGGTGAGTTGTAATAATAGCAGCATATTTACATTTACACTGAAAATTTCTCCATTTGTTCTCAAAGAGTCCGAGGGTTCCAGAGAAGGCAAAAAGCCAATGCAAAAACGATAAAGGAGGGAGACATTGTATACTTAATGCAAAATTAGTCTTCAAACAGGTATTTTACCTTTTTTGTTTAGGCAAATTGACAAATAATTGGCTTAATTAAAGAACTTTTCCCCAGGCAGCAATGGTAATGGTGTGAAATCATGTCAAATATATCAATATAATACCGGTATATCATGACCCTTCCCTATATATTTGATATATGATTTCACATCGTTGCTGCCTGAGGAAGAGTAACTCGAAACACGTTGCTGAGTAGTCTGTAAGATTTTAAAATTATACCTCCTTCTGTTTTTCATACTGTATATCACTTGATTAAACTGATCCAACAGTTATGGAACAACAGTTTTAACATGGGCGTTCACAATTTCTGGGCTGAAAACACAAGAAACACACAAAATAATTATCTGATAGTACTTTGCGTACCAGTATGTAAACTCACCACAGACACCACCTTGTTTATCAACTGATTATCAGGGGTTCTCAAATTGCATTACATTACACATTACTACCTGCACCCAGGTGCTTGATGGGTAATGTAGTTTAGTATAGTATAGATGGGTTTCCCGTTTGTAAACATTGAGGATGATGCGCGCGCAGTGGAGGGAAGAGCCTGTAGAGGGCGCTATTACCCGCAGCATCTCTGGCCACTGTACATTGATAAAATAAATGGTCTTCACCGGGTTTAATGAAAGTAGATTAAATGATGCAGTTTGTAATATCTTCTTTACTCAATAAAAATGATTTGTCGGAAGTTGGATCTGTCTGTATATAATAGCAGCATTATGCCTATTCTGCCTATAATAGCAGCATTATGCCTATCTAAATCCCGAAAATAACAATAGAGTGAATGGCACTTCCGGGTCGTTCTACCTCCCGCATGCGCAGAATGCACACTCTGCTCTGTGATGACGTCGCGCGGAAACCCATCTATTGGGGTGAAACGTCTTCACTTTCTATGCCAGATGAGAAGAGCCCAACTCCCCCCTTCCATCCTCACTACATTCTACAGGGGCACTATAGAGAGCATCCTGACCAACTGCATCTCTGTCTGGTTTGGAAGCTGCAATGCATCAGACTGGAAGTCTGTTCAGAGAGTGGTGAGGACAGCGGAGAAGATCATCTGGACTTCACTGCCTTTCATCAAGGACATTGCTCACAGTCACTGTCTGACTAGGGCTAATAACATCAGGACAGACCCTACCCACCCACATCGTGGACTGTTCACTCTGCTGCCCTCTGGCAAAAAGGCTCCACAGTATCCCATGCAAGAGTTTCTTTCCCCCAGCCATCTGACTTGTGAACTAAAAAAAGTGCAATAATCCCCTATAGAGCGTGCCAAAAATCCTGAAGGGGGCGTCAACAAGTGTCTTTTGGTAGCTGCGGACATCTTTGAGGGGTAAAAACCAGGTTGACTTAACATTGCCCAATGCCACGCCCAATGCCTCGCCCCCCCGTGGTGACGACACGTTGGCACGCTCTATAAGTGCAATATCCTCTATCCTTTCTCCTATATGCTGCTGAGGACTCCATGCTGTGCAATATGATTTTATCAGTATTGTTTTTAGTATTGTAGTATTTTAGTATTATTTATTTTTTTAACTAGGAGTAGTTTTAGATCATAGTAAGCCAGTGGAATGGAATTTCACTTAATTATGCATTTCATGTATTGTTGAATGACAATAAAGCTATCCATCTATCTATTCGTAGTGTCGTACCTGAAAATAACTAAACAAATGAACTTGGCAGGGTATGTTTGTTCGACAGAAATGTAAAGCAAGAGAATAGTAGGGATCTTGAAAACAGGAAATTCCCTTTAGTTTCCATAATGAAAAGTCCAAAACAGAGAATAAGTGATTATTGGTAATGGGTTGTTATTAGCAATAACAGTAGTAACAGCACTACTACTAGTACTAGTATAGTTACCTTGTCCAGAGTTGTATGGGTAGAAGAAGGTGATGATGGGGTTAGTGAACACAGCCAGGTTTAAGGAGATGGAACCCCACAGGGTAATTAGAGGGAGGGAGAACCAATACAATACTGCCATACCTGGATAGAACTTTTCCTCCGAGGTGGAAAGCTGATGCGAGGTTAGGATAGAACACACGCACACACACACACACACACACACACGCACACGCACACGCACGCACACACACACGCGCAAAGATCGAGTTTGGTGAATTTTATTAACTGCAATATTTATAGCCTACTTTTGAGTATGGTTACATAAAACGCACAATTTTATACATTCCACAATATCAGCAGAATGAAATGTGTGTGTGTGTGTGTGTGTGTGTGTGTGTGTGTGTGTGTGTGTGTGTGTGTGTGTGTGTGTGTGTGTGTGTGTGTGTGTGGTTGGGGGGGGGGATGGGGGTGCAACACAATGTAGTCGGGCGGTAGACTAATACTGTGACAACAGAAGGGCCATTTGTATCCTTTACATACTGTAGCTGTATAGATTTTGCTTAGCTCAATATGTTGAGCAAGGCACTAACAATGCCAGGGTTATGGGATGCATTCCCATCCGACTTCTATTGCAAAAAAAAAAAGTATTATTTACTATAGACATTGGATGAAAGCTTCCAAGATGTGATCATATCTCATCTCCTCCATTTTAGCATGGCAATTTTATTTATTTTGAGTAATTTTTAACCCTAACCTTACAGCCAAAAATAGCTGATCTACAAGCCCACAAGGCGTCATACCGTGACGCGTTGTGAGCTTGTAGATATTACAGCTATTATATCTACGTATATACAGCTATTTTCGGTATATATACAGCTAATGTCTAATCCTAACCTTAATACCATGCAAGTTCAGTCTTTTCCTAGTTGTAAACCTATAGCTCCAAAAATATTTTTCTACCGAGACTAAGTTTTGCACGCTGTCCGCCCGCCCGTCCGTCCGTCCGTCTGTCCGTCCGTCCGTCCGTGTGTCCGTCTGTGAACAGCTAATCTCCGGCACCGTTGGCTTGATCGCAGCGAAACTGTGCACACATACACTCCCTGGAATCCAGAGCAGAACCTCTGCCCCAACTTTTTCACATGGGCCTGTTATAGCACCACCAGGAGGCAGCTTTTTGCTAAACACATTTTTTGACAGTACTCCTACAGATTTTGTCCAAAATCAGTACACATTATCTCTATAGTCATTAAACGAAACGGGTCTTTCAGATTTTTCATATTCCATCCTGTTTGGCTAAGATTGGCTTCCAAAGTTTGCATGAGTGCTCTATTTTGAACAAAATGGCTCAAATCAAATCATGAACACAGCGTGCAATATCCGTGAAATTTTGCACACTCATTCCCAGTAGGCCGAGGAAGAAATGCCACTTGAAATTTTTCAAATCAGCCTCATGGTGGCGCTATAATATTCCGATTCGCGTTTTTACCTATAACTGCGCCTATCTGTGTATGCTAATCATCTGGGGACCCCCAAAATAATTTCGGAACCACTGTTGTAGACTCGTGTGAATGCAATATGTTAACTAGCATGTCTGTGGTGGGGGGAGGGGGTGGGGGTCGTCTTACTGTCTCCCTTCCATTGAGAAATTAACATCCTTGTGTCTGGTAGGCCACCTACCGATTGACCTGTAGCCCTGCCTGAAGCTTGTGTGCAATATCTCCCCTGATCAAAGCAGAGGGGCTTTCTTGGCATCTGGTGGCAGAAACGTGTAGAATACATGGTTTCCTATCCCCAATCTGAGTGTCTGCGCACTCCCTAGGCCAAGGTAAAACCTTTGCCCTGCATTTTTCACATCTACCTTTTATAGCGCCACCAGGAGGCCGACTTATGTAAAACAAATCATTTGATATTACTCCTTCAGATTTTATCCAAATTTCACGCAAATCGGTACACATGATCTCTATAGTCATGTGATCAAGATGGATCTATTTTTCATATTCCATCCTGATTGGCTAAGATTGCCATCTAAAGTTTGCAGGAGTGGCCCGTTTTGAACAAAATGCAGCAAATCATGAACGCAGCATCCGATTGCGGTGAAACTTTGCATGCACATTCGCACTACATTGAGGAACAAATGCCACCCAACCCATTGAGACCTGAGGCCGATTCTAAAAACGCCTTCTAAAACCTAACCTAAGTTTTCTGTAAACGTTCAAATTCTTACTAAAATAATTAATACAAAATGATGTTGGTATATGTATAGCAACAACTAATGAGACACAGAGGTGGCTCCCGGATTCAGAGGTATAACAACGTATAGGTGGCAGCAGGTCTAAATGGGTTAATATTGTCCTATTCTAGCGCCACCAGTGCTAATCATCTGGGGACCCCCAAAATAATTTCGGAACCACTGTTGTAGACTCGTGTGAATGCAATATGTTAACTAGCATGTCTGTGGTGGGAGGGGGTGGGGGTCGTCTTACTGTCTCCCTTCCATTGAGAAATTAACATCCTTGTGTCTGGTAGGCCACCTACCGATTGACCTGTAGCCCTGCCTGAAGCTTGTGTGCAATATCTCCCCTGATCAAAGCAGAGAGGCTTTCTTGGCATCTGGTGGTAGAAACGTGTAGAATGGTTTCCTATCCCCAATCTGAGTGTCTGCGCACTCCCTAGGCCAAGGTAAAACCTTTGCCCTGCATTTTTCACATCTACCTTTTATAGCGCCACCAGGAGGCCGACTTATGTAAAACAAATCATTTGATATTACTCCTTCAGATTTTATCCAAATTTCACGCAAATCGGTACACATGATCTCTATAGTCATGTGATCAAGACGGATCTATTTTTCATATTCCATCCTGATTGGCTAAGATTGCCATCTAAAGTTTGCAGGAGTGGCCCGTTTTGAACAAAATGCAGCAAATCATGAACGCAGCATCCGATTGCGGTGAAACTTTGCATGCACATTCGCACTACATTGAGGAACAAATGCCACCCTTTTAATATTGTCCTATTCTAGCGCCACCAGCAGTCCAAGTTTTGAAAATACATTTTTTTTATATTACTCCTACAAATGTATTCCAAACATCACGCAAATCGGTACACATTATCTCTATAGTCATGTGATCAAGATGGATCCGTCCGATTTTTCATATACCATCCTGATTGGCGAATTCTGAACATTGCTGGCCCACAATAACCACAGGTCTCCTGGCGGAGACCTGTGCCCCGAGGAGCACCTTTCCTAGTTTAACTATAAAACAGTCCCTTTCTAGTTGAGGCTTTAATTTCAACCACTGAGGCCAATTTCTGTTGGCCTATAGTGACATTAAATTAGTTGAGCTTGTTTTAAGCAAATTATTTCGTCTGTGTGTGAGAGATGAAAATCAGTGTGAGGAGGAGGAAGAGGAGGAGGAGGGGGGTAGAGAAGAGGAGGAGGAGAGGGGGGAAGAGGAGGAGGGGGGGAGAAGAGGAGGAGGGGGGAGAAGAGGAGGAGGGGGGGGGAGAAGAGGAGGAGGGGGGAGAAGAGATGGGGGGGAGGGGTAATCCCTCCCCGTGAGCGTAGCCCGTGAGCAGTGTTGCCATGTCCACTTATTATGAGCGACTTTAGGCTTGTTTTTCTGTAAAGTTGCTTGTGAATATTGTTAGTTGCAGGTCGCAGTTTTTTTTGCCTTGTTTCTAGTTTCTAGTTGCTTATTTGGGCGTGTTTCCTAATGTTGTTTAAACCAGTGGTTCTCAAATATTTTCATATCAAGGACCCCCAAATTAATATGTATTTGTCTGCGGACCCCCCATATGTTATGCTAGCCCCCCCCCCCCCAAAAAAAAAACAAGATTTATGTCGTTAAAATGTTTGTAAAAATATTCCAATGTTTTTCAAATAGCCGACGTGATTGTGTTTAAAGGGCGAAGCCAAGGGCTCGCTTCTTTCGGGGGTTGTTTTCATAGACCCGCTTGCTTGTTTCTCTCGCAAGAAAAACCTGGCAACTCTGAGCATAGCCCCTGAGCAGCCGCCGCAGAGACCCCGTGCAGTCAGTGAGAAGAGCTCGCGACGATACGTCGTCGCCATTTTGCCTCAACTACCAACCGGGACTAAAGGAAGCAACAAGCAACACCACCGGCGTTAAGAAGAACAACATCCTTCTTCCTTTTTTTTAGAAGCAGCTTGGACATAACAACGCGAATTGGCAGAGTGTGCATCAAGTCATCTTTGCAAGGTAAGTGTTTAAATCACTGAAGGAGGGAAGCTAACGCATAAAAGCCACGGATGGAGGACTGGAGGTGTATTACACGGCGGCTACGGTAGCTAAGCTAACGTTAGCATGACCATAAAGGCTTGTTGGTTTGCTCGTCCAGCCGGCATTTTGAAAACCGTCCCGCTTTTTTTCTTTCCCCTTGTCGCAACGTTAAGGTGTTCCCCCCCTGCATGTTATTTACACACCTACATATGTTTACATGACTCGTATTGTCAACATAATATAGACGACGTGATGGCTGCGTGTTATTATTCCGTAACCTCGTTAGCCGACGTTAGCTAATAGCTAGCTTCGCACGCCGACTGAAGACGTGGGCCTGTTTCATCCACACGAGCCTATGTAACGGTGGTTAGCATGCAGAGGCGTGGTGGTGGTGGGCACGGATCACCATTATCCCTCCATTAATCGAGAAGAGGTCGATTAACGAAACTATCGTCAAATCATCGGTTTTTGCAGATTTCACACAATCGGAAGAAAGACACAATAGAAAGACACTGTATTTGAATGTGGACTATCCTGGATCAGAGACTGCCTCAGATCAGTGGCGCCAATCTGCACACTTGGTGTGTGTGCATGGTCTTATCTGTTGTGGGACCCCTCTGCTCTGTAATCTGTGTTTTTATTTGCTTCTAATCTTAGTTTCTAATCTCATCCTCCACACAGATGTCTGACGACATGGCCACGGAATCCACGGATCATGTTAACGGGAACGGGGGCACACCAGAGGCAGAGGAAGTGGAACAGGAACCGATGGAGACGTCCGAGGCCGTCGTAGTGGCCCACTCGGAACACTTCGAGACCCTGTTGGAGGCTGGGCTGCCTCAGAAGGTCGCTGAGAAGCTAGACGAGATCTACGTTGCAGGTAAAGAGGCATCCGTTTCTAACGCATCAGTCCCAATGCACCATAACACAAACGCACAGTAAAATCATGTGAAACGTGGTTCCATTTGTGCACTCAGAGTTAAAGCTCCAATCCGGAACTTCAACCACTCTGTATTGTAGAGCAATGGGTTCCCAAACTTTTCAGGCTGCACCCCCCCCCCCCCAAATCATATTTGAACTGGGAACCCTCCCCCCCAAGGACAAGCACTTGAAATGTATGCATATTTATCCACAGGTAAATATTGTGAAAATAGCCGATCTACAAGCTCACAACTGCGAGGCGTTGTGAGCTTGTAGATTGGCTATTTTCACAATGCTTGCCTCTTTCTTACCTACTATTTGACAATTTGGCATTACAAATGTTATTACATTGTAACATAAGAAATGTGCAGATTCTCTGTATACACTTATGTACGGTTTGTTGTTTTGTTTACTGTTGAGTGAGAAAACAATGTGTTGCACATTAAAGGGATACTTCACTTTCACATAAAATAAACATTTAAAAAATATATTAAAAATAAATGAAAAAAGTAATGGAAAAATCACGGCCCCCTCACGCATTAGAGTGTCCTACTAATGTGTGAGGGGGCCTTTATTTTGCCATAACTTCTTTCATTTTTTTTAAAATATTTATTTTTAATGTTTATTTTATGTGAAAGTGAAGTATCCCTTTAAGCTAATCATCTGGGCACCCCCAAAATAATTTGGGAACCACTGTTGTAGAATATGTGAATGCAATATGCTAACTAGCATGTTGGGGGAAGTGGGGGGGTGTCGTCCTTCTCCCTTCCATTGAGAAATTTACACCTTTTGTCTGGTAGTAGGCCACCTACCGGTTCACCACCTGTAACCCTGCCTGAAGCTCGTAGTGCAATATCCCCCCTGACCAAAGCTGAGATGCCTTCTTGGTGGTTGAAACTTGTAGAAAACATGATTTCCAATCCCTGGCAGGGGCATGAAAGTTACGGATAGCAGCTTATAGGCCGATGAAATACAGTAAAGTCCTTTTTGTTTAAAGCTTCTTTAAAGCACTGGGGGGGGCTTTACTGTATTCGCAGATGGCATCTGTTCTTTGAAGCGTCATGTTGATCATTATCTCCCCCTGGCAGCGATTAACCCACCACAGTTTTTTAAGGTGGTCCGTCTTTTCTAACGTTAATTATCAGGTCACTGTTGGAGCAGCGTGCCATTGTCATTCATATGAATTAGTTTCACTTTAGTGAAAGGGTGGGTGTTGTCTTTATTAGGGTTCAAGGGGGTTTGGTACAAGACCAGCTGGCATCAAGACCGGATCAGTAGAATGTAGAGAACAATAGAAGTGATTGTGTGACTGATGCAGATGGTAGGAACTTGTTAAACAGGACTAGACTGCAATGTGCACGGCTAGCTCCAAGTATGTTCAGGTGGCTTAGCTTAATGCATTTTAGGTTTGGGGTCACACATCAGCTTCTGCTGTGCAAACTGAAGTTATTGGTATTCAACATAGTGGGCTTTTAGTGGTAACACTGTCTGTACCCCACTGCTGATTTCCATCAATTTTAAAGTTGAGCACTTGATTAGGATCAAGAAAGGGTTTATTTCTCACTTACTTAATGCAAGTACAAGCGGTGGGACCTGTTCAGCAGAACTGTGCTAATGTACAACAGTGATGTATTCAATGGCAAACAAGCAATTTTTCACAATATTCTGTAGAGAAAAATATTAGATTGTCAATTGTGGGTGTTTGGATAGTCTGGATATTACAAAGTAATGGTGAAACCTCATTTCAAAACCAAGGATTAACAGTACACCCCCCTTTACTCCGGTTTTTATCATGGGTACTTTTCAAAGCATACCCTAGCTAACGAGTATGTGCAAGTCTTCTTTACTGTTGTCCAAGTATGTTAAGAATGGTGTATATATTTGTATAATAGCAGGGAGACATGCAATAGGTAATAGACTTTAAATAAGAACTTTTGATGCTCCTAAAATGAAAAAAAATATCGGCAGATTAGCTGTATGAAGTAAATTAAATGTTCTTCCTCAATTACGACTTACACATGTAATTGAGTCATGATTTATGTAGCACATGTGATAAAAGTAGGAAATGAATCTAGACATCTGCTTTTGTCAACTCTTGCACGGTTGCCCACATCTATCTGAGCTTTTTCATCACCCCAAAGATGATATTTAAAAAAACGTGGTAAACCAGGATGTGGTCACTGCTGTAGGAAGTGTGAGAACACACTGGGTGATCACTTTCACATCTTTTGCACTGTGCTGTAAACCCTAGTCGGATGGGAGTAGTAGCGCAGATTAAATCAATAATTGGCTTGGAGTTCAATCAGGATTTCAGTACTATACATTTAGGTAATATTCCATCCAAATGTTGTTCTTGTGGACAAAGATAGATTTTGACAAATGTCTTATAATTAAATGAAAGCCAATATGCAAAGCATTGTCATCCCATGTCTCTCTGCCATGGTCATGTAATGGAAGCATGTATTCTTCCCCCATTGGTCTTGTAGAGTTGTGTATTTATACTTACCGTTTCACATTCTATCCCTAGGACTGGTAGCACATAGTGACCTAGATGAGAGGGCGATTGAAGCTTTGAAAGAATTCAACGAGGAGGGAGCTCTACAAGTCTTGGTTCAATTCAAAGAGAGTGACCTGTCACACGTGCAAGTAAGTTGGTCATGGAGTTGCCACTAGTTAGTTCACATGCTTGTATTTAGAGGTATGAAATTGTTAAAAATATAAATGGTCTAATGTATATTTATCAAGTAACATGTTAGTAATGGGTAGTGATGTGTCATGCACAGTTTTTGAACATGTCGTTTACAAATTCACCCGATTGTGAATGTTTGTTACATATTATAACATGAAACTTTTCTCTACTGGGTCAACATCTGAAAGGATGTGGCCAAGTGTCATTTAATTTGGCCTATTAGCAACATCAACCTATAAAATGGCCAAGACCAAGAATGGTCAATCTCGCCAAAACAAACTGCTCATATCCCACAGTATTCACGTAACTCCATTGTTGTAGAAAAACGGTTAAAGCGAGTCCCTGAGCCATACGGTTGGTATTGTCAGCCTAATTCATCATTGCGATTAACTTGGACATGGCCTTATTTGCCCAAGTTGAATGCGATGATGAATTGTGCTGACCAAAGCACACCAGTTTGGCTCCTGGACTTGTTTGAACCATTTTTGTACAAACAATGACTTCCAGATATCAGCTGTATTTGGTTTGGCAAGATGGATCTTACTTATAAGTAGGAGAAATGCATTTTTCAGTCTAGGACTTTACGCATGCTGTTAACAATAAGAAAAAGAGGAGAAAAAAAAAAGGGTTCAGATGTGAGAAGGATGTGATGAGCACTAAACACTGTTGTTAACTCATGTTGGATATCCATGCTTTCTCTTACAGAACAAAAGTGCTTTTCTCTGTGGAGTAATGAAGACTTACAGACAGAGGGAGAAACAAGGGACCAAAGTTTCAGATTCCACTAAGGGACCAGACGAGAGTAAAATCAAAGAGCTCCTAGATCGAACCAACTACACACTAGATGTCACGACAGGACAGAGGAAGTATGGCGGCCCTCCACCGGAGTCTGTGTACACAGGCGCTCAGCCCACCATCGGAACAGAGGTACCAGCTCCACTTTATTTTTATGGCTATTCCTTTGAATGTTTTTTTCCCATAGCCAAACAGCACCTCATTAATTCGGTGTCCTTTCTGCCATTGACATAAAAAATGAAGGGAACATGTTTTCCAATTAGACTTACAAGATGATGCAACCATGCCACACTTCATTAGTCCTAGTCACAACTTGTAGTACAACCTTTTACTTCAGGCTTTAAGTGCCTGTTCTTAATTGTCTGGCTAAATCGGGTCAACCGGACCGCTGGAAAACCTGAACAAATTACCACGTTTTGTTGCTGTATTTCAGATTCGTTTTTGCATTTGTTAAAGCATCGCCTTAATGTCATCAGAAGCATTAATAGTAGTAATTTCTTAGTAGCCAGACCAGTTGGATGGCTAGTTGCCTGGTTACTTGCATTTGTTTAAATGCTGACAGACACCCCTACAAGTTGTTGTTAAAAGTAGCCATTTTAGGCAAAGTTAGTTTGCACAGCACAGATGGGATGAAATTATGTAAACCCACATGGAATGATTAATTTGAATATTAGTTTTATGTCCCGAAATGAATAAGATGGGTAAATGTCACTAGTTCCTTTTATTTATGACCGAGTACACATTTCTCCTCAGATCTTTGTTGGCAAGATTCCTCGTGACCTGTTTGAAGATGAGCTGGTGCCCCTGTTTGAGAAGGCAGGTCCCATCTGGGACCTGAGGCTAATGATGGACCCTCTCAGTGGTTTGAACAGGGGCTACGCCTTTGTCACTTTTTGCACAAAAGAAGCGGCCCAGGCGGCTGTCCAATTGGTGAGTGTTTATTTTACCCAGGAGGAAAAAAAGCGTAGGTTATCAAGAAGGTTTGCCACTTAAGCCCTATATAATTGATTGTAAGAAGAATAGTGAAAGTAGCATATCTGCAAGCTCATAGCAAGTCATGATTCGTGAGCTTGTAGATCTGCTATTTTCTTTTCAGTGGCCAACTGTAGAGAACTGTATTTTTCAGTTCCCATCTATAAATGTATGCAATTGATTGCAGAGTAGTGGGGCATCCTCACTTAGCCAACTTGCCCAGGATAAGGATTAGAATTAGCTGATCATAAAATGCATCTTCAGGACAGCCTTACAGGCAGGTGACACATTGATGGGTAAATCATAAAGGAATAGGAGCGAAGTAAAGTGACAAATTGTAAGTTTCAAGTGAAATGTCAATACAGCCATCGTAGTTAATCAACCACTTTTCTAGAGATGAAGAACAATGCCGTAATCAGTTTGTATTTGTATGTGACTTACATACATTCATACTTTCTCATTAACCACTTAAGCCCTTTTTCAAAAATAGCGAAAGTGGCACAGCTACAAGCTCACTGTGTGTTTTGAAACGTTGTGAGCTTGTAGTCTATCTTCTATTTTTGACCCCCACCCCCTGACATTTCCAAAATAGGAACAGCAGGTTAAAAGTGGTTACCTGTTTTTGTTCATTCCACAGTGTAATAACCACGAAATTCGCCCCGGCAAGCACATTGGAGTGTGCATATCTGTAGCCAATAACCGGCTTTTTGTGGGTTCCATCCCCAAAAGTAAAACAAAGGAACAGATTGTTGAAGAGTTTAGTAAAGTCACAGGTGAGTCATCTTTCCGCTAGTCAAATGGAAGTGTAATGAAACTATAATAACAACTAACAACCTTTTAGTTGACTGACATAGATTTGCCTGTGTTTATATTTTTGTGTACTCCTATTCCTGTTAATTATATATAGTTTTATAATTGTTTCAGGCTCCCTCAAACTCAGTTACAATGGCTTTAGCCTAATTTCTGCTCTGTCGCACGCGGGTTGAGAACGGCCGACCTACAAGCTCACAGTGCTTCGCATCTGCGACGCATTGTAAGCTTGTAGGTCTGCTATTCTGGCACACGGTCACAGGACGAAGGTTGAATCAGGCTTTACTTGACTAAACAATATTGTGGAAAAACTACTATTTGTAACAAATGCTTGCCCCTCCCCACCCTTTCTTAAACACAGAGGGTCTCACTGATGTCATACTCTACCACCAACCGGATGACAAGAAGAAGAACAGGGGGTTCTGTTTCCTAGAGTACGAAGACCATAAAACGGCAGCTCAAGCTCGACGCCGGCTGATGAGCGGCAAGGTTAAAGTCTGGGGTAACGTGGTGACGGTGGAATGGGCTGACCCCATCGAAGACCCTGACCCCGACGTGATGTCAAAGGTAGGTTCATTGGTTTGAGGGAGGGATTTTAATAGTTTTTTAGGTAATGAGCTGATCATTTTGTTGACCAGGCGTGAAAATGCCACCAGCTAAAACTTTGTGTGGCTGATTAAATCACTGGCTTGATTAAATCAAAGGACGCTTCATAATATGCAGCCGGGAAGTGTTAAATAATTCGTTTCGCTGTCCAATCCACAGGTCAAGGTTTTATTTGTGCGAAATCTTGCAAATGGCGTCACAGAAGAAATCCTGGAAAAATCCTTTGGCGAGTTCGGCAAACTGGAGCGGGTGAAAAAGCTGAAGGATTACGCCTTCATCCACTTTGAAGAGAGAGACGGTGCAGTCAAGGTACGGTTCTGTAGCAGTTCAGCAATGTATGGAAACATGAACATTAACACAGTAACAAAGCAGGCCTTGAATAACAAAATGGTAAATTAAAACTGTGTGGTATCCATTTGGTGACCTGCACAAAGCAGGAGTGGAACTATTGTAATGAGGCTGTCTTTGTCTGTCTGTGTGTACGTTAGCACTGTGCCCCACTAAGGACTTTATTTAATCTAATTGGATTCAGCAGTTAAATATTACAATTTGTTTTATATATAAAGTATAGTATATAAGTATTGTAAGTTATATATAACACTCTGTGAAAATAGCATATTGGCCTGTGTTACATCTGTACATCTGTTAAAACAACTGAATATTCAATATGCCAGTTGGCTGCTGCGATCTTTAGCCTGTGTGGGGATTTGTCTGGCATAATTTTTAATGGTGAAAGACTGCTTGAGTCAAATAATCTCAGTTGATGGGTCTGACAAATTATTAAAAATCTTAGACTTTCATGTGCCAGACCTACTATTCATGTCTTCACTTGGCTTGAAACACAGCCATGCAGCTTAGCTATGCACACCTCTGGGTTGCCTATAAAATATTTATATTAATGTTCAATATTTCTTCTTCTTAGGCGTTGGAAGAGATGAATGGGAAGGAACTGGAGGGAGAGTGCATTGAGATTGTATTTGCTAAGCCGCCTGATCAAAAAAGGAAAGAACGCAAGGCCCAGAGACAAGCAGCCAAAACACAAATGTAAGAAAGATCCATGCACGTTTTCTTTTCTTTTCCATGACCTTTTCTGTTAAATTCTATTCATGAATTTGCTTTATTGTCACTCTTAAAAACCACTTGAGCCCTTTATACTTTGTTGAATGAGAAAATGGCCGATCTACACTCGCAACGTGTCATGATGCGTTTTGAGCTTGTAGATCTGCAATTTTGGCTTTTCAAAGCGTAAGAAGAGTTAGGCCTATAATGATGCCGGGTTTGAAAGTGGTTCAAGGCAGGTTGAAAGTGGTTAAGACTTTGCATTCAGAGTTGTAACTGTACTGTGTGATGTCTCACCACAGGTATGATGACTATTACTACTACGGGCCTCCTCCACCCATGCCACCTCCTGCGAGGGGCCGGGGCCGAGGCGCCGGTGGCCGGGGAGGCAGCTACGCCGCCTACGCGCCCGACTACTACGGCTACAACGACGACTACTATGACTACTACGGCTATGACTACCAGAACTACCGCGGCGGCTACGAAGACCCCTACTACGGCTACGATGACTTCCAGGTCCCCAGCCGGGGGCGTGGGGGTGGAGGCAGAGGGGGCCCACGTGGAGGGTCCTCGCCTGGCGGGAGGTCACGTGGACCGAGTGGCCCCCCTCGTGGTCGCGGCGGCTACTCCCAACGAGGAGGAGGTGGTCCCGGCGGACCCAGCCGAGGAGTGAGGGGAGGAGGCAGAGGAGGCGTGCCGATGAGAGCAGGAGGAGGCGGAGGCCGCGGCGGGGTACGTGGTGCTCGGGGTGGTGGCCGCGGTGGAAATGTAGGAGGGAAGCGCAAAGCCGATGGGTACAGCCAGCCCGATTCCAAACGCCGGCAGACCAATAGTCAGAACTGGGGCTCGCAACCCATTGCTCAGCAGCCGCTGGGTGGCGATCATTCTGGTAACTATGGTTACAAATCTGACAACCAGGAATTCTATCAGGATTCTTTTGGGCAACAGTGGAAGTAGAGTGGTGCAAAATAGGGCTTTTTGATAAAACGACAACAAAACCATTTTTTCTAGAGACTTTGATCTGATCGGGCCCTAAAAATTCCATACGGTTGCCTGTTTCTGTTTTTGTTTTTGTATTGTTTCTCCTCCCCAAAAAAATTGGTGACATCTGGCAAGGTATCTTTTTGTACATATTTTAATCCGCTTGGACTCAAAACAAGTAGCTCACACTCCCACCTGCTTCTGGCGAACTGGTTTTATTTTATTTTATTCCTTTTTTGTTTGTTTTTTAAGCTGGTCGATAAGTTTTCCATAACAAAGTTTGAAGAAAAAAAAATAATTAGATTGCAGTCATGTGCTGGAGCTGTCTATTTGGCTTATAGCTTTATGTATGTTTTATAGTAACTATGGTTATCATGTTTTAAGTAGCCTACAGCAGCAAAGCTTAATGTCTCCTAAACATGTATTTAAAACAAATGAATCTACAATTTGTATTGTCAAAGTAAATGCGTGTCTTGTTATTGAAGAAAAAAAAAAAGGACCTCAGCAGTCCTATTTTTTGGCTTGACCTTTTGGCTTGTATCCTTTTGCTGTTTGTCTGCTCTAATAAACATTACACGCACACGTGTACAAAAAAACTCAAATTGTGTTGCAAATTCATGTTTCGGCAAATTCTTCTCTTCAAATTTCGTCTTCAAAATTTCTAAAGGCTCCTTGTGGAAGGAAAAAGGACCAAAGGTTTGCCGGCATAATGTTGGCCACATGTTACAAATGTCACCTTGCATGCCATCAAATTTCCAGTTCACCTAATATAGTTGGCATCTCAAGAGTGCTTTTATGTATGTGTAGTTACATATTCCATCCTTTCTCTCATGTCCCCAAAAAAACCCATACTTGGTGAGATTAGTTTTCACAAATTGGTATTCCAAATTAAATGCTTTGTTATGTTAGGAAAAGCGAAATTAGGAGAGCCTCCATCCTTTTTATTGACATTCCCTACTGAAAAGCACAATTTGATCCAGATTTAAAAATAAGTGTTTTGACCCAGAAGGATCTATCTAACTGTTGAAGGCCTGGATACTAATCTTTGCATGTTTTATCCTAAGTTTTAATTACTGTGCAATGGTGGGAAAGTAATTGAAGTGCATGTCTTTGCTTGTTGTGCTTTTTGTAAAAAAAAAAACACTTTTTTGTTGCTTTGGTAGCAAAAATGGCTGCTTTTAACATCTCACTCCCCCCACCTTTACCCCAATGTTCAATCACTGCTCTATTACCGCCTTAAAAAAAAGCAACAAGGCCTTTCATTGCTCTTTCTTGGCCTTGTCTTTAAAGGCATTGTGATGTGCATGTGTGAAGTTGTAGGTCGTGGAAGTCCCCGAGAATGCTTCAGTATCTTTGGCTTCTGATGTAACGCATATTTTCTTTTTACCTTTTTTATTCGACAGGCTTTTCTCTACAGTTAATGCATCGTATTGTGTCTGTCTGTGGTTCTGTGCGCGTGTGAGAGAGAGAGAGAGAGAGAGAGACCAGTAGAAGTGTGTAGATGTCATTTGTCCCTTCCTGTTCTATTCTCTAACTGGCTCCTTTTGTTACCTGACTAGCAGGGAAAAGGGGGAGAGGCTGGTGCTGAAGTGTCACTATGAAGAGACTGACCAGTATATGGGGCTTACACACTGCAAAGCTGCCAAAGGATTGGATGGAATGGTAAGGTCCACCTGACTGACAGACTTGACTGAATGGTCCAATGGTATTTTACAAATGACTGACAATACTGTCTGGTCATATCACCGCCTTTTATAAGGAGCCCAAACATAACATATTCTCACATTCACATGAAGATAACAAAAATAGAAGAGCAAGAATAAAATGTTAAGCTGCTTCCTTACAGAAATTCCTTTTACATAGTAAAGACACTGCCCCGATCTCCCTATGTGTCCCCTCGTCTGATACAAGACGTAAATAAGAAATTATAGAAAGCTTGACTGGAAATAATAATGTCCCCTTTTTGCACCTTTTTTGGTCTGCGTTTGCTGTGGCTCAGAGGAGCTTGATAAATTAATTGATAAGGGGGGGGGGGGTGTCTGTAATTGCATCTTAATGGATTAAATGTGATTATTTTTTTATTTGTTTTATAGGGTTGCTGGGCTTAAGAAAAAAATGTCAGAAATTTAGGGCAATGCTTCTCAAGTAGTGGGTCAGGTCAGGACTCAAAAGTGGGTCATGAGATATTCTGGCAGATTTGCAGAAACTCAAATAGAAATACATGTATTTGTATTATAAAAAATATTTGCTCCTGATCTCACCGTGGTTGTGAGACACCAGTTGAGAACTAACTGGTTTACGGTGTAACTTGTGGTTACCTGGTGTTTTTTTTTCTTTCTTCCAGTTGGGCATTCCAGGAGAATGAATTGTTCTTTTAAGGACTTTGTCAAATAGATAAAGGGTTTGGCCTACTACCTCAGTCTAAGAGGAATTGCCTACCTGTGTCTGAACTCCTCTCTTCAGAGATATGCACATGCAACAACAGAGCACTTGACTGATAGATATTAGATGTACGTGCACTGCTTGGCTCTTGACTTTACAAGCACCAGCAGCCATAGACATCGTGTAAGCTTCATCTCATGATATGAGCTTGAATAAAACAAGTCCTCCTCGCTGTCTGAACCATGTGATCATATAGTTTTGCTGGGTTGTATAATAGTTTTAGAGGGGAAATGTGACTTTTTTTAACAATGCATTGTTGACTTGTCAGAAAATATTCACCTCAGTAGAGGCATCAGTCTTCCTTGCTCTTTCCATTATGGGGAAAACGAGTCTTAATTTGTTTTGTTTTTTCGTACCCATCATTGGAAGGATGTGCTAAATTGTATTTGAACAGTCCGCTTACTTTATATACGTGTCCCTTTATCATGAATAACATGATGGATGAAATGCAATGCCAACTACTGTGGATTCCTACACAGGTTTGTGGAAGCCTGGAAAAATATTGTTAAGTGAATATTAGTGTTGGACATTTTGGAAAGAAGTTGAGCCCCAATTTGGTAAACATTTTACGTAGGCATTGACCTACTTTACATTTAATATATTGTACTGAGTAGTTGTAAGTAATAACTTTCAGTTCTATGAAGTAATATATAACCGCTTACAGAGATGTTCATCTGTTGTCGCGTTGTGCACCAGCCAAAGATCTTTACAAATACAGTAACAATTAAGATCTGGGGCGAGGAGGGTAGTCTGATGCCTTGAAGGCAACAGACGTGAAAACGTGCGCATATTTTTTTGCACGGATGACGTTTTCTTTCAATTGGGGGATACAACGAGGATAGAATCCTTGATCACATTTGGCATACCCTGTCCAGGCACTAACGCAGAACGACACAAAACTTCTAATTCAGTCAAAGGAAATCATGGTGTGACAGGAAAAGTAGGATTGCTTTTCAATCTCGTAGGCTCCCTGCGTATTTGTCAAGATTTTGACAGGGTCTGCCTATCTGCGTCATGTTGAGCATTTCTGCAGCACTGGTTCTTAGGTTTTTAGTTGAACTCTTGATAGTGTTCACTCCACGAGTTACAGACCTATAAGGGTCCATTTGGTTCCTAACCATTTTAGCTGGGGAGGAACTCTGGAATCTCCTCAAGCACACCACGGGGGGCCCCAGACCCCATATTGAGAACCAGTGATCCAGTTCACATTTTGTTGTCACATTTTGTTCTTCATGGTTTGTAAAAAAAAAAAAAAGTAAAAAAAAGAACCTGAACAAGTTTTTGTAGGTTTTGTACTTTTCACTCTCTGTGTTGTCATCACATTTCATTTGAAGAGATGTTATCAGTCAAAACATTATTTGTTTTTGTTAATTGCTAACCAGTGTGTTTGCATTCTTGCAAATTGTTTTATACTGTACAGTGAGGCGAGTGTAAATTATTTTTCTAATAAAGTTATTGACTTTGATCAGTGTTGTGTGGTTTATTACAAAGGCAACAAAGTTAATAGAATGTATGATGACGTTTATCTGACAAGAGAGGGCTGTTTTGACAGGTGTTAAAAGGTAACCAGATTAATTGTGGGTCTTGTCAGTGCCTTACAGCAGTGTTTCCCAAACAGTGGGTGGGGACCCATTTTTGGTAAATGTCCCTTTTTTGTTACATTTTGTTTTGAATTATTTCAAAAGATTTTCAAAAATGCCCCCCCCCCCCATTTTTTTTTGACATTCTTCAAAAGAATGTCATTGATAAAAATTATCAAAGAAATTTCATTAGAAAAAGAAAAAAAGTTGTAGTGAAATAGCAGATCTACAAGCTCAAGACCGCGTCTCATTGCGGCGCGCTGTGAACTTGTTGTTTGGCTTTTTTTTGGGAACCACTGTCTTACTGGCTCTGAACTGGCAGAGATACCATGATAAAATACACCCACAGACCCTACTTGTCAAATAGCCTGTGAGAAGGATCTGTTTACCTAGCTATTAATACATGGTGACAATAACATTTCCCCCCCTTTATTACGATACATTTTTTATTGACCTTTTGGTAAGTGTACAGTTGTTCCAACAGACACGGTACCTTGTGGTTGTGTGTATACTGTATATGGCAGTGGTTCAAAGTGGGGTCTGGGGACCCCCAGGGGTTCCAAGGGTTCCCCAGCAAAATGTGCAAACATGCCGTCAACATCAGTTTAACCGTATATAGGCTATTTGAAAATAGCAGATCTACAAGCTCACAACACGTCATGTGAAGCGTTGTAAGCTTGTAGATCTGCTACTTTGGACGAGAAAAACATTTTTGAAACATTTTAACAACAAAATATTTTTTCAGATGTGGGTCCGGCTATGTTAATTTGGGGGTCCTTGACCTTGACATAAAGTTTGAAAACCAGTGCGGTGTAGCCTATGTATATGGTTTCATTGGTTTGCAGTGGTGTAAAGTAACTAAGTACATTTACTCAAGTACTGTACTTAAGTATAATTTTGAGGTACTTTAACTTAACTGGAGTATTTCCTATTTTCAGTACTTTTACTTCTACTCCACTACATCTCGGATCCAAATATTGTACTTTTACTCCACTACATTTATTTGAAAACTTTAATTACTTTGTAGATTTTGATTATTATTAGAAAACATACATTAACCACTTCAGCCCTATTTACATTTCGGCCATTTGAAAATAGCAGATCTACAAGCTCACCATGTGTCCCATAAATGTGTGCTGTAGATCTGATTTTTACACATTTGAAAACTTGAAATGGGACAATCTGAATAATGAGTAATCTTATTTTTACTACTGTACATTTTGATGCCAATACTTTTGTACTTTTACTCAAGTACTTTTTGAATTCCGTACTTTTACTTGTAACAGAGTATTGAGTATTGATACTTTTACTTCAGTAAAAAAAATGTGAGTACTTTATCCACCACTGGTTAGGAGTATAAACATGAAGAAACAATCTAAAAAGCCTGGCTGGACACACGCTGAAACCATAACAGGTACAAATTGAACTCTTTTTATTTGTACCATGACAAACTGACGATTTTACAGTGTATATTGGGGGGGGGGGGTTGCGGACAGTCCCAGAGATAGGTTAACATCGTATGACAGTCATGTTTCAGCAGGCTACGTTAGTTTGTTTTCCTTCTTTTTTTAGGGGCTTCTAAATGGACCCGTACAAGTCTAACTCTTGACAGTATCCACAAGTTTCCTAGGGCAGTGGTTCTCAAACTTTTCATGTCAAGGACCTAACAGACGACGTCACACTGATAAGAACCAGTATGCGCGCAACCAGTATGCGCGCAATGAAACCCATTCTGTCAGGTCTCGCGAGGACGCGCCTCACTTGCCAACACACAAGACTGCGGTGAAGCCAGCCGTACAAAAGAGGGGGTTGGGGGGGGGTGCCGCACCCCGAAACAACAGGTTGAGAATTGATTGTGTGAAACAATCACCTGTGCTTCCAGTCTCAATGTTGGTAAACACATAATTGGTCAGCCCGCGGACCCCCATTTGAAAAGATATGCCAAGGACCCCCATAAGAGAAGATTTTTACGGCTCTAGCAGTGAGTTTCCACTATTTTTCAAGGACCCCCAGTTTGACATGCATTAGGCTACGGACGGACCCCCATGTAATGGCATTTCTATCTCTGGGACCCCAATTTATTTTGTAAAATCAATGTTAATTTAACTTCGAGAGTGTACAAATGGAACCAAATGGACCCGTTAGGGTCCATTTGGTTCCATTTGTACACTCTGAGTTACAGACCCTTAAGAGTCAATTTGGTTGATAAATTATCATTTAGCTGGGGACCCCCTGGAACTCCCTCAAGGACCCCTGGGGGTCCCCGGACCCCACTTTGAGAACCAATGCCCTAGGAAACTTGTGGATACAAATGTATCCTAACGGGTCCATTTGGTTCCATTTGTACACTGTCAAAGAAGTTAAGGGGGTAGGTCCTTGAAATGTAAAAGTTTGAGATCCTGTTTTCGTAGACATTGCTTGGTTGCTGCTATTTCCTCCGAGGTGGAAAGACTGGTGACGCAAGGTTAGGTTGCTGCTTGTTTCTCCCGCAAAACTGGCAACAACACTGGTGGACGCACATCTCGCGGTGACGGACGGGAGTGACATCGTTAGGATTATAGGGAAACATTCCATGATCCGTCAGAAGGAAAACATAAACGTCAACTAAAAACTATAAATGTAGCCTCAAAAAGGAGATTTTTTTTAATGTGGATATTCCTGGGGGGAAGTGTAGAGAACGGAGATGACAGAATAGAGATGCACGCACGCGGATAATGTGTTTTATATGAAAAAGAGCTACAATCAAATGCCAGTTCGAGCACAGTAAGTTTATGAACCATGTTTACTTGTTGTTGTCGTCTAATAGCCGAGCTACGTTAAAACTCTCCAACTTAAAGCTTATTGTTGAGGAACGATTTGTGATTTACAACACGTTTAGTTAGTTATGAACACAACAACATCTTTGTAACCACATGAACTCATATATTGTCCCTATTCTGACCAAAACAAGTAGCTGTAGAATACAACTCTCGTAGACGTATTTATGATTCTGACGTTTTCAATCTACGAGAGTTGTAGGGTTCACCCCCCATGGACACAGCACTATGCTCCGTAGACACTCCAAACATGTACAAATTGAAAAAAATGGTGCTTACCCCCAAGCCCCAAATGTTAACTCTCGCTACGGGGTAGTAGTTTAATGTAATAATCCATATCTTTCAATAAAGAAGTGTTTTAATGCCGTCTGTGGCCGATTCTGTCGGAAGTTCCCAATGGGCGGTAGTGACGCGCCCATCTGGTGATACCCGGAATTACACTCCATGTAAACAGGAAGTAAACGAGGGTGAAAAAATGGCGTTCGGCCACAGACGGCATTACAACACTTCTTTATTGAAAGATATGGATTATTACATTAAACTACTACCCCGTAGCGAGAGTTAACATTTGGGGCGTGGGGGTAAGCACCTTTATTTTCAATTTGTACATGTTTGGAGTGTCTACGGGGTATAGTGCTGAAAGTCCCTGTGTCCTTGGGGGGTGAACCCTACAACTCTCGTAGATTGAAAACGTCAGAATCATAAATACGTCTACGAGAGTTGTATTCTACAACACGTTTAGTTAGTTATGAACACAACAACAGCTTTGTAAACAATATGAACTCATATATTGTCCCTATTCTGACCAAAACAAGCGAAAACAAGCGAGCATTCTGCCATGAATGAAGATCATACAAGATAGATTTATTTTATAAAGAGATTTTGTGTAGGGGGGGACCAGTGGGTGGGAAACGTACTCAAATGTTTTACATTGTAAAAGTATCAATACTGCAATGCTGGACTGCAATATAGAAATACTGTTGTTAGTCCGGAATTCTAAATGGGCTTGAGTGAAAGCACAAAAGTAAAAGTACTCATTATGCAGAATGTTTTTCAAATGGATACAAATCATTTGAAAATAGCAGATATACAAGCTCACAATGCGTCACATATGTGAGCTTGTAGATCTCCTATTTTTTCAAATGGCCAAAATGTATATAGGGCTGAAGTGGTTAAAGTATGTTTTGTAATAATATTCTAAATCTGCAAAGTAACAAGTTTTCAAATAATTGTAGTGGATTAAAAGTACAATATTTGTCTCTGAGATGTAGTGGAGTAGAAGTAAAAGTATTGAAAATTGGAAATACTCCACTAAAGTAAAAAATCCTCAAAAGTGTAGTTAAGTGCAGTACTTGAGTAAATGTACTTAGTTACTTTACACCACTGTTTATTTTAAAGAGATGTTGTGTAGGGACATACTAGTGGACACTGGACAAGCATAGAGCCTTGGGGACCCTTAATTCAAGTAACTTTTTTTTTATTAATAACCCAATTGAATTAACTATGTAGTTCACTGGTTCTCAATGTTGGGTCCTTGAGGCCGGGGGATCCCCATGCAGCTAAATGATTAATAGTTAGGAACCAAATTGACCCCTACAAGTCTGTAACTCTGAGATTGTACAAATGGAACCATAGATATTATGTGGTGGATTCATTAACAGCAGTTTGCAAAATAGTACAGAGGTACAATTATACAATAATGCTAAAAGGATAACACCTAAGGGCTTGTTTCCATTGTGGTCCTATGATGGCTGGAATACAGACATATTTCATGTGTATTTTGTCCTATAGAGTGCATTGAAATGATGGCCGTTGACAGAAGTATTTCATGTGTATTTTGTCCTACAATTATGTGGCATGTGCATTGAAATGATGGCCGGTGTACAGACATATTTCATGTGTATTTTGTCCTACAGAGTGCATTGAAATGATGGCTTGAATACAGACATATTTCATGTGTATTCTGTCCTACAGAGTGCATTGAAATGATGGCTTGAATACAGACATATTTCATATGTATTTTGTCCTTCAGAGTGCATTGAAATGATGGCTGGAATACAGACATATTTCATGTGTATTCTGTCCTACAGAGTGCATTGAAATGATGGCTGGAATACAGACATATTTCATATGTATCTTGTCCTTCAGAGTGCATTGAAATGATGGCTGGAATACAGACATATTTCATGTGTATTTTGTCCTACAGAGTGCATTGAAAAGATGGCTGGAATACAGACATGTTTCATGTGTATTTTGTCCTACAGAGTGCATTGAAAAGATGGCTGGAATACAGACATATTTCATGTGTATTTTGTCCTACAGAGTGCATTGAAATGATGGCTTGAATACAGACATATTTCATGTGTATTTTGTCCTACAGAGTGCATTGAAATGATGGCTTGAATACAGACATATTTCATGTGTATTTTGTCCTACAGAGTACATTGAAAAGATGGCTGGAATACAGACATATTTCATATGTATTTTGTCCTACAGAGTGCATTGAAATGATGGCTTGAATACAGACATATTTCATGTGTATTTTGTCCTAGAGTGTGCATTGAAATGATGGCTTGAATACAGACACATTTCATGTGTATTTTGTCCTACAGAGTGCATTGAAATGATGGCCGGTGTACAGACGTATTGTGACAATCTGAAGCAGAGACTGAAGCTGGACGTCCTGAGAGAAATGTTCCGCCAATATCCTCTATTCTGCTTCGTGCTGCTGTCCATGCTGTCCCTGACTGTACTGCTCAACAAGTATGATCGATCATTGCATGTTATTATTGCTGTCAGGCAGAAACATCTTATGTGCAATGCGAGGGTGTGGTCTCTAGCCCAGTGGTTCTCAAACCTTTTCATGTCAAGGACCCCCGAAATTATATGTATTTGGCCGCGGACCCCCATCTCAAAATATTTTGTTCCAGAGACCCCCAGAAGCAAAGGTTTCAGTTACAAATGTTCGCTTTAAATATATATATATTCAAAGATTTGCACACATTTTCATGATTTTTCAAAAATAGCTGCTTGTAGATCTGCTATTTTTGAATAGCCAACGTGTAAAATATGGTTAAAGTGGTTAAAATGGTATCCCCCCCAAGGACCCCTGGGGGTCCCCAGACCCCACTTTGAGAACCAATGGTCTGGCCAACACCAACTCTGGACTCCTGAATCACTGCCCTCTAACTACAGTGTTGTTAGCTAAGCTGTCTCTTTGTAAATGAACGCCCTACTTGATCACACTGCAGCATCACACAAAAGCATCAGAAGTAGCAGATCCACAAGCTTGTAGATCTGCTACTTTTGATTTTTTTTTATTTGAATCCTGAAAAGTAACAGTTTTTTTCCACCCGACAGAGATGATAGATACTATACTTCCATGTTATAACTGTACTGCTCAGCCTTAAAGGGATAGTTCACCCCCAAAATTACTTTTTTCCTATCGATTAGTCACCCCATGGAGACTTGAATTCATGGATTTATATATATATTTTTGTCGCATTCCTAAGCCAATAATTTGATGACCGGCAGCGGTTCCGGTAGGAGACACAAAGAGTCTCCTTTGTGTCTCCTACCCGGAACCGCTGCCTACCGTCCGCTGGTCATCAAATTATTGGACAAAAAATAAAAAATATCCATGATTTAACTCTCCATGGGGTGACTAATCGATAGAACAAAAGTATTTTTTTGGGTGAACTATCCCTTTTAAATGCATGATGTCCCTGACTGTACTGCTCAACAAGCATATATCGTTGCTGTCGGGCAGAAACCTTGTATCTCCAAGTTTCAACGTGTATGTTTTATTTCTTCTTCGTACATTAATGCCCTAACTTCATCATACAAGAGTGTCGCACAGTAGTGAAAATAACTACTACTGCGAATGTGATGTGAGGCGTTGTGAGTTTGTAGATTGGCTATTTTCTTCACCGTTTTAAATTGCTTTTAAAATAATAATAAAAAAGGAACGGTTTTGGACTTACAAGGTTTCCACCTGACAGCAACGATATGCTTCCATGGAATACCCTAACTAACTGTAGTACTTAACAGGTAGTATATGATTATGATGACAATATCGATATTGAGGTATTTGGTCAAACATTTTTGTGGTATTTTGATGATGTCCATATGACCCAGTCCCTACTTGTAACCTCATTTCAACTTTTATTTATTTATTTTCCAAAAAAAGTGTTAAACAAGAGTAATTGTAATAAAACTAAAAGTTCTCATTTGAGTTGAAGTGTAGTGGGATATAATAATTGATTGATTTTGAAAGTCTCAGTGATGTCAGACCTGGGTTCTCTCTGCTCATTTGCAGGTATATTCATATTCTGATGGTGTTCTGGTCCTTCCTGGCGGGCCTGGTTACTTTCTACTGTTCTATTGGACCAGAAACTCTCCTCCCAAACATCTTCTATTCCATGAAGCCCAGGAACAAAGTAAGAACAATACAAACCGCACAAACCGCCGGATTACGGCTGAGGGACCGTGTCGCTTTGTTATGTAAATCAGTGGTTCTCAAACGATTTCTTGTCAAGGACCCCAAAATGAATATGTAAATATTTGAAAATAGTCGATCTTAAAGACGAGGTGCCGTGATTTTCAGTAATCCCCCCCCCCCCCCTAAAACATAATCATCAGGTATTATGGTTATACTAGGAGGAAGATTTTTTTCAAAAAAGTGTACAGAAATTGTTAAAATTATGTTTTTATGTGGACACGCCTCCAGTTCATTAAGTATACCTGGTTCTCACCTTAGCACCTCCTCCACCACCTTAGCACCACCCACCTGTCCTAGTCCCTCCTCCTCCTCATGCCCACACCTGTTGTGTTATGATAATGAGGGGGAGGGTATGTTTTTACTATGTCACTAAAGCGCTGTTTCTCTATTGGCACGTTTGACCCTCAAGGTTTCAGCCTACCAGGTAGAAACTCAAAATAGTCAGAGAAGACATAAAACACCATAAAAACACCACCAGGGGGCTTAATGAAGTTCTATCAACCTCATAGACACATGAAAAACAGAAAAAGTGCAAAACCATGGCACCACCCCTTCAAAGCTTACAACGTGACACATTGCGGCACCTTCTGAGCTTGTAAATGTGCTATTGATTACTGATAAAACTGATATTGATTCTAAATTAACTAATTTAGCTGTGGACCCCCTGGAGTCTCCTCAAGGACTCTTGGGGGTCCCCAGACCCCACTTTGAGAACCACTAATGTAAATAACATCAATGCTGTTTGAAAGAGTATACCTTTCTGGGCTTTAGAAAAACATACATTTTCAAATTGAGACCATGCCGCTTTGATATAGTTTTAATGACATGTATGATGGGTTATTGTACTATTTAGGACCGGCCAAGCATTCAATTTAACGATAATAAAACAAAAAATGATTCTCAAAAAACAAACACAATCCAGTGTCCTGGAATAAAACGTGAAACTGGTGGCCTAATGTCTTCATAACGATGAGTTTATGATAATGGCTATTACGAATTATTGTCTTTATAATGACGATGAGTTTGTGATGATGTTTATTACTAATTATTGTGCGTTTATAACGATGAGTTCTAGACAATGGTAATATAATTCTTGCGTCTTCAATAAATATGATGAGTTTGTGATAATGGTTCTTACTCATTCTTGTGTCTTCAGCAACCAGAGCAGCAGGAGTTGTTCCCTCAGGGACACAGCTGTGCTGTGTGTGGGAAGGTCAAGTGTAAACGACACAGGTACGTTGATCCCAGCAGGACATACAGTATGCTAGTGGCAGTGGTGTGTTGGCCTGTCACTATAGGCTCTGTGCACAGCAGCCATATTGGAAAGAACTTGGGCCTCTTCCTTACTTCCGTCTGACCAATTATACTGGCCTTTTATTACATAATCGTCTAATCACAATTATTTGAGATAGCCGCATTAATTTCTCTTAGTCGTCATAATCGTTTCCGTGTTGAAAGATTTTCATGCATTTTCAAATATAAGACATTTGCGGAAATAGCAGATCTACAAGCTTACAGCGCGTCACGAAGTTGATAAGCAATTTATGTTTAAAAAAAACAAAAAAACAAGAGTTAAATATCAATCATTTCTTTAAGTTCTTTAACTTCTATTTAAGTTATTTGTCATATCTGCTCTGTACAGATTTGTTTACGAAGCCTAAAAGGCAAACGGAAATAAAAAATGTATCCATATGTTCTAATGTTCAATGTCACGGACATTAAACCCTACAGCACTGGTTCTCAAACTTTTACATTTTCTGGACCCCCAGTTTGGTATGCATGCATTAGGCCATGCACCCCTACCTTACAGACCTGTATGGATCCATTTGGTATAATTATTTAGCTGGGGACCCCCTTGAACCCTCTCACGGACCCCTGGGGGTCCCCGGACCCTACTTTGAGAACCACTGCCCTACAGGAAGACATACAGTATACTAGTGGTATCTAGTATCTTGTTAAAAGGACATTTTATACATTCTTAATATTCTGGTCAAATTTAAACTTTTTGATAAGTCATTTTTGATTATGACACCAGATTTTGTTCAATAATATCTTCTTCTAACTGAGTGCCTTAAATGGTAACACATGTTTCCATGTCAGACTGACTATAGATAGTGATTTAGTTTACAACCATAAACATATTGAAGTTTTCCCAGAATCTTTGCCTTCACCAAATACTTAAGTGTACTACTGTGCCACCTAGTGGACGTTAAGAAGTATTGCAATGTATTCAAACAGCCTGGATGCCTTTCAAACATCTGCATTTCGTTTTGTTTACAGACCAACCCTACTGCTTGAAAACTATCAGCCATGGTTGGACTTGAAAGTTCACTCAAAAGTGGACTCTTCGGTAGCAGAGGTATACCAGACAATGCTTTCATTTTTTTATTTCTAATCTTAATTCATAATACATTTGACTTTTCGCCCCAAGACTGTTCTTTTTCACCTTTTTTCCCTCTTCGACTTGTAGGTGTTCGAGCTGGTTCTGGAGAATTTCGTCTACCCCTGGTACAGGTGAGGTGGTTTCATTTTTTATTATATATTGTAATAACACATAGAGGAAATGTTTAAAAATGTGTCTTCCACTTTTCAGGGACATGACAGATGATGAGGCGTGCGTGGACGAGTTGAAAATTACATTTCGTTTCTTTGCGTCAGTGATAGTTCGACGAGCTCAGAAGGTAAATAAACCCTCTTCAGCTGATAAAACCACACAAAGGGTTGAGAAGTTTATAACATGTAATGTTGTCAGTATAATGGATGTGTAAGATATCTTGCTTTTTGCCAAGATAAGTCTTCCCCAGCCATCCTACTGTATCTCTATTCAGAGAATGTGTAGAGTTTAGCACAGAAAGTTAGTATTTTTACTGGATTTTAAATATGTTGCAGTAATCCAGGGTTGTTGTTTTTCACTGCTTTGTACCACGTTGACACTAGGTGGATGTTCCTGGTGTATTTGCTGACAAAGTGATGAAAGCAATAATGAAGCACATTGAAACCATTTCAGAAGCTAAAAGAAAAGGTACAATTTATTTCTACCACAGAATGTTAGAGCAGTTGTTCTCATACCTTTTCATGTCTAGCACCCCCAAATAAATGTGTATTTGGCCATGGACCCACAACTGTTTCGTGCCAGAGACCCCCATACAAGATTTGTGTTGTATAAAACAGCAGGTCTACAAGCTCAGCTATTTTCAAATAGTAGGGTTAAAGTGGTTAAACGTGGTTGATGCTATTGAACTAATCTAGCTGGGGAGTGGGACCCCCTGGAACCCTCTTAAGGACCCATGGGGCTCCCAGGACCCCACTTTGAGAACCACTGTGTTAGAGAAACGAGTGTACATATCACTGAGGCATTCACGTATACAGCATGCTTGTGTGTGTGTGTGTGTGTGTGTGTGTGTGTGTGTGTGTGTGTGTGTGTGTGTGTGTGTGTGTGTGTGTGTGTGTGTGTGTGTGTGTGTGTGTGTGTGTGTGTGTGTGTGTGTGTGTGGGGGATATACAGTGAAGAATGGAGAGGAGTTGCAGCAGGCGGCGCTGGAAGAGTACGGCGCCGACCTGCACATCGCCCTGCGGAGCCGCAAAGACGAGCTGCTGTATCTGAGAAAGCTCACTGAGCTGCTCTTCGCTTACGTCATGCCCCCTAAAGCCACTGACTGCAGGTAAGTAACTGAGTAAAAAAAATAGGTTGCGCCTCAACACTGGGATTTCTCAGTGGAGTGCTAAACCCCAAAATCCGGTATACACATCAAAAACACTCAAAAGGTGTGCTACCTTTTGATCGTTTGGGAGGCTTGACGTTGCCTACCTGCACATACCTGCACATCAAAAAGACACTGACTGCAGGTGAGCAGTAGGGGTGCAATAGTTTTTTTTGGGGGGGAGGGGTTCGTTTTTTTGTTGCTTTTTACCCCTTTTCTCCTCAATTTAGTTATGACTATTAATTCGTCCCCACACACATTTCTGTGTGTTGTCACTACTGTTGTATCTAACTGGCTCACCTGCTAGTGAGGAGCCCCCACTGCGAGGACATAGTGCTTCCGTCCCACTCCTCCCGCCCATCACTCCCTGCTGACTGGTGATGCCCCAGGCCCATGATAGGATTACTGATAAGGGACAAAATAGAAACTTTGCTGAAAGAAATAAGTGAAAATAGCTCCTCTAGTAGCACACACCCTTATTAGTTTTTAAGGAGTAATAAGTAACTAGTAAGTTATTGCTCTTCCTGAGTAACTTGCCCAACACTGACCATTAAGTCCCCAGCTACCCCAGTATTCCACCTTAGGCTAGTGTGAGGTACTAGTCTTCAGTTGAAAACGATCCGAGCACTGGAATATGAACTGAGGAGAGGGTGTAAAATCATTTTACTTTAATCATATATTAGAATTTTAGTTTTGTAATATGTGATTAAAGTTCATGTCATGGCTCCTGTTGATCCTAGAAGCACCAATCTAAGTTTTTAACTCTCTTTGTATCTCCTTTGAGCACCTGGTCGATCTCTATTTCTCACTACTCTTCAGTTGTTTGTGTTGTTTGTCCTCAGGTCTCTGGCTCTGTTGCTGAGAGAGGTGATGGCCGGTTCTGTCATGCTGCCCACCATGGACTTCATGGCTGATCCTGTAAGCATCCTGTAGGGCAGTGTCTATCAACCTTTTTTGTGCCAAGGCACACCTGGCATAGCCAAAAAATCCCAGGGCACACCTAGATATACGGTATATATATATATATATATATATAATTATATATATATATATATATATACGGTATATCTATATACACACACTAGGGGTGTGCCGATACACTAATTTCACAAAACGATATGATACGATATTGGGCACACAACTTCAATACGATTTCGATACGATACGATACGCACTTTTTTATCATGAAAATATATGGGGGAGAAAAAAAGCAAATGCAAACAAATATTTCTGTTTTTGCATTATTCAGACATGCAAACTTGTAGCTTTTCAGCTTCCACTAGCCGTTTTGAATCCAAATAGGGCAATAGTGTGACACCTGACCCGAAAAAAAAACAGCATTTTGTCACCCTTTTCACCTCGGGGCTGTTTGCATGCCTGATTATTATTATTATTAAAAAAAATATATATATATATATTTTTTTTCAAACCTTCAAACGGCGCGGCACACCTCAGCAGTAGCCCCGGCCCAAAATTGGGACGTTTGCCAGGGTTGATATACACTGTAGGGCAGTGGTTCGGAACCCTTATGGGGGTCCCCACAATTTTTTTTTTGGGGGGGGGGGGTCCCCAGATGACAGTGGAGTGACAATTTAAGGACTTTTAAGACCTTTTTAATACAAAGAAAAGAAAAAGACCTGTAAAAATGTTGACCAAATTGTCAAATAATATAAGAAAGAAGCAAAAATTGTGAAAATAGCCGATCTACAAGCTCACAACGCCTCGCAACGTGAGGCGTTGTGAGCTTGTAGATCTGCTATTTTCATAATATTTATCTGTGGAACGGAGTCAAACAAAATAGGGGGTCCCCACCCCAGTTCAAGTCTGATTATTTTGGGGGGTCACGGCCTGAATAGGTTGAGAACCACTGCTGTAGGGCAGTAAGACATTGTGAATGTGTGCTCAGATGGTCATCTGCAATGAGGTGAACAATGGAATCACACTGTATTGACAGCATGCTCATATCTTTTCTGTTTAACAGGATACTGTGAACTTGATGGTGCTCATATTCGTTGACAAAACTCCGGTGAGTCATTTCGTAATTTCAACTGGAAGACTTTGTGGTATTATTTACATGTTATAGTTTATTATCAATGTGTAAATCTACAGTGAAATGCCACACACCATGCCAAAATCAACTACAGACCTTTATTAATTCAATAACATTTTTATTAGGAGCCAAATCACAACAAGTTGTCTCAAGGCACTTTACATATAGAGCAGAGACCCGATATTGTCCCGATATAGCAATTTTGTGGCGGTGGCAACGAAAACTCTACCTTATAACTGGAAGAAACGTCAGGCAGACCCAGGCTCTAGGGTGGGAGGCCATCTGCCTCGACTGTTTCGGGGGGAGAGAGGAGAGCGACAGAGGACAAGGGAGAGATACAAGCAATGGCAACAACAAAAGTGAAACTATCACAGTAATAACAATAATGCAAGTAGTAGCAACAGCAGTAGTTTAAAACTATGGTGTAACAATAGACGTACATAGACAATGTACATAATGCACGCATATGTATACATTATATACCACAATATACAGTACACAATATTGTTTTTATTATATAACAATAATGTCCCTGAGCAAGACACTTCCCTCAGGGATCTACAGTATACTAGTGTATTTTCTGTTTTCTGTTATTGTGAGGAAACTGAACATAGCAGATCAGCTCTGTGAGCTTGTCGATCTGCTAAAGCTTTCCCCACAATATGGATGCTGGGGCTTAAGTGGTTAACGCCTCGTGATTAGCACTCAGCTGGGTGAAGCTGAAAACCAAATTCCCCCCTGTGGGATGAAATGGGTCAAAACGGTTTGAGAATCACTGCTCCAATTAGCTTTATTAATTATCTTAATGAGTTAGTTAGTTAGTTAATTATCTTAATTAATAGTTGGGCTCAAACTTGGAATGTTACTGTCTCCTCAGCCAGAGGTAGCCACGGAACCCCCGTCTGCCCTAGTTCCCTTTCTGCAGAAATATGGTGACATCAGCAACAGGAAGCCGTCTGTAAGTATCACGTGCACACACACACACACACACACACGCACGCACGCACGCACGCATGCACACGCACACACGCACACGCACACGGACACGCACGCACACACACACACACACACACACACACAGATAGAGGTCATATTTGGGAGCAAACTCACTGACAACACACTATTGTTGCTGTCAGGCGGAAACACCTTGTACTGTATGTCTAAAACTGTTACTTTTCAGATGATTATGATCTGTTATTATTTAGTCTCAAGCTCTTTTTAACTACTTTTCATTGGTTCAATATTTATAAAACCCATAGACTGACTGAAAAAGAGAAGCACATTCTATTCTATCGTTATTCATTTTTGCTACTTTTATGTGACACTATCATACGATGAAGAATAATATAGAGCATTAATTTATGAATAAGCTTATACAATAAAATATGGAGATACAAGGTTTCTCACTGACAGCGTTAATTATCATAGCTTCTAGCTCCCTTTCTCTCCCTTTTCCCCTCTCTTATACTTCCCCTAAATTCATCCATTTCACATAATATCTCTCTATCGATGCTGTATTTCTCTTTATCATCCACTCTCTTCTGCCTTCCCTCCCTCCCTCCCTCCCTCCCTCCGTCTGGTTTCTGCAGGTGTTGAAGTTGGAGCTGAAGGAGATCAGAGAGGAGCAGGACCTGCTGTTCGGCTTCATGAACTTTCTGAAACAGGAGGGAGCCGTGCACGTGCTTCAGTTCTGTCTCACTGTGGGTAAGTGTATGTGCATGTTCTACAGTTCTGCCTCACTGTGTGTGTGTGTATGCACGTTCAAATCAATGTCACCATTATTTCAAACTTTTGCCTCGGTTACGATTAATTAACAATTATTTGTTTTTAATAGTGCAAATAGCAATTCTTGTACACCACCATTGAACAACGAACACACACTTTTCTGTCTAGAAATGTTGTGCACTTGACAACCCTGATGTCGCACCAGTAATTCCTGTAACATCTAATGTTATATCCACTCTCACCAGTCTTAACTGTAACATCAAAAGTTATATGCACTCTAACCAGCCTTTCCTGTAACATCTAAGCCAGTTGGCAACATAACTGCACTCAGTACTGAATAGCATTAAGGGATAGCTCTGTGAAGTGGGTATTACTATTTTATATTTTTACTATTAACATCTCACTCTTTTCTTCCAGAGGAGTTTAACAATAGGATTCTGAGTCCAGAGCTGAGTGACAATGAGCAGAAACGCCTACACGGTGAGGTCGAGCACATTTACGAGACGTACTGCCTGGAGGAGAGCATCGACAAGATCCGCTTTGAGCCCGCCATCGTGGAGGAGATCAAGAACAGTAAGGGGACACACACCCCCTCATGACCAGTGTTTGGCTCTGTTTTGATGTATTTAATGACAGAAACACTTGAATCAACAATTCATTGTGTACATTTTGTCCAACCTGTTCTCATGTGTCTCTCTGCTACAACTACAAAATGTTTCACTCCATGCATTTTGTCTCTTATGAAGAAGATTGCCTAAGCAAGCATTACTTTTATGATCGGCATTAACTTGGTTTAAGTTGTGAGGAGAAATTGAAAAACTTTTTTGGTAGCTCCACACTTTCCATTAACTAACCATTTGTCAAACATTAGCAGACAAAAATGTAGAACAAACTAATGTCAGCCACTCACTTACACCAAATGATATTTATTTTTATTCAAGTTCCAATTTAAATGTATGTGTATAATAATAATTTATAATGAACCATGATGTAAAGTTCTGAGCTTGTGTTTGTCAGATATAAGCGGAGCATCTCTGTGTTGTCAGTTGCTGAGGGTCCATACAGCGAGGTGGTCAAGCTGCAGACCGTGCCCTGTCTGTTCCAGGCCTACGAACACGTCCTGTCCCTGCTGGAGAGAGTGTTCACACCCATGTTCTGTCACAGTGATGAGGTGAGACTGGTACCATGCATGGTCTTAAAATCACATCGACCCTAGTGACCCTATTCTCGGGCGAACATTCGGCCAAAATAGCTGAACTACAAGTTAGCTACCTCTGTCTTACTTCTGTATTACTTTGTCTGTCTGTGTTTGTGCAGTATTTCAGACACCTGCTAAGAGGAGTTGAATCTCCAACAAGGAACTCCAGAATTAACAGGTGGGTGTTCCCTGCTGTCGTACAGTCTATCCCACCCATAAGCTTTTATGCACACATCACTCTTCACGTACTTGACCGATCTTGGAAGTTGGAACCTATTACCCAACAAGCTGTCATTTCATTATTAAAACCAAATATCCACTAAACATACACAACTCCTGATAGCCCAAAGTAAAAAGTGTTAAAAAAAAAGTTTATAAAATCATCTTTAACCCATTAAGACCGGGAACGCATCTGAGTCATTTTTAGATTTTTTTGACTATTCAATATTTTAGAAAAATCGTGCATGTATATATTTTTAAGGCGAACATTTGTAACTCAAATCTTAGCTGCTGGGGAATTCTACAAATGTCTTCCAAATCCAATCCAATGTCACTATATGAGTGGTTCTCAAACTTTTCCATGTCAAGGACCACCCAAAATTATATGCAAAAAAATAGCAGATCTACAAGCTCATAGCGCGGCACTCGGTGCCGCTTTATGAGCTTGTTGATCTGCTATTTTTGAATAGCCAAAGAAATCGTAAAATGACACAGATGTGCTCCCGGTCTTAATGGGTTAATTAATCAATATTGAGGCAAAAGTTTGAAATAACGGTGATATTGACTTTAAGTCATATCGCCTAAGCCCTAATGTGCAGCATTTTTGCGGTGAGCTCCGCATTCATGTCCTTGTGCGTATTGTTCCAGGAATAGCTTCAGTATGGATGACTTGAGGTGAGTAGGTTACAGCATGATGTGACACCACGTCACCACTGCCTGACTGGACTTTGGTTTGCTGCATGCAAAATATGCATATATCTGTATTGGAACAGCAAGTGTTTGCTTGAGAAATGAAGCAGAGTGAAACCTGAGATGTCTTGAGAAAGCTTTCATAAGATGTTGGCTGTTACGCTTGTGTTTCTGTTGTGATTTTCTCCCGCTGATGCTACTGCTTGTGAGTTTGAATGTAATTTTGTTTAGAAGAAAGCGCAGTTATGCTAAAAAAGACTCATCATCGCTAAACTATAACTATAAACAATAAACTCTGTTTAAACTTTGAGTTATTTCCAGTCAACTAGTTGGACATACAAAATACTGATTACGGAGTGCTGTAAGTGATACATTCTGATAGTAATTATTTGCTACAGACAGTATGGAGTGTTTGTTCAGTTTGTCTCTCCAACTCTTTAGTAAACAGAACATACATTTTCAGGTGGGTTAACATTTTCTGCCAGTCAGGAGAGAGTACCCATTCATCATCAGCTTAAATCGTATGGTGTTCCAGTCCCAATTTTGTCTGCTCATTTCTTTGTGTCATCACTCCCAATTTCACTTGTTTATCCTGCATCCTGTGTGAGTTTTCTCTACTGATTGAATACAATTGGTATCCTGACCTGAAAATGCAGTTTCTGCTGGAGAGACGGCGAGACCCCTGTTACCGAACAAACACTCAGAATATGGAGCTTTTACTTTTTAACAAAAAATAAATAAATCACTTACACTTCCTTTTAATAGGAAGACCGATGTCACCGTTGTTGTCAAAATCCCCATAAAGTTAACCCCATAATGATCACACACCAAAGGCTCCTGTGTATTTTCCTGGATCTGGTTTCTCTTCATACACTTAAAGTTTGTCTGTTTGGTGTAACAAGTACTTTATAATTATTCGGTCTGACTCTGCATGCAAGAACAGTCGATAACAATTGAAATCACCAGGCCATCTTTATCTATCATAGCACTGTTTTACTTTATGCATGCTGCACAACTGATGCATTGTTGCTGCACCATGGTGAGGAACGGGTAGGAACACACATGGTTGGATGGGTTTTGCAGCATGACCTAGCAAGGTATACTTTGGAGCAGTTTGGATGTTTTACCTCATTACTAATGCTCGTTATGAGATGGCACCGTTTCTGTCTACTCACTCTGTGTCTCAGAGGAGGGCTGTGGACAGTTCAGAACGCTGCCTACCAGTGACATCATCCATCGGTAGGCAGGTTTGGTCGTTTCAAACAATGTTTTATTTAAGGACTTCTATTGCAGTGTGCTTATACCAGTAAGGCTGCAGTTTCTATTGGCTTGGAATCTCCGTCGTCGATGTCATAGGCAGGTTTATGAACTGTCCAGAGCCCAATTCTGAGACTTGGCGAGTAGACGGGAATGGTGCCACCTTAACTCTTTAACTGCCAAAAACGGGAATTCCCGTCCGATGGCTCTATGGCTATCATGGCCATGGACGGAAATGACGAAAATATTTAAAAAAAAAAAAAATATATATATATATATATATTTTTTTTTAATATATTTTTTAATTTTTTTGGTCTTTTTTTTTGTTTATCTCAAAGGAACTAGGAGATAACGCTATCCAAAAAATTGCTGCTCCATTCACTTCAATGTTAAAAAACAAACGGAGGAAAAATGCACCTTTTTCCTGGCACTGGGATGACACAGTCTGAAATAAGTGTGGCAATGAAAGAGTTAAGTTATAACGAGCATTAGTGAGTAATCAGGAAGATAGGGTTGAAAATGGGTGAAGTGCTTCTTTAACTTTCAGAAGATGTAACTGAGGAATGATTGGCTTCTTCTTTTGAAATATACTCATTTGGTTGTACTCTATAAATCAGTGGTTCTCAAAATGGGGTCCGGGGAGTCGGGGACCCCCAGGGATCCTTGGGGGGTGGTTCCACGGGTTCCCAATCAAAATGATAATTTTAATTAGGAACCAAATGGACCCTTATGAGTCTGTAACTCTTGACAGTGTGCAAATGGAACCAAATGAACCCGTTACGGGTCCATTTGGTTCCATTTGCACACTGTCAAGAGTTATGGGGGTCCGTGGCCTTATACACACCAAACTGGGGGTCCTTGAAATGAGAAAGTTTGAGAACCACTGCTTATAAATAACGCTGAAGAAAGAATGGTCTCCAATGCAATGGACTCATAGTAGATGTTTGAAGCTGGACTCGTACAGTAGCATGACTCCATTGTTGACTCACACAGGAACCCGTCCAAACGAGGCGAGACGTTCGGGATCAGCAGGATTGGGAGTAAAATCAAAGGGGTGTTCAAGAGCACCACCATGGAGGGAGCCATGCTGCCCAGTCCCATCAACAACACAGACGACGAAGCGGTGAGAGCAAAATAGCAGAGATGTAGTGGAGTAGAAGTAAAATGATTGAAAATGGGAAATACTCCAGTAAAGTAAAAAATCCTCCAAAGTGTCTTTACACACCACTGGTGTTAGGTTGCATCAGTGAGTGTGTCCGTTGCTCAAAGTAGTTTACAGTGTGGCGTTGTTTGAGGTGAGAATTTACAGAGAAGCTTTTCCCTCAACGTGGCTCACAGTTCCTTCTGTATAGATGCACTCTAGAGCCCGACCGATGCCAGATGTTTGGGTCTGATGCCGATCCCGATTTTGTAGAGTCCCAGACCACCGATTACTGATGTTTTAATCAATATTTTGATCAAAATGTGACATTTTCTAATCATAAAAAAAACCTTTGATTGAATTGAAGTTGCTATTTGAGAACATTTAACCTGTGAGCAAAATAGTAGTTAATAATAGTAACTTTTTGATAGATACAAAATAAACAGTTTTTTTTATTCACCGGCAGATATACTTTATGATATATCAGCCAATCGGTGTAGCTCAATGCACATGGAGAGACTTAAAATGTTTCCTCCATTGAAAACTGTTCCCACACTATTCACAATAGCCCAGAAGGGCTTCTCTCCAGGGTGAATTCTCTGATGGTTCTTTAAAGCATCATATTGGTTAAAACCCTTCTTACACGGTTCATTCAAGTGTGAATTGCTTGAATGTGTTTCTTTAAGTTGCTGTGGCGTTTGAACCATTTCTTACACTGGTCACAGAAGTAGTAGTTTTCTGAATGAATTATCTGGTGAGATCTGAGGCCTTTGTCAGTGCTGAACCATTTATCACACTGGTCACAGTGGTAGGGCTTCTCTCCTGTATGAATTCTCTGATGATGTTTGAGATGACCACTTTGGCTGAACTTTTCCCCACACTGGTCACAGGGGTAGGGCTTCTCTCCTGTATGAATTCTCTTGTGTTGTTTGAGACTACTACTATGGCTGAACTTTTCCCCACACTGGTCACAGCGGTAGGGCTTCTCTCCTGTATGAATTCTCCGGTGACTTTTGAGACTACTACTTTGGCTGAACTTTTCCCCACACTGGTAACAGTGGTAGGGCTTCTCTCCTGTATGAATTCTCTGGTGTTGTTTGAGATGACTGTTTCTGAAGAACTTATTCCCACACTGGTCACAGTGGTAGGGCTTCTTTCCTGTATGGATTCTCTGGTGACGTTTGAGATTACTGTTGCTGAAGAACTTATTCCCACACTGGTCACAGTGGTAGGGCTTCTCTCCTGTATGAATTCTCTGGTGACGTTTGAGATGACTGTTTCTGAAGAAGTTATTCCCACACTGGTCACAGCAGAAATGTTTCTTCACTGGTTGTTGGACAGGAAAGACCTCTGGAATGGAGAATGAGGGGAGATAAATAAACCATAAAATGAATAGAAATAACATGGAAGCTGTGTTGTATTACCAACTGATAGTGTTCTAATTGTAAAAGCATCTGGCACTACTTCCTTCTTCAAACTGATACAGTAGGTGATACAGTAGGCTGTTTCATGCACCATTTCACCAGTTATTACACCATACCATAACTGTCGGGTGGGAACCTTGTATGTCCAAAACTGTTACTTTTCAGAAAATGGAAAAAAATAAAATAACCAGTGCTCCAATAGATCCAATGTAGTTATTTGAGCAGACCATATTGTATTATTTATTCACCAGCTCTTGTTAACACTTTTCATTTGGTACCAACGTCAAAGTATACCGATTTTTCTAAATTTGTCCAACTTTTTCGAAAACAGACGATCTACAAGCTCACAACGCACATTTTGAGCTGTAGATGGGCTATTTTTGAATTGCCGAAGTATAAAATTGGGTGTAATCGGTTATTGTATGTTTTATCAAAATTGTCAAAATCTACAAAGTAACTTGAACTGAAAGTTTTCAAATACTTGTAGTGAGTAAAACATACAATATTTGCCTCTGAGATGTATTGGAGAAGAAGTATAAAATATTGAAAAATGGAAATACTCAAGTAAAGTAAAAGTACCTCAAGATTGCACTTAGTACTCAAGGAAATAGTGAATGGTCTATTTTATGTAACGCTTTTTATCCAAGGCACTTTACAATGTGCATTACATTCACACATTCACACACACATTCACTGACGGCTGGGGAGTGTCTTGCTCAAGGTCAAGGACACTTCCACAGTAACTTTGGGGGAGCCTGGGATTGAACCTTGCGGTTCCCAGCGGCCACTCTACCTCTACGTAGCGAATCAACTGTTGATAAGAGCTGCAGACCACAGAATTAAGGTTACAGTTTGTTTATTCATGCTTAAATAGCAGTTTACAAAACTGAATAGTTACAGTAATCTCTACACTGTGAGAAAAAACTTAAAGCAGAACTAAAAAGGCCTCCCATCTCACCAGAGAATTTATACAGGAGAGAAGGAATGTGAAGGGTGTGTGTGTGTGTGTGTGTGTGTGTGTGTGTGTGTGTGTGTGTGTGTGTGTGTGTGTGTGTGTGTGTGTGTGTGTGTGTGTGTGTGTGTGTGTGTGTGTGTGTGTGTGTGTGTGTGTGTGTGTGTGTGTGTGTGTGTGTGTGTGTGTGTGTGTGTGTGTGTGTGTGTGTGTGTGTGTGTGTGAGAGAGAGAGAGGAGTTTAGTCTGTGTGTGTTTGATTAGCATAGATACCGGTACAATATAAGAGCATCATTTCATGGCAGTGGTGGAAAGTAACTAAGTACATTTACCTGGGACGGCAGTGGCTCAGGAGGTAGAGTGGAGTAGAAGTAAAAGTATAGACAATTGGAAATACTCAGGTAAAGTAAAAGTACCTCAACATTTTACTTAAAGTACAGTACTTGAGTAAATGTACTTAGTTACTTTACACCACTGCCTCCAGGCAGCTTTGCACCCACTGCTCTGAACACTGACATGCAAGAGATATTAAGTATAAATACTTTGAATCAATGCAAATTGGTGTGGAAGGGACTGTATTGAATATAGTTATACATAATTATATTATACAGTAATGTTCCGGGGACATTCTTATATGTGACCAAATTTGACTGGGAGCATTTTTTTATTTTCATTTGTTCATGTCATATGAAAGCAGGGAATCATAGCAAAATAATGATATATTGGTTGAGTGAATAGTTTTGAAACTACAGCTTATAGAACAGAAGTCAAGTCAAAACTCTTCAGCAGAGAAAACACCTCTTGAATTAGCGGTTGCTAGCCATAACACTATATCTTAGCTACATGTTTATGCATTTATATATATTTATATTTATATATTTATAATATATATTTACATGTCGATTTAAGCTCTGACACTCATGTCAGGCATACTCTATATATGTGAAGAGTCTAACTGGGCTATTAACTCATTTTTGGATAAAGAAAAACGTTGTTCTGCTTCCCTGAAGAATGGGCACCAGGGAGATGACTGTCTCCCAGACAAAAACAGTCACATATTATTATACAGTAACAAGGTGCAGAACCTCTGGTTAAAGACCACGATTGAGCCAGAAAGGCAGAGAAGTTTGTGCTCTGAACTTAAAGGCATAGTTCACCCCCAAAATAACTTTTTTTTTTATAGATTAGTCACCCCATGGAGACTTGAATTCATGTATATTCATTATTTTTTGTCTCATTCCTAAAACGATAATTTGATGACCAGCAGCGGTTCCGGTAGGAGACAAAGAGTCTCCTTTGTCTCTCCTACCGGAACCTCTGCCTACCGGTCCGCTGGTCATCACATTATTGTCTTAGGAATGAGACAAAAACTAATACATATCCATGAATTCAAGTCTAATTTTTTTTTGGGGTGAACTGGGGTGAACTATATAAGTTACTAGGACTGAAGACCAGCAGCATAGACCATATTCACACGGCGGCCATGTTGATATTAAGTCAATGAAGTGCCACCCCGGTTTCCACGGCAACGGGGTGGCACTTTCAATGTTAAATTCCAAAATGGTCGCCGCATGAATATGGTCTATATAAGGTCCATGAACGAGAACAAGTCTGGACGCTCAATGAAAAATGAACATTGAAGCTCTTTAGGGTTAATAGGGTTAGATGCTCTTGGGATGCAAAAATATATCTTCTTTTTTTCTTTTTTTTTGTGCAAAAAGTGAAACAGTGAAAATAAAGAGACAGAGAGTGGACATTTGGGTCTCAAAGTGGGGTCCGGGGACCCCCAGCGGGTTCCAGGGGGTCCCCAGCCAAAGGATTGATAGTTAGGAACCAAATGGACCCTTACAGGTCTGTAACTCTGAGAGTGTAACAAATGGAACCAAATGGACCCTTACAGGTCTGTAACTCTGAGATTGTAACAAAACTCTCTGTCAAAAGATTTGCTGCTGGAAGGAAGCATACTCCGCTACTCTGTCCAGTGTTAATAAAACAGTTCTGTATCTGTTGGTTGTAGCCCATTGAAGATGAAGGGAGACTTTAAAGTGACATAAAAGCAGCACATACCTGCTTTGTGTAACGTCATTTCGGGCATTAGCATTGCTTCGAGCAGCCTGTGGCCATGGATCTGTTGCTGTTCCTCTTCTGACACTGTTGACAAGCTTTTAGAGGCCATCTTTCTTCTGAAAACCTTAAATAGTTCATCTTCAGTCCATTTGGATAGTTGATATTTCAGGCAGGGTTTTACCAGCTGGGATCTGAATGTACTTAACATTTTATCAAGTTCAGTATGGTAATGAACGACTTAATGTGTTAATAATAAAATAACTCCACAACCGACCCACAGAGCAGCACCTACAGACTGTAAGCAGGACGCAGCCAGTATCCACTCTCTGCTCCAGCCTCCTAAACTCGCCACATGCATGCAGATGATTGGGAGAGAGCAGACAGATACTCCCCCACACATTCCCCAGTCACTTGAACAAGAGTTTGACTGTATGAACACAGTCCAAGGACAAACACAGGCTGATGCAGCGAAATAAAAACATATGAATCTGTGGTGTTGACTGTAGCTGACAAAATGTAAACTGATTGTAGCTGACAAATGGACCTGTAAGTGTCCTGTAAGGGACAGGGTCCATTTGGTTCCCAACTATAATTTACAATTTAGGCATTTAACAGACACTCCTTATCAAGAGCGACTTACAGTAAGCAAGGTAAACACGTTCAAATGCAGAGAGACAGTGTAGTGCCTCAGTAATCTAAGATCAGAAATCCTTGTTTAATTTATGGATTCCAGTCTTTAAGTCTAGTGGAATTGAAACTCTCAAAAGATCAGCAAAACCTTGACTAAGATTCAATATTAAATGATAATAGAAAGATTTATTTACAGCGCTGTAACAGTCACACAACATACACATACATCCTACACTAACAAAGCACACAGATAGACTGACTTGCTCTTCCCTGACTGTCTGCTCATAATTGGCTAAAGGAAAACAATAATACGTTTGATCTTTGTCTCCGCCAGGCCGAAAGGCATGGCGAGAGAGTATGTTTTGCACCCTGTCCGTCCGTGCGTCCGTCCGTCCGTGTTGTAGAGCATTCGCCTAATGCTCACTCCGTAGTTAATGTCCCTCGGTAGCCACCGTACGGGCGACGGTCATGTATACTGCGCATGCGCAAGCCGGTTGTATGTTGTTATGCTACTGAAGCTACTGAGAGCTGTACCGCCTGAGTATAATAAACTGAACTCCTATTATAAAGTATTCCCTCCGTTTGGTCATTCTACATGGTGTCGGAAGTAAACACAGACACTTTGGAACGTCTATCGCGGAGCGCACGTTTTTTTTTATTTTTTATCGCTCACGAGAGGACAACAACCCGACCTGAAGCTAACATATGCTAACGGCTTTTCCAACGCGTACCGTGCATCATGTCGGACGGATTTCGCAGACCAGACCCTCTTACCTTTGATGAGAACATCGCTGAGAACTGGCGAGCGTTTGAACAAGAATATGACATTTTTATCGCTGCTGCACACTATGACAAGCCAGCCCGCACACGAGCCTACATTCTCCTCAATCTAGCAGGATCAGAGGCCATTGAAAGGGAGAGATCGTTCGTCTATACGCCCGAAGTGAGAGGACCCGACGTTGACGGTGCACCTGGAGCCATCATCACTCCAGCTGAGTTGAAAGAGGACCCCGAATGTTTGAAGAGGAAATTTCGGGAGATCTGCAGTCCCCAAATAAACATTACAATGGAGAGACACAAATTCAATACAAGGTATCATAACCAAGGTGAGCCAATTGAATCATATGTCACAGACCTAAGGATCAAAGCAAAGAGCTGCAATTTTGGAACACTGTAAGATGAGCTCATCCTTGATGACTGGTCTGTGGCATAAATGATGATAACCTGAGAAAAATAATGCTGCGTGACAGTGGGCTGACTCTAGCTAAAGCTATCTCTGTGTGTCAAATATATGAGCAGACAGAGCATCACACAAGGACATTGTCATCACCACATGCTCCCACTAGTGTTGACAGCGTGCAGTACAAATATGGAAGGCAGCAGAGATTTGAGCCACGTCAGAGAGCACAGACGGGGAGAAATGCTCAGCCCATTGTCAGCTGTAATAATTGTGGTGGCAGCCACGATGCTAAGAAAGACAGTTGCCCAGCTTTTGGCCAACAGTGCCATGCATGTAAAAAGTGGAACCACTACAAGAAGTGCTGCAGATCAGGACAGAGGTACTCTAGGATACAGAGTTCCAGGGAATCTGTCCATCAACTTGAATTGAACCAGGCCACAGGTAGTAATACTGATGATGAATCATTCTGTATTGATGGAATAACAGTGGTCGTGGACACAATAGACTCTAATGTGCAAGAGAAAAATGTAGCGTTCGCCACTGTACACATCAACGACAAGCCTGTGGAAATAAAAGTTGATACAGGTGGACAATGCAATGTTCTATCCTATGATGCCTTCAAACATGTGGAGAACAGAGAACTGATAGACCGTTCAATAATCACCAACCTTGTTGGATATGGGGGAAATATGATAAGCACCTTGGGCTCAGTCGTCCTGCAATGTCAACTAGCAGGTCAGCAATATGCACTACAGTTCCACATTGTGGAGAGAAATGTCCAGCCACTACTAGGCCTACTAGCAAGCACACGCATGAAGCTAGTGACACTGAGCAAGGACGTCCACCAACTCAGCGTGAACACGGATGCCAACCTGCCACACAAGCTCTTCACAGAGTATGCAGACCTATTCAAGAATGAACTTGGCAAGCTACCAGTGACATACTCCATGAAATTGGACCCTGATGTGCACCCCGTCGTCCGCCCTGCACGCCGCATCCCTGTAGCCATGCAGGACCGAGTAAAAGCAGAGCTGGAGAGGATGGCAGACCTGGGTGTCATCACCCCCGTATCTGAACCAACCGAATGGGTGTCATCCATGGTAGCGACAAACAAGAAGCAGACGACAGACATAAGGATCTGCGTCGACCCCAGAGATCTCAACACAGCCTTAAAGGAGCATTACACCCCTGGAAGAACTTGCAGTCACTCAATGTTAATCATATATATGTTACAGGGTGAATGGAGAACCAGGTAGATTGAAGAAGGCGCGTTCGTTTTTACCACCCACCCAGCAATTCTGTAGAAGCAACACTAGAGGGAGCCACAAGCCAGGCTTGTGCACAAACATATATGGCTGCGACCACACACACACAGTCACACACACACACACACACACACACACAAGCACACGCGCACGCGCTCATGCTTTTTTTTATTGAAAGCAGGACTGTTAAGATACTTTTATTGTGTTCTGGCTTTTGTTTTACTTTCTCCCTCACACACACACACACACACACACACACACACACACACACACACACACACACACACACACACACACACACACACACACACACACACACACACACACACACAGTGATCCATGAAAATAACTATTCTGTCCCTATCGGTTTACAACTCAAACGGCGCTGAGTCGACTAGTAGAGCATCGGCCGGTCAGCGCGGGCACTCGCGCCTGGAGGCGCGAGGGCGCGCTTCCTCGGCCTCAAGCTCCACTAAGTCGGCGCGCCTCCGTCGTGGACAAGCGTGTGCGTGTGCACGCGTGTTCAGCGTTCCCCTAGCGTAGCTTCCTGGTTGCTATGTGGGGGGGAAAAGACAACAACAAAAGACAGGTCCGCGTCGGCACATCAAAGCCCCGCCTCTCCGCGTTCTCCTTCTCCTCCTCCTCCTCGGAGGAGAAGGAGGACTTTTTATTTCGCGAGGAGGAGGAGGAAACTCCTCGCGAGCCTCGCGTAATAAACCCCCGCCTCGCAGCGCCGCGTCCTCCTTCTCCTCCTCCTCCTCGCGAGCCTCGCTAATAAACCCTATCTCGAAAAGCCCCGCCTCGCTCCGAAGCCCCGTGCCTAAAAACGAGCGCTCTGTCTTCAATCTACCTGGTTCTCCATTCACCCTGTGACATATATATTAATGATCTATTATAATATAGTAGATAACAGTAGCAAAATTTCAAATTTGCACCCTATGGCCAGAAAAATATAGAAGTCTTGACTTTGACTGGATGACTGGGGTTTGGCTGCATTACTACAATGACCACAATGCTTTGGGGCACTGCACTTCCTTGTTGGGAGGAGGCTGCGTGGGGGCGTGGTCTACGTTGTAACTTTCCCCTCCCAGTTCTCACTACAACAACATCAACAAACACATACAGCACATTGCATTGGCCAGTGTTGCCATGTCTGCTTATTATAAGCGGCTGGTTTCTAAAATGTAGTTGATATTTGGGCTCGTTTCCAAATGTTTTGATTGTTGTTTAAACCAGTGGTTCTCAAACATGTTCATGTACTTTTCCACGGACCCTCATCTGTGCACTGCGCGCCAACATATTTGCCAGGGAGACCCTACCAAAAATGTGTTGTTAAAATGTTTAAAAAATATTCCACATTTTGCACTTTTTTCCCCTCAAGATTTTTTGGAAAATAGCAGATCTACAAGCTCACACTGCGTCACATCGTTACGCGTTGTGAGCTTGTAGATCGGCAATTTTCAAATAACCCATGTCTAGGTTTCAAGTGCTCTTGGCACAGGTATTTTCTTTTGGGCTTGTTTTCATATACCTGGTTGCTTATTTCTCTCACAAGATCTGGCAACACTGAATGTTACGTTCCAACTTTTCCGACTTTTTTGTCTACCTTTGGATCACAAAACACGACATCGAAGCCATGTTCTTTCTTGGATCACGTGAAATACCCATTGCAAGTTTGCTATATCTATACCAGGATGTCAGTCCCATCATCACCGTGTCTTTGTTGCGCCAGCAAGCCAAGGTGAAACTATTAGTCTTGGCTGCTGTTGTATTGTGTTCTGTATTGATTTGATTGTATCTTATAGTAAACTAAATATATCATGTATAAATTAGCATAGTAACACTAAACGTGTGTGTCAGTGTGCGCGCGCGCACGTGCATCAATTTTTTTCCTACATTCCATCCCACCAGGCACCATGTAGACAGTCCGGTGCTGGTGACGTGACGTCCATCTTCTACTTGGGAGTCGGGACATCCATGGAGATGCAGCATAGTAGTCAACAATATAATAATAAAACAAAACGTTTCATACTCATGTCATGTGTGACTCCTTATTTCTGAGAGCATAATGTTTCACTGTCATTTCCAGTTATATTCTTTGGACTAAACTTATAGAAAACATGGGCATTACTTTAGAATGACATGCTAATGTTCAAATACTCTTGTCATACACACAGCCCTAATCGTTTTTTTTCTCTTTTTTCAAATGAGACCGTTTCATGCTTTCAATTGGTGTATATGGATAATATTAGGTTTTACTATAGCCTATTGTATCTAAGACCAGTAAAGTTGAATCCAATGTGCTGGGGTCCCCAGAAAAATTATGATTACATGTAGAAGTAAATACTAACAGAATGTACAAGAGTTTTTCACTATTATATCTGTAATGCAATTATGTACCATTCTGCCAAATGAAAGACCATCTCCTATCATGAAACAGTTCAAAAGAACCCTTATAGAATTGGGGTTCACATTTTGTCATTATGAATGCTTATACAATGTAGAATGTACCGTGATCAATGAGTAGAGCAAGCAGGGTGTAAATGTAATCGTTTTATTTAGAAAAAGAATATGGTTGTATCTCAAAAGGCGAGTCCCAGGGGTCTTCATCAGCCGAACGTTACTCCATTTCCGCAGGCAGGCGAAACAACATTCTGTCCTGTTGAAAAGAACACATTAGATTACACTTGTAGATTAAATAGATATCATCCCACGTGAAGCCTAATCTATACTAATATTGCATGCAAGCCGCAAATAGCAGACCTACAAGCTCACAAAGTGTCGAGTCTGACGCGTTGTGAGCTTGTAGATCTGCTATTTTCGGGACCCGGCGACGTAGCCCTGAAACATGACTGTCATGGGGGAACTTCAACCTGGTGTTTGCACTTTCTACATGTACAATCCGTACATCTACATAAACGTTCGGATTTCAAATAAAAAGTGCTTATCCCATGACCACGGATGTTACAATTTGAATCGGGTGGGTCTAAGTACCAGTATCTTCCGTATTGTTTAATAAAAAAGCATTTTAATCCGATCAGTGGCCATTTATTATGCGACCCTTATGAGAAAATGACCACCGATCAGATTAAAATGCTTTTATTTAAACAATACGGAAGATACGGGTACTTGCACCCAGCCGATTCAAATTGTAACATCCGTGGCCATGGCATAAGCACTTTATATTTGAAATCTGACAAGAGACAAAGCATAAATTTGGCTTGTCACACAAGTGGTTTAGCTTTGCATTTGGCTAGCTATGGAACGACAATGTAAACAACACTGCTCTGCGTGCATGCGTCTATCAGAAGTCAACTACACATTGTATACTACTACCCTAACTTTATTAATCTCTAACATTAAAGCAATCAAGTACAATTACACTTGGATTATTATGTCAAATTGGCATAACGTTTACAGCAATCATTACTTACTCTATAAAGTAATTAATCCAAGCTGTGTCCAGCATGATTTCAGCATACAGCCTGTTGAATTCCTCTGCGGTGGAGCTGCTCTTCTGTGTTTTATGGTTCAAATAAATATCTGTTGTGTTAGTATTCCTCCCACGGAGTGTTTACCGACGCGATCAGGGAGAAAGAAGGCTGATCCCACTCTTTGGGAGACACCCCTTGGGGTGTGTGTGGGGTTGGTCTCACTGAGACACCATGTAGTGCGGACATAGGTGAGAACCCGCGGAAAACGTCATTTGACGCTATGGGCAGCAAAATCGGCGAAGTTCCCCTTTAAAGCGCCCCCACCATCCAATGCGCACGGTGGAAGAGGTTGCATCACAGATGGCAAATGCAACACTGTTCTCAGTTCTAGATGGCAAAAGCTCGTTCTGGCAGATCTCTCTAGACAGCAAGTCTTCTCTGCTAACTACTTTTAGCACACCTTTTGGACGCTACAGATTCCTCAGAATGCCGTTTGGAATAAACTCAGCCAGTGAAGTATTCCAGCGCACAATGGAACAGATATTCGCAGGATATCCCTGTGCCATCATCGTTGACGACATCATCGTCGGAGGCCGCACTGAAGCAGAGCACGACGCAAACCTAAAGAGGGTGCTTGACCGAGCACGCAAAGTTAATCTGAGGCTCAACCCCCTCAAATGCAAATTCCGGCTGACAGAGGTCAGTTATGTCGGCCATGTGTTCACCAGTGAAGGTCTGAAAGCGGACACTGACAAGACCACGGCAATCACCGAAATGCCTGTTCCTGAATATGTCACAGCTCTACAGCGATTTCAATGATCAATTACCTAGGAAAGTTTGTGCCAAACTTGAGTGAGCTGTCTGCCCCCCTGAATCAGCTGACGCGCAAAGACACAGTATGGTGCTGGCTAAAGCAACACCAGGACGCCTATGACACACTCCGCCTGTCCTGTCGTACTATAATGTCGATCAACCAGTCACTCTCACATGTGATGCTTCACAACACGGACTAGGAGCAGCATGTCTACAAGGGGGCAGACCAATTGCCTACGCATCACGGACAATGACTCAGCCAGAAACACGCTATACCCAAATTGAAAAAGAACTCCTGGCAGTCGTGTTTGCATGTTCGCGATTCAATGACTAGATCTACGGAAAGCCAGTCACCATAGAAACCGACCACCAACCCCTGGTCACAATCATCAGAAAGCCGATCTACACAGCGCCTGCACGACTCCAACGTATGATGCTGCAGCTCCAGAAGTATAACATCGACCTGGTCTACAAAAAAGGAAAGCAGATGTTCCTGGCCGATACCCTGTCACGCGCCCCCAGGGCATCCACACTTCAGCATGGGAACGAGGTAAACGACTTCGAGGTTATGACAGTCAGCCGAGTCTCGTCCAGCCGTCTGGATGAACTCAAGAGACACACGGCAGAAGATGGACTACTGCAGACCCTCTCTTCTGTTATCAGACACGGATGGCCTGTCAGACAGCACAGTGCTCCACCATCCATCAGTCCTTTCTTTCCATTCAGAGACAAGCTCACCATCGAGGAGGGTGTCGTCATGAAAGGTCACAAACTTGTCATTCCCCAGTCATTTCCTACAGAAAGTGTACACAGACATCATGCACAGAGGACACCCAGGAGCGGAGTCCACTAAACGCAGAGCCCGAGACATAGTGTTCTGGCCCACCATGAGCAGAGACATTGACAGAACAGTACTCTCATGCTCTGTTTGCAACAGCCAGAGGCCCCATCAGCAGAGGGAACCACTACAGTCACATCCAGTTCCTGACCTACCATGGTCCACAGTGGGAACTGATATCTTTGAATGGGATGGCAAGCATTTCCAGGTGCTTGTAGACTCGTACTCTGGCTGGTATGAGATTGACTTGCTCAAGGACATCGCATCAGCGACAGTCATCACAAAGCTGAAAAGACATTTCTCTGTACATGGCTCCCCATGTCTTCTCATCTCAGACAATGCGGGACAGTACACCAGCCAGAAGTTCAGAGATTTTGCTGCACAGTGGGACTTCGAGCAGCCCAGAGTTCCCACAGTCCAATGGTTTGGCTGAAAGGGCAGTGCAAAGTGCTAAGCAACTGATGGAAAAGTCAAAGAGGGACGGCACAGATGTGTTCCTCAACCTCTTGAACCTGAGGAATATCCCTCGCGACGCTCAGCTTGGCTCACCTGCACAGAGACTAATGTCGAGGCAGACCCGCACTACCCTCCCGGTCAGCAAACAGCTACTGCAGCCTGCCCCTCTCAACACCCAACACGTCACAGCCCAGCTCCAGAAGAAGAGGTTCTCCCAGAAGCTGAGCTATGACAAAGTCCAGCCGCCTTCTACGTCCACTGTCGGAGGCCGAAGCGGTCAGAATGCAGACCTCCCGGGGGTACGATCGCATGGGCATGGTAGGAAAGATCTGTGAGGAGCCACGGTCTTACATCATCCGGTCTGGAGGTAGGTTGGAGAAATCGCAGACACCTCTTACCTCTTGCGGAGAAACCTCCAGGTCGGCACTGACGGTGCCGACTGGCAGCGCTTCGAACCAGCTGTCAGTGAGACACCTCCCCTCTATGGCGAGGGACAACGAGAACTTATAGACACTGACCCACCCCCAGTCCAAGTGCCCGTAGCTCCAATGCCCGCAGACACTGGTAAGAGCCCTTACACAACACGCTTTGGTCGCACAGTCAGGCCAAACCCCAGATACAGTGACTGAGTATTGGACTGGGGATAGACTTTAAGGACTGTTCCGTACTACACATAGTACAAAGTTGTTAAAAAAAAAAAAAAAAAAAGGAATGTAACAGAGTATTGACTGTTTGAGAATAATTGCCATTTGAAAAAAATCTATTGCCATGCATTTGATACCATTATTTTCTTGTTTCTTGCAGCTAAAGTATTGAAGTGCTACTGTTCAACTTTGAGTAGTTATTTGTTGTTTGCACTGTAAGCTAAAGAAGGGAGATGTAGAGCATTCGCCTAATGCTCACTCCGTAGTTAATGTCCCTCGGTAGCCACCGTACGGGCGACGGTCATGTATACTGCGCATGCGCAAAAATGTTGATAGTACTCCTACAGAATTTGTCCAAACATCACACAAATCAGTACACAGTATCTCTACAGTCATGTGATCAACACGGATCAGAGTAGATCAAAATGTTATCAAATGGGGGTCCGTGGCCTGATGCATATCAAACTGGGGGTCCTAGAAATAAAAAATAGTTGAGAATCACTGCTATAGCCATAAAAATCTTCTCTTATGGGGGTCCCTGGCATATCTTTTCAAATAGGGGGTCCACAGGCTAATATGTGTCAATTTGGCGGTCCTTAAAATGAAAAAGTTTGAGAGGTACTACCGTATAGTATAAGGGTCCATCTTCTGGACCCCCTGGTGGTCCTCAGACCAGACAGTAAAGTGTTGTGTTGGGTCCTCCCCAGGTGGAGGAGGCCATGATGGTGATGGAGGACGACTCCCCTGCAGAGCTGATCAGCGCGGCGGGCTCGCTGCGTAACCTGTCCGCGTGGCGCATAACCATCCCTTACGTCGACTTCTACGACGACGACATCAAGAGGGAGAGGATCCCCGTCTTCTGCATCGACGTGGAACGCTACGACCGGAGGGAAGGTGAGAGGAAACAGCGCGTCTCTGGACTCGCACGTTGTCAGGCTTGCACCGCAAAATCGTGACTCTTAATATTGATTGAAACCTTTATTTATTCTCGAAAAGAGCATTGAGGTTTAACCTCATTTGCAATGATGTCGAGATCACACACACACACACACACACACACACACACACACACACACACACACACACACACACACACACACACACACACACACACACAAATCAACAATTAAGACATAAAATATAAAAAAAATATATAAAACACTGAAATAACAAATTAAGACCAAAACCAAAAACTAGTAAGTTAAACAGTTACATGGTGACAACCTGCTTTGTCATTGGGCAGTGGTTCTCAAAGTGGAGTGGGTTCCAGGGGGTCCCGAGCAAAATCATTGATAGTTAACCAATTGGACCATTGTGGGTCTGTAACCCTGAGAGAACTCTGACATTTGTGTAGATTTAAAATGGTATCAATGGTATTTTTAATATCAAGGACCCCCCACTTTGCACTTTGCATATGCATTAGATGGACCGCCATCTAATGCATATCAAAGTGGGGGGTCCTTCAAATTAAAAAGGTTGAGAATCACTGCTATAGAGCCACACCGTAAAAAATCTTCTCTTATATGGGGGTCCCTAGCATATCTTTTCAAATGGGGGTCCGCGGGCTACTATGTATCAATTTGGGGGTCCTTGACATGGAAAGGTTTGAGAACTAGTGTCATAGAGGATACAATTGTGAGTACCGGAGCTTCCACCAGTAATACATCTAAGTACTGTGTGACCCTGAGAGTGTACAAATGTGACACAATTTTTTTTTTTGATTGATTGATTTTATTAAGATTCAGAAAAACAGCATCTAACAACTTGACACAATAAATCCAATCTATTTGAAATGATGATGGTGGCAATTAAGAAAGGTGTCACAAGAAAATGGTTGAAACCAGAGATACTAGTAGCAGTTGATGAATGGATGGAAATAATATATATTAAATCTTGTCTAGATGTTGACATTCTCTTTGAAGCTTCAGAGAGAGAAGTTTGCCAATATAGGTTTAGGGGCGAATGAATCACACATAAGAACCTTTAGAGTTAAATAAACACCCAAATCTTGCCAGCACCCCAAATCTTGCCAGCACCCCAAATCTTGCCAGCACCTTTAAGGTCTCAATGAAGAATAAAATAATGCATTTTGCAGTTATATATAACTGATGACTCTGTTTCTTTTCCCACTACCTGCAGTTGGACACGAAACTGAGAAGTGGTCAGTCTTCAGGAGATACCTTGAATTCTACGTCCTGGAGTCCAAACTCACTGAATTCCACGGTAAGATGTTCCTAATTTGATTGATTGATCGAATACTTTTATCAGTCAGAAATGTAAACAGCACGTGCTACAGTAAGACATAAAGGCTAAGAGAATAACACAATAAAGTCCTGTGTACTTGTTTCCCTTGTGGTCCCATGTATTCAATTCATCAACATTCCAAACCGCTTGCAACCTGCCATCCTTTTATTGGGCATGTAATTATAGGCAAACTTATTTTTGTTTGTTTGTTTATTTATTTATTATTAAAAATAAAGTGTCAACAATAGTGAAAATACCTACACGCTTACAACAGTTTTACTATGAACCATTTTTCCATTGTAACGGGTGTTGTGTGATCATATTTGCTCAAACAGCCACTGCTTTATATTAATATTTTGTTCCATCTCTTTGAAGGCTCATTTGCCGATGCACAGCTGCCCTCCAAAAGAATCATTGGACCAAAGAACCATGAATTCCTTACATCAAAGAGGGTGGAATTTGAGGAGTATTTACAGGTAGAGTGTGTGTGTGTGTGTGTGTGTGTGTGTGTGTGTGTGTGTGTGTGTGTGTGTGTGTGTGTGTGTGTGTGTGTGTGTGTGTGTGTGTGTGTGTGTGTGTGTGTGTGTGTGTGTGTGTGTGTATTTATATAATTAGGTAGGAGTCTATTAATTCCAATGGGAGAGTGGATGTGAACAACACAGCGAACAAGTCTTTACCTCATGGTGACTGGTCACTGTAACTAAATATTGGACCCAACCGCCACAAGTGGCTGCCCTCTTGCAAATACGGCCAATTGTGTTTGTTGAAATCCCTGGATGATTCAAACTCTGCGGTGGCATGCAGGAACTTAAAATGGGGTTTGAGCAGTGATTTAATATTTGTGTGTGTGTGTGTTTTCAGAGGCTGCTAAAGCACCCAGAGCTGAATAATAGCCAGCTGTTGGCTGACTTCCTGTCGCCTCACAGCATGGAGTCTCAGTTCCTGGACAAGATGCTGCCTGACGTCAACCTGGGTGAGTCAAAAAATCATGCAACTCAACAAACCCTAACCTGGGTGAGTCAAAACCATCCGACCCAGCACTGAAACGTACGGTTGATCTACAAGCTTTGTGAGCTCGTAAATAAGCAATTTTTCCTTTTTGTTTTTTAAATTAGTTTTATAAAGTACTTCCCCGGTTATGTTTCTAATGGAAACTTAAACAAAAACACATCACAGAACTTCATGGGTTCTGGAACGGTCCAGGCAATGGAAGGTTCTGGGTTACCCTTCATAGTCTAAAAGAGCCAAAAATAATCCAAACCAGCAGTCTCCACTAGATGGCAGTGTTAATCAATCAATTGGGCAGCTGTTTATTGGGCAGCTATCTGATGTTCATGCTTGAGGAATGTGACTTGGTACATTGCTCTCACATAGAAGAAAAAAAATACAGCAGATGAAAAAAGTACACACTAATCTGAGTAATTTTTTTCACAGGTAAAATCTTCAAGTCTGTACCAGGCAAACTCATGAAAGAGGTGAGAAAGTGACCTATGGTAAACCCTTTTAATGTAAAATAATGAATAAATCGCTAATTTGTTAATGTAATGTATGTAGGAGCAATCGACAAGAAGATGTCAAAATAATGTGACAATTAAATAAAAGTACACATTATCGATATCTAACTGTATTTTGACGAGTCATAATGATAATTCAAGTTATCTATGTCCAATAACGTTCATAACTTGAGTATCTTAAAAGGACTTCATACTTGTAATAAAAAATTTGAGATACCTCCACTTTAGATTTGACTAGTCATATGGTGAAGAACAAATGATGTCCAAAGGTGTCTGCTTCCTGTGTTCAATTAGCTGGAGAGAAGTGATTACAACACCACACGCAGAAGGAGACAATAGCAGCACAGCTACTTCACATAGTCTGTGGTTACAAAGCACAGTTTCACTTTCATGGAACCTTTCCAACAGGTGTGAAATTTGAAAGAGGAAGATACAGCTCTGGTGAAACAAACAAGTCTTATCTGTGGTGTATTTCATGCAGACATTTGAAACACGCCCCCCACACATACTGTATGACATGGAGCAATAGATGATATGGAGGATAATGTTGCACCATTGACATATTTTCTATAATGATATGAGTAAATTCTATCACACTTAACTGCAGTGAAGTTATCTACAATTGTATTTGAACCCGGCCTCGCTAATAAATGATAAAAACAATCTAGTATAGTGAAATGCAGTGTTGCATGATGAGAATATAGAGTATTCTGGGGTTGTTCTTGTCGTAATTCAACCGAAACATCCATAATGGCAATGTAATTGAGGGATAACCTCAGTCAGTGGTGTAAAGTAACTAAGTACATTTACTCAAGTACTGTACTTAATACAACTTTGAGATATTTTTACTTTACTGGAGTATTTCCAATTTTCAGTTCTTTTACTTCTACTCCACTACATCTCAGAGGCAAATATTGTACTTTTACTCCACTACAATCTTTTAAAAACGTTAGCTACTAGTCAATTTGAAGATATAAATTATATAAAACATACATTAGCCCCTTCAGCCCTGTTTTATACATAGGCTATTTGAAAATAGCCGATCTCCAAGCTCACAACGCGTCACGAAGCGACGCCTTGTGAACAGTTCAGTACTTTTACTTTTGGTACTTTAAGTATATTTTGATGCCAATACTTTTGTACTTTTACTCGAGTAACATTTTGAACACAGGCCTTTTACTTTTAACAGAGTATTTTTATATATGGTGGCATTGCTACTTTTACTCAAGTAAATTATCTGAGTACTTCTTTCACCACCGACCTCAGTTGCGTACCTGTTTGTACCCACTCCCACACTCTTTTAACATCCAAGTCACATTCCTGCAGAGGCATTCAACCAAGCTACGCATGCGTGCGTTTCAGAGAAGTGGAGGTGATCTCTCAGTGCTGTGTTTGACTTCTTGTTTTTCAGAAAGGCCAGAACCTGGAGCCATTCATCCAGTCTTTCTTTAACTCCTGCGAGTCTCCTAAAGCCAAACCCAGCCGGCAAGAAATCACCGTCGTCAGTCCCAGCGCCGAGAACAGCAAGATGGTACGCCGAGGGTTAGAACCAACTGCCCTAGCTTATTTATTGAGAAGGAAATGGAAGTGCTGACCTAACTGACCTCGCTCAGTATCGGGGGGATGTATAGCCTCACACTAAATCATTGTGTTTTTTTCTCTGTCGGATAAACCAAAGTCTTTGTATTGCTTTTAGCTAGCACTCTTATCTAGAGTTTCTTACAGTCAGTGAGCAGGTAGCCTCGGAATCCCAGGCTTTTTTTTTTGTTACAAAAGAAAAAAAGCCTGGGGGAGCCATGCAGGAACGATGGTCTTGGACCTTGTTATCTCCTAACCAATCAGAGTGCAGAGGGGCGTCGCTCTAAATTTGGTGACGTCAGCGTGCTCCGTGCACAGGCCGAGGGGGGGAGGGGAGGGGAGGCGGGGACATAGATTGGTGAAGCAATAGGAAGCCACGCACAAATCCGGGCGGCTGTGTTTGGATCCGCCCTTCAAGACCATGGATTGAGCTCGTAGCCTCAGGCTACTGAGCAGGTGACTCTTCAGTGTCACCTTTCCATGCCAAATAGCAAAGTGAATGTCATAATCCAGTCGGTGTCAACAGTCCAGAGTTATGAAGAGTTATGAATAATAACATACAACAAATTAACTAGATACTTATGAAATAGTAGTTCATGGGTTTTGCATACTACTGACTATTTGATTAAATTTAGATAATTAAAGGGATCCGATACAAACCAGAAAATATATGCACAAATCTTAAGGTCATGCACTATTGGATTTGACACGAGGACATTATTGGATGCAGTATAGCAGGTCTCAAGCATTAAACCCCAACCAGCAACATCCAGACATATGGTTTGTCATAATATTGTTCAATTGTATATTAAAGGACATGTTGTGAAAAAATTACAAAAATCTGAATAGATTTTGGTCATACTCAAATGGTTGGGTGGTGCATAGGCCTAGCTTGTGAATAGAGAGTCACAATTAAGTTCAAATCCTTGACTGTGGAAATTGGAACGTTAACGAATAACAGTTTAATGCTTTATTATTATTGATCATGTGTAAGAACTCAATCCTGATTTAATGAATGAGAACCGGCAAAGCGATCCTGGCACATACAGTAATGGTCTTTTGGTTGACTGATGGCTTAACCAACTCTCTTGTAGCTGATCGGCGATCTGTTTAAGAACAACGCTAACCTTCCTGAGAGCTGTGAGAGGAAATACAACCAGAACTGCTTCATGGAGATGATGCCTGTGAGTGGCATGTACGACTACCTGATGTATACGGGTGAGTGGGACAATTTCTGTCATCATTACATCTACCTGATGTATGAGGGTGAGTGGGACAATTACTTTTCATCTTCATTGTATGATTGTATATATATGTAAGATTTGTATAAGACTATGTTCCTCTCAGAATAGGGATGCTAGGGTTCAAGCGGTTAAATGAAACAAATGGAAGAACCAAAAGGAGGACCCATGAGGTCCATTTGTACACTCTCAGAGTTAAAACTAACAGAGGATTTGACAGTATAGATCAGAGTCCCATCGACAACATATTGGAAATTAAAAAGGTCCAGGATGCTGAGGATAAAATCAGGAGATTTTCCATAATAATATTAATAATAATAATAATAATAATAATAATAATAACCTATAGAGCTTTTCTAGATACCCAAAGTTTCTTTACAAAACAACACAAAAACTTTAAAAGTATCAAAAGCTAAGCAAGACAAAATAGTTACAATTAAAAGGTAAAAGGGGGTTTACATTAGTAAAGACAAGGTTCTGATACACAGACATGAACGTTGTAAGGTTAAATGAATGTGGGTGGGCCAAGTCCGGCGGGGGGTTTGGGGGCGCTCCCCCAGAAGGAATCTCCTGCTAAAATCAGTAGTGCTGGCAGGTATGTGATGCAGGTATGCTGATGGCTTGTTGTGTCCTGTGTGGATGGACAGGTCGGGTGGTGTTCCACATGCCCGACTGGCTCCATCAAATCATGTCAGCGGGGAGGATCCTGCTGAAGAACACGTTCGAGGCCTACATGGACCAGTACATGCACTTCAAACTGGACCAGATCCTGCAGGAGCACCGCATGGTCTCCCTGATCACACAGCTCAGAGGTAGGTGTGTGTGTGTGTGTGTGTGTGTGTGTGTGTGTGTGTGTGTGTGTGTGTGTGTGTGTGTGTGTGTGTGTGTGTGTGTGTGTGTGTGTGTGTGTGTGTGTGTGTGTGCCAAATGTCCCCACAAGTGTAGTTGATTTTGAGAAATGGACATTGTATGGGCAATTTTCCTGGTCCTCAATACAGAAGTCGTTGTTTTGAGCATAAAAAATATATTTTTAACGTTGGGTTTACTAAAAAATATATTTTTAACGTTAGGTTTACATTTACAATTAGGAATAGATTCAGTTTAGGATTAGGCATTTATAGGTCAGGTTCAGGGGTTAGGGTTAAAAATATTTATCCTTGGTTGCATGCAGGTGTCACAAGTGGTTAAAAAACTATATGAGGAAGAACTCACTAATATAAAAAAGGAGGAATATCTTTTCTCTGGTAGACAGAGTCTACCTGGTACCTTTACTAATACAAATAACCAATTCAGTGGAAACCGTTACATAAAAGTGACACCCCAGATGGGACTAATAAAATATTGAGAATAATAAAACCAAACATGGATCAAAGACAGAGTCTTCCTGGCACCTCTACTAATACAAATAACCAATACAGTGGAAACCGTTACAAGAGGCACATAGTAACGGGGCTGGGATGCGAACCAGGGAACTGTTTCCCAGGTGGCCTCTCTACTAACCCAGCTGCCAATATATCATCTTACAAACTGTAGCTGCTGAAGAGAATACGAAGGAAACCCCCTGGCCAGTGGACAACATTTCCAGAAAGACAGAAAGACTGTTTGACTTTATTTGGATGCTGTTCAAAGAGTCTGCTCTGCAGTTCTCAGTCTCATGAATTAGTTCCACAAAGTGCTTCATTTTAATATGGGACGCACGCTACTTTTTCTACCACTGTGTGGCGCTGACGTGCCTCACGCCAGTGACGGCTGTATACATAATGTATGATGCAGTCGATGTGTGCAAGGCACGCCATGTGCACCACAATGTTAAGTTTGTATAAATACGGCGTCACGTTATGGTTAACCGCTGATAAACCACAAACACTCCACGTGTACACCTTTTACAAAAACATGCTCCAAAACACCCGTCCCCAGTGTGTGTGCATGCTTGTACTTGTGTGGGTGTTCTATCTTTGGACTGATGCACTCAGACCAATGCAAGAACAGAGCATTTACAAAGGAGCCATTGGTAGTTATTTCTGCTTGCTTGCCTGCCTTCGTAACAGAGGGGTGTAATTTTAGGATTTAGGATAAAGCTACGGTTAGACACCTAATGGTTGAGGCTGTGGCATTTTAAGGGTTTTAAGGGTTCCATCATGTGCATCACTGGAATAGCCTGTGTGTGTGTGTGTGTGTGTGTGTGTGTGTGTGTGTGTGTGTGTGTGTGTGTGTGTGTGTGTGTGTGTGTGTGTGTGTGTGAAGAATGTTCTATTTGAATAATTAAACTTAGGAGCTGATTGCTCAACCGGTGGCAACCTCTACAGAGTGTCCAGTAAAAACACAGAAATTTACGTCCGTTCAATGAAGATGTATTCACACCCACATCCACTTTTCACCACCCTTTTCGTATACATGTGTGTGGTTCTGATGACAAGGAAATAAAAGCATTCACATATGACTTAACCAAACAATCATCAGTTTAGAATAATCAGAAATAGGCTACATGAAATATTAATACAACTCAAACAACATTTGCATAAACAAATAGCAAAGTGATTAAAGACATGTAACACAAATACTTACAATTAGTTGCACGCACACTAGGTAACAAAAAATGTCCAAGGGGGAAAACAAACAGAACTTCAACAACTGAGATGCTTCTCCAACAGAGGACTAACATAGAATGATGCAACCTATTCATACAGCAGGCTCTAATCAGGCATCAGGCACTGATCGAACAGAAGGCCTAATTGACCACACCTGGTCTGTGGGTCATGGTGACATGAGTAGGTCATGGTGACATCAGCCAATTAAGAATGCCTGAACATGCCACAACATAAAATAAGTAACAAATATAGTCTGAGGGCAATGATTACTGGCCTTTTGTACTGTGTGTGTGTGTGTGTGTGTGTGTGTGTGTGTGTGTGTGTGTGTGTGTGTGTGTGTGTGTGTGTGTGTGTGTGTGTGTGTGTGTGTGTGTGTGTGTGTGTGTGTGTGTGTGTGTGTGTGTGTGTGTGTGTGTGTGTGTGTGTGTGTGTGTGTGTGTGTGTCCGTAATTTCGAGCGCCAGATGACCCCACAACTATAATAGAATTTGAAAAAAATGATATTGTGGGGGCCATTTCCCTGGTCTTCACAAGACAAATTGTAATTTTATGGTGAAGTGGATACCTGTAGACTTACTAGGATACTCTTTCACCAGGTGTATGGAAGGACACGAGTTGAGGTGGATCTTCAATCGTCAAGCTTTATTTCGTGCCGGCAGGTTACAAATAGCATAGCAGAAGCAGGCAGTGCTCACAAGCTCAACTGCGTTCGAGTCTAATCGAATGATATCTTTACTAAGTATTTATACACTTTTTATCTGACTCAGTCCCTTTGGTCGGGTCCCCTCCTTCCTCATCCATGTCTGGTCATTTCTCAATCTATCAGGCACACAACAGCATCTTCCATGTAAATTACCTCTTTTCCGCGGATTTAAGAGTTCGCTCTGACATGATATTAATTCTGTGAAATAAGAGTTCATTGGTCTGATATAATTCTTGATCATGACATCATTTAATGTGTATACTTGCTTATGGGACCAGGGGCGCTGGAAGTCATTTATTCCAAGGGGGGCTGGGCTTGGCGAGGGAAAAATCCCCCTGTGCAAAATTATATTTGTTTAATTTACAAAAAAAAAAGATTAAAAAAACCCATCATTTTTCCCCCCATTTTTTTTCTTTCTCTTCCCCACCACCAGGGGTGCTGCAGCACCCTCAGCACCCCACTTCAAGCGTCCCTGTATGGGACCTTCTATGGGACCTTCTATGGCTCCCTTCCCAGGTTTTTCCCAGAAATGGACGTCAGACCCTTGCCCTAGTAGCACTGAATGTGTGCTAAACTCAGAGTAGCTGCTTCCCCAGCAACTCTTATTGCATGAGTACTTTAACTCAACACCTGCTAACGTTATATACATATAGGTTTTCTGCCACTACAATGGTTAAAAAAAGGTTTGGGGAGTTAGTCTTACAATTAGGAAAAGATTCCGGTTGAGGTTATGGTTAGGATTAGGCATTTAGAGGTTAGGTTTAGGGGTTGAAGTTTTGCCTGATTTAGTAGCGTGCCCTGCACCGCAAATAGTGGTGTGTGTGCTGTGAGACAAAGTCCAGGTGTGTACCTTGGGATTTCGTGACAAGCACACATTATTATTGCAACACATGACACAACTATACAAGATTTGAGATTTCTCTTTTCCCAATACAGAGGCAAATAAACCTGTGTGTGTCCAACGTTAGACGCTGTGTTCTGTGAGACCACGGAGGAGAGGACCGTGGAGGACAAGCAGATCAGAGCCAAGCAGACGTTTGAGGAGATGATGAAGTATCTGCCAGGTCAGTGTGGCACACCTGAACACCAGCTCTCTAATCAGTGCAGAGGGACAGTGTAGGACATTGGTTCTCAAAGTGTGGGGTCCTTAGGGGGGTTTCCAGGGGGCCCCCAGCAAAAAGTGTTAATATAGCATCACAATCATTTCAACCACTTTATCCATAAATGTTGGCTATTCAAAAATAGCCGATATACAAGCTTGTACATCTGCTATTTTTTTTTTAAATGTTGGAAGTGATTTTCTTTTTTGAACAAAATAATCTCCTCTGGTGGTCCATGGCACAAAACATTTTCAGATGGGGGTCCGTGGCCAAACGTATATCCATTTGGGTGTCCTTGGCACAAAAAAGTTTGAGAACTACTGGTGTAGGAAGTTAGGAACCATGCAGTAAAGCAGTGATTCTCAAACCTTTTCCATTTCAAGGATCCTCAGTTTAAAATGCATTAGGCCACACAGACCTCCCTTTTGATAAGGTTTTTTTTTCCTCTGGGACCCCAATCCATACTGTTATCATATCCTCAGTGTTAATTTAACTCAGAGTGGGTACGAATGGGACCATTTGTAGTGGTTAAACAGATTTAACCACTTAAACTTTTCAGTTTCTGAATTTTTCCTAAGCAGCAAAACATTTCTGCCTCAGGAACAATATACAGGGAACATTTTATTATAAATTCCAAGAGCAATGAAGTGCATGATTTGATAAAGCACTTGGGGTTGATTGTGTGTGTGTGTGTGTGTGTGTGTGTGTGTGTGTGTGTGTGTGTGTGTGTGTGTGTGTGTGTGTGTGTGTGTGTGTGTGTGTGTGTGTGTGTGTGTGTGTGTGTGTGTGTGTGTGTGTGTGTGTGCCTTCTGTCTGCATGCACATGTCTGTGTCTTCCACGTTCAGATGTTGTGGGGAAGTGCATCGGCGAGGAGAATAAATACGAGGGCATCAGGCGTCTGTTCGAAGTCTTCCAGCATCCACTGCTCAACAAACAGGTCAGCTGAGAAACTAACACTACAGTCATTCTGTGCCCGTGGTGTCGCTCACACACGCCGATCTGCCGCGAGCTTGTAGATCTGCTATTTTTTAAACATTTTGGGACGCCAGGTTGACAGTGGCTAAGTCAGATGCACTGGGGGTGTGGAGGTTCTGCGGTTCCACTGTGGTAAAATCGCTTTTTTCTCCAACTGTATTCCTAAGCATTGTGACTAGGGCTGCAACTATTGATTATTATATTAAAGATAATGCTATCGATTACTTTTCAGATTAATCAAATGATCGACAACCGTATTTTTGAAATTATTTTTATTTTGTGTACATAAACAAATTGACATGAAAATGTTCTAATTGATTTTAGATAATCAACTAAGTCCATTAGTCCGATTAACCACTTAAAGGGATAGTTCACCCCTAAGCCAATAATTTGATAACCGGCAGTGGCTCCGGTAGGAGACACAAAGTGTCAACTTTGTGTCTCCTACCGGAGACATTAGCATCTTCCCTCCGGTCATCAAATTATTGGCTTAGGAATGCGACAAAAACAAAAAAATCTCCATGAATTCAAAGCTTCATGGGTTGTGTAATTGACAGAAAATAAGTAATTTTTTGGGTGAACTATCCCTTTAAGCCCTATTTTATACTTTGTCGTACGACAGTGTCATGCAAAAATACATAAAGTAGCCGACCTACAAGCTCACACTATGAGCTCAGCTATTTTCGCAATTTCATTTAAATCGATAAAGAAAATGAAGGATTATTTCGATTAACACATTCCCTGCCATGTATTAATTAATTCATTGTGTAGCTTCTGCCAGGTTTTTTTTTACCTTATATTGACGATCAAATAGGGTGTTAATTTAAAATATGGAGATAAGAGGTTTCTGCCCGACAGCAAGGAGAATGTTCAGTTGTAATGTGTTTGTGCTGTGTCCTCAGATGACCTATGTCCTGCTGGATATTGCTGTTCAGGAGCTGTTTCCAGAGCTCAGCAAGGTGAGCCCAGACAGCCTGCAGGACATCACAGAATGATGCAAGCGCACCGCATGGTTTGGGGTGTAAACATTTAGTTCTGTGTGGTTGTGTGTATATTTCATTTGGGTCAGGGTTTTTTTTTTTTGTGTGTCGGGTAACACCGACCTAGTATTGACTTACACTTCCTTGTTTAACCTGGCTCCTACCACTGAAGTGTATTTATTTAACACATTCAATCCGGGAACGCATCTCTGTCATTTTGGACGTCTTTGGCTATTCAAAAATAGCAGATATACAAGCTATGCTAATAGATCTGCTATTTTTAAAAAAAATCGTGAAAATGTGTATAAATCTTTGAATTTATATTTTTTAAAGCGAACATTTGCAAAATATTTTGTTCCAGGGACCTCCAGATTTGAGTTAAAAATGTTGTTTAAAAAAAGATATGTATTCAAAGGTTTGCACAATTGTTCAAGATTTTTCAAAAATAGCCAAAGTATAAAATAATGGCTATAGCTCTAATCTAACATGACACAGATGTGAAATCAATAGTTTTCCTCCTGGATTCACACGGTGAACACACACAGACCTGCACCAAAATGCATATGGTGACGGCCATGGCAATCCAAAACCTGCCTGTCACCTTCCCTCTCTCACCAGCAGACTACAATACACAGTAAAGATCCTCAGTGTTACAGGTCCATTTTGGTTTGTTTGTTTGACTGATTGAATACTTTATTAACACGTTTGAAAAAACAGTACAGCAGTACACTAACAAAATAATGCTAAAAGGATGAGATCTATGTTTCCGTTTCTTGGTTCTTATTTGTACACTCTCTGAGTCATAGATAATTCATTTGGACGGTACAGTGCATATTTTAATGAACACATGATGTAATAAAAATACACCGGATTTAGCAAGCTAATTTCCATCCGTAGTCCCCCCAAGTGTTGCATCTAAATAGAGACTTAAGGCTTTTTCACGCAGGAAGCGAAGGACGTGGCTAGTATGTAGCTGTATTGTAGATGGGATTGGAAACTTTTTTTAATATCTTTGTAAGGTGTAGACTATAGGCTAAACACCTGTATGTGTTCTGTGTTCACTGCAGGGGGCCAAGGAGCTTGCTACAGAGATATGAAACAGTCTGTCCTTGACATACCGGCTTTATGGAAGTGCAATACTAAACTCATTACACTGTCTCTGGAGCCATCTCAACATTCCAATGTATCATCATGCACTAATAATACATACATAAAGATTATATTTATTGAATTAACTGTTGTGTGGCTGTCATTTTTCTCCTTTTTCATACTCCTTTTTTTTATGAAGCCCTTCATTATTATCGATTTGAAATAAGGGCTAGATGTGTTCTCTGCTTCTGTCTGTGTGTGTGTGTGTGTGTGTGTGTGGGGGGGGGGTATTTTTTTATATATAATTGTCCAACATTACTATGTGAACATTGGTTGTTGCAAAAACAAGGTAAAACATATTTCAGTCTTTTGGTAAACAATTCATTTAAACCAGGCCTGCAACCACCACCATAGATCTTGACTGGGTACCAACGGCTGAATTGTTTCTGACGGTTTGTTTGGTTTGCGCAGTGAGAGAGAGAGAGCGGCGAGAGACTATGACCGTGACAAGGACTGTGCCTACAGTAACTCCACAGACACACAACTGTGACAGAGGCCTCAGTGTCGACACATTAAACATTTTCTTCAAAGGACGTTAAAAGGAGAAAAATACAAAGTACCAGAGCAGCAGGAGTTGTTCCCTCAGGGACACAGCTGTGCTCTGTGTGGGAAGGTCAAGTGTAAACGACACAGGTACGTTGATCCCAGCAGGACATACAGTATGCTAGTGGCAGTGGTGTGTTGGCCTGTCACTATAGGCTCTGTGCAAAGCAGCCATATTGGAAAGAACTTGGGCCTCTTCCTTACTTCCGTCTGACCAATTATACTAATTAAGGCTCTGTTCCATTCTGGTCAAACAGAGTCTGCTACACCAGTACATCAAAGTGTGGTTCCTTGAGGGGGTTCCAAATGGCCCCTTACAGGTGTGTAACTCTGAGAGTGTGCAAATGGAACCAAATGAATGTACGGGTCCATTTGGTTCCATTTGTACACTCTGAGTTATGGGGGTCCTTGAAATTAGGAAGGTTTGTGAACCACTCAGCTACACTAAATGGAACAGAGCCTTCAATTAGTATATCATTGTTAACACCTGTGAAGGAAGTAAGGAAGAGGCCCAATTTCTATCCAATATGGCTGCTGTGCATAGTCTTTTATTACAGTACATAATCGTCTAATCACAATTATTTGAGATAGCCGCAATCATTTCTCTTAGTCGTCATAATCGTTTCCATGTTGAAAGATTTTCATGCCTTTTCAAATATAAGACATTTGCGGAAATAGCAGATCTACAAGCTTACAACGCGTCACGAAGTTGATAAGCAATTTCCGTTTTAGTTTTTTTTAAAGCATTAGATTATTAAATATCAATAATTTCTTTAAGTTCTTTAACTTCCATTTAAGTTATTTGTCATATTTGCTCTGTACAGATTTGTTTACGAAGCCTAAAAGGCAAACAGAAATAAGAAATGTATTCATATGTTCTAATGTTCAGTGTCACAGAGATTAAACCCTACAGCACTGGTTCTCAAACGTTTACATTTTAAGGACCCCCAGTTTGGTATGCATGCACTAGGTCATGGACCCCCTACCTTACAGACCTGTATGGATCCATTTGGTATAATTATTTAGCTGGGGACCCCCTTGAACCATCTCACGGACCCCTGGGGGTCCCCGGACCCTACTTTGAGAACCACTGCCCTACAGGAGGACATACAGTATACTAGTGGTAGTGGCTGGTATCTGTTTGACCACACAACATAAGCATAAACTGGCACATTATGCTTATTCATTTGTGCACTATTCACTATTTATTATTTATTTTGTATTAATGGATCTAGCAGTGTAAGTCTTTCCTTTAACTTGTATTGCTGATGATTTGTTAGAAGGAAACTTTATACATTCTTAATAATCTTGCAAGATTTTAAATAATTTCAGACATTTTGCTAAGTCATCTTTATTTGTGACCCCAGATTTCGTTCAATAATATCTGCTGAGTGCCTTAAATGGTAACACATGTTTCTATGTTAGACTGACTATAGTGATTTAGTTTAGAGAACCATATCATATTGAAGTTTTCCCAGAATTTGTGCCTTCACCAAATACTTAAGTCTACTACTGTGCCACCTAGTGGATGTTAAGAAGTATTGCAATGTATTCAAACAGCCTGGATGCCTTTCAAACATCTGCATTTTGTTTTTTGTTCACAGACCAACCCTACTGCTTGAAAACTATCAGCCATGGTTGGACTTGAAAGTTCACTCAAAAGTGGATTCTTCGGTGGCAGAGGTATACCAGACAAGGCTTTCATTTAATCTTAATTCATAATACATTTGTCATAATCGTGTCCATGTTGAAAGATTTTCATGCATTTTCAAATATAAGACATTTGCGGAAATAGCAGATCTACAAGCTTACGCGTCACGAAGTTGATAAGCAATTTCCGTTTTTGTTTTTTTTAAAGCATTAAATTATTAAATATCAATAATTTCTTTAAGTTCTTTAACTTGTATTTAAGTTATTTGTCATATTTGCCTTGTACAGATTTGTTTACGAAGCCCAACATAACTGCACTCAATACTGAATAGCATTAAGGGATAGCTCTGTGAAGTGGGTATTATTATTATTTTTTTTTACTATTAACATCTCACTCTTTTCTTCCAGAGGAGTTTAACAATAGGATTCTGAGTCCAGAGCTGAGTGACAATGAGCAGCAACGCCTACACGGTGAGGTCGAGCACATTTACGAGACGTACTGCCTGGAGGAGAGCATCGACAACATCCGCTTTGAGCCCGCCATCGTGCAGGAGATCAAGAACAGTAAGGGGACACACACCCCCTCATGACCAGTGTTTGGCTCTGTATTGATGTATTTAAAGGACGACTTCACCCATTTTCAATCTGGTTCTTCATATAATAGGTCCTCACTAATGCTCATGATAAACTGATACCATTTCTTCTACTCGGTCTGTGTCTCGGAGGAGGGCTGTGGACAGTCCAGAGTCCCGTCTACCAGTGACATCATCGATGGGGAATCCAAGCTAATAGAAACTGCAGGCTTTCTATTCCTGGAAAGTTGTAATGCAATAATAGAAGCCATTGTTCTCGTGTTAATACAAATCTAAATAAAAAATGTGAAATCTTGTTGGGAAAAAAAATCCTGCCTAACGATGATGTCACTGGTAGACAGGTTTCTGAACTGTTCACAGTCCTCCTATGAGACACAGACTGAGTAGATTTTTTTTTAAAACATTTTATCATGAGTTTTAGTGAGGACCAATTATATGAAGATAGGTTGAAAATGGGTGAAGTCGTCCTTTAATGACAGAAACACTTGAATCAACAATCCATTGTTGATTCATACATTTTGTCCAACCTGTTCTCATGTGTCTCTCTGCTACAACTACAAAATGTTTCACTCCATACATTTTGTCTCTTTTGAAGAAGATTGCCTAAGCAAGCATTACTTTTATGATCGGCATTAGCTTGCTTTATTAACACAATCACTGCCAGGTAGGGATGGGTATTGGCAACAATCTCACGATACGATACGTATCACGATACTTGGGTCGTATCACGATATTGGGATATATTGCGATATATTGCGATATATTGCGATATATTGTGATATATTGCGATATATTGCGATATATACATATATCAAAACTACATATTGTTTATATATACACTACATATTGAGTAGCTGCAGATCTGTGATAGGTTCTTTGAATGTTTTTCATAAAGCCTGTATCTGAAATCTTTTTTAAATCGCGATATCGATACTGGAGTATCGATACAGTATCGCGAAATAAAATATCGCGATATATCGTGATATCGATAATATTGCCCATCCCGCCAGGTATTAATTAATTAATCCATCGAAAACGTTCAGGACCCAAGATATCATCATTTGAAGATTTGCTGCTCCATTCACTTCTTTAACTTATTACTGAAAAGGGCTGTATCTCGGCTCCTGAGCACTTTTTTTTACTATGTATTTCTGGCTGGCACAGTTTGCAATAATTTTTTTATTTCATTGGTGCTGAATGAGTTAAGTTGTGAGGAGAAATTTAAAAACAATGCTGTTTTGGTAGCTCCACACTTTCCATTAACTAACCATTTGTCAAACATTAGCAGACAGAAATGTAGAACAAACTAATAATGTCAGCCACTCACTTACACCAAATGTTTTTGTATGATATTTATTTGTATTCAAGTTCCAATTTAAATGTATGTGTATAATAATAATTTATAATGAACCATGATGTAAAGTTCTGAGCTTGTGTTTGTCAGATATAAGCGGAGCATCTCTGTGTTGTCAGTTGCTGAGGGTCCATACAGCGAGGTGGTCAAGCTGCAGACCGTGCCCTGTCTGTTCCAGGCCTACGAACACGTCCTGTCCCTGCTGGAGAGAGTGTTCACACCCATGTTCTGTCACAGTGACGAGGTGAGACTGGTACCATGCATGCTCTTAAAATCACATCGACCCTAGTGACCCTATTCTCGGGCGAACATTCGGCCAAAATAGCTGAACACACATGGTTGGATGGGTTTCTTGTCAATTCTCCGTAACATACTCACTATGGGATATCAGCGCCTCCTGGCGTGATGCAGAGCTACATACCATAAACTCCCGGGCCATTCATTGGCTGAGAAGGGTATGTCACGTGTCCGGTAAACCGGAAGAGGTATAAAACCTCTTGCGTGACGTGGCTCATCCTCTTTCGCTTCTCTGCATGGCAGATGCAACAGCTCAAGACATACCTTAATAATAACAAACGTAACTTTGATCAGGACAGAAACCAGCTTTAGCCCACTCGGTGGTACTTGTACTAACCAACGGGTTTTCCTCCTATTAAAAAAAAAAAAAAAAAGTTTTATTATTCCGCTCCCGCGGCTATCTTCTCTTTCTTTCTTTTACTGCTAAAGCAAGTTTTCCTCCTTTGAGTTTTCCGCGCTCTTAGCCTTGCGGCTGGAAGCTAACAGGTTAGCTCGAGATGGAGGTTCCACGTCCCTGCGTATTGCTGCTCTGCCGCTTGATGATCGCCGGGGATGACCCTCGTGGTTTCTGCATCTCGTGCCTCGGTCTCTACGGGGCCGGGGCATTTCCAAGATGCACCGGGACGCTGCGAGGACTGCGCTGTTCTCCACGCTGCACCTCGATAGCCGCTTAGCCAGGGCAGCGCCCTGGCTGCGGGAGGCGCGACGTCTCGTCCCCGGTCGTCGCGGATCCAGCAACACGGCCCAGGGAACGTGGGTGGTGGGGCCCACCACGTGCGCTCACAGTCCACAATGGGCCCTCCGGCAGTCCCGGCTGCGAGCGGCGTTAGCCCCCGCTCGCAGCACCTCCAGGCTGCTACACAAGCCGTGCTACGCAGCACTGCAGCAGCCGCTAGCACCGTGTCTGGGAGAACCACCCAGGTGCAACTACCTAGCGGCACTTCCTCCCCCTCTTCCCAGCCGTCTACTCCGCTGCCACAGCAAGCGTACCAGGCCAGCGGTGCGTCGCCAGGAGACAACGAAGGGGCTCCGGCGACGGCGGCATAGGCGAGGGGAGAACGAGGCAGAAGCTCGTGAGTGAGTTAGCCCAGACTAGCTACGTTAGCTGCTTCGCTAGGTTAACGTCGCCTTAGTCAGGCAGTGTTTTGTTGGCTTAACACCCATGCAACAGGTTATTAACAGCGTTGTCCTAGCCTAGCTTGCCTCGCTAGGATAACACCAGCTTGTTAGCCTTCTCACTCTGTGTGTCGAGCAAACCTCGGGGGCTTCTGAAGACCTTACTCGATGGACAAGATGGACGGCTCCTCAACTGCCAGAAGGCCATGTTTAATGAAAACGAATGTGTGTTTAAAAGTACAAATTTTTTTCTGCCAAAGAAATAAATGTGTTACATGTTACAAACGATCTCGTTCTTTCACGTGGCTTGAGTGCAGCGGAGCAGTGGAGTCCCCTACCGCGGGCTTCTCTGCTCCAATGCTCTCTGTATATAAGCCCATAATGTCTGTGATGCCCGGACTCCGGTATCCCAGACATTGATGGGCTAATATCTGTGCATGGAATGTAAATGTATCAACGTTCTCAATTACATAAGCCCACACTGTCTAGAACACCCGAGTCCCGGCGTTCTAGACATTGTTGGATAACATCTGAAAGAGCAGCGGAGCAATGGAGTCCCCTGCAAGCGGGCTTCTCTGCTCCGATGCTCTCTGTGTATAAGTCCACAATGTCTGTGATGCCCGAACTCCGGTATCCCAGACATTGATGGGATGATATCCGTGCATGTAATGTATCAACGTTCTCAATTACATAAGCCCACACTGTCTAGAACACCCGAGTTCCGATGTTCTAGACATTGTTGGATAACATCATATGAAGGTAATATAAAAACCCACATCACCCCTGTCCGCCAGAGGGCGCAAATGCGCCAGTGGAATGGGGTCACGCCGGTTTTTGCCTTCCGTCCCACAGGAAGTGCTCACGCACCACTGTGAACCGGAAGTACTTCGGTCAGACATGACCCCTTGGCCGTACCGCCTCATGTTTTGCAGGCCACGTTCGCCTTTAACGAGCGACAAAGCATCCCCTACGGGGAGGAAGGTTTTGTCGCCTCACAGGCTTCCGTCCCACAGGAAGTGCCCACGCACCACTGTGCACCGGAAGTACTTCGGTCAGACATGACCCCTTGGCCGTACCGCCTCATGATTTGCAGGCCACGTTCGCCTTTAACGAGCGACAAAGCATCCCCTACGGGGAGGAAGGTTTTGTCGCCTCACGGGCTTCCGTCCCACAGGAAGTGCCCACGCACCACTGTGAACCGCCTCACGTTCGCCGCTGGAGGGCGACAAGGCACCTCCTAGGGAGGACGACTTTGTCGACAAGATGGCGGCGGCCAGAGTAAGTTAGGAAGAGAGTAATGACAGTAGCGTCGATCCCATTGTGAGAATGGAATGCGGAAGTGCTCTGTCTACGTCAATGAGATAGTTCCAATGTTGGAACTATAGCCCATAGAGGCCCGCTTTGCGGCGAGATCGAAGCGTGACGTTACTCTCTCTTCTACACTCTGGCGACGGCCAAGGTAGGATTAATCATTGATATATATATAGTTTTCACTGTATATATCTTTGGGCTTAATTCTGACGCCGGGGTTTTTCCCCGTGGCCAGTCTCGTGACTCCTCCGAGTCCTCCGTTGGCCCGAGGGTTAGCACCGCCGGCGGCAGTGGCAGCGTCACTGGTCCCCATGGCAACGCTCCCACTCTCCGAGCGGCCGATGACGTCACATCCACTCGCTCGGTGTGTGAAGCAATGGACGGTTTGCAAGCCGAATGCTTAGGTATTGCTCAGCAATACTAAAGGGTTTCAGGCTGCATTTCTCCACAAATCCCCCCGTGACAGAAAAAGTATTGTTTTCCCGTGCAAGGGGTCCAGCAGCCAATACTCTGAGGGAGGAAGTCTCCTTCCTCTTGAGCTTGGGCGCTATTAAAGAATTACTTCCGATACTTCTGTTTACTATCCCAGTACATCAGCGTTACACTGTGTGTGTACAGGGTTTTTCAGTACAGCAGTGACACACTGTGATTGTACTGATCAACTCCCCTGATCCGCAACAACACATTGTGGTTGTACTGGTGTGTTTTCCACGTGCTCTTATGCATATAATCTCCTATGGCGGACACGGTGTTGTTCCTCTCATGCAGAGGGTAAGGCAACCATGTCTCTGAGAGAGGGGGTTCACTCTCTCTCCATAGTGAGTATGTTACGAAGAATTTGTCAAGAAACGCGAGGTTACGTTGTAACCCCGGTTTCCTTAGAATTCAGAGTAACATAGTCAGAGAACTATCTATGAATCGGAACCAACTGGTTTTCTATTCGTAATATTTTCTGGTGGAAAAGAAGGGGGGGGGGGTACGACCCATTCTGAATCTGAAGGGTCTCAATAAATACTTGGGTCAAAGAGCGGACCTCTGTCTCCGCCATTTTGGAGGGACAGATGCCCCCTTTGCCGTACCGCCTCACGGACTACAGGCCTCGTTCGCCACTAACGAGCGACAAAGCACTCCCTAAGGGGAGGACGACTTTGTCGACGCTCCGTCCGGAGCCTTTGGGCTCAGACGAGAGGGCGACGGCCAAGGTAGGCTTACTTCGGACGGCCCCGTTTGTCAGAGTGACAGCGCCGTTGGTTTCCATGGAAACAGACAGGCGGCGCTGGCGGACAAACCGGATGCTGACGTCAGGCAAGGTCCCCGTGACCGGTCACGTGACCCCGCCGGGTCCTAACGGACCGTTAGTACCTCTACTGCCTCGAGCGGTCACCTCAGGGTTAGCACCGCTGGCGGCAGTGGCAGCGTCGCTGGTCCCCATGGCTACGCACACAGGGTTAGCACTGCTAGCACCAGTAGTAGCGTCTTTGGTCCCCATGGCAACGCACACACAAAGAACCGGTTCCCTTGGAAACGGATCTCAACGTTTCTTGGCCCATGGTGGTTTAGCCTTGACTAGCTTGTTAGCTGCTAGGTTTACAGAACCTCCAGTCAGGCTACTGTTGCTTCGATTGGCGGCTAACTGGCCTCACTAACATCAACACATTGCAGTGTTGTTTTTTGGTGCAGCGCATAGCCAGCCCCGCTAAAGCAACACCACGGTGGCCACCTTCCGCCGCTACCCTTCCACGGTCTCTAACGGCCCCGCATGTGCGGGTCCGCTGGATCATGTGGCGACATCACCGGTCCAGTTGGAAACGTGTGCGTTGTCCGCACTGGGTGACATCAGAGCCCCTCCTGACTCGCTTGCTGAGGCAGCTTGTTGGAGAGTTTGCAGTCCGGAACTGTTTTACTATCCCGGTACTTCAGTGGTACACTGTGTGTGTAGGGTTTTTTTCAGTACAGCAGTGACACACTGTGGTTGTACTGGTCAGCTCCCCTGATCAACAACAACACACTGTGGTTGTACTGGTGTATGACCCTCTCTGCGGACGGTGCGTTAAGGAGATGGGTGGACCAGCATTGTTTTCAATGCTTATTTCCACGTTCCTTTCTATCCACCACAGTCAGGAGGTGGCGCGGCACACAGACGTGGCCGTTTCCCCACTTGACGTCGAGGGGTTTTTCACCGTCACCGTCCGTCGAGCGTCTTGGTCCCGTCTCAGCAGACCACCTTCATAGGGGATCTCGCTGGGCTAGACCAGGCTCACGGCGCGTCTGTCCCGGGCGGGATAGACAGCGTTTCGGCCTAGGGTCTTCTCGCGTGAGGCGACAAGTCACATACAGGCTATGCGTGCAGGCGACGGGTCTCATGACTTCGGCCTTACACCTGTTTCGTTTGGACAAGCCCCACGTGTGACCTTTTTTCCCCGGAGGTGGATGTGGGCTCTTGGAGCCCCGTCCACCTGAGGTTGTCATGTCCTGATCGGAACCGACAACACCACAACCGTGTGCTATGCCAAAAGCGGGGAGGCCTGGCCTCTCCAGTGTGGGACAGGCTAGCTGGCGATCTGACGCTGTGGTGCGACGCGCGCCTTACGTCAACCAGAGCCTCACAGGTACCGGGCCTCCTGAACAGTGGAGCGACTCTGTTGTCCAGGGGCATTTTTTGGTACGCAGATTGGCCTCTCCTCCGGAGATAACAAGCCAGATCTGGGCCAGGATGGCCGACTGAACTGCTTTATGCATTCCCGTCACTGGAGTTGGTCCTCTCAACCTGTCAGACTCCACGGACTGTCAGTGCCACTGGTGGCACTGGCGTGGGGCGCATGGAGGTTAGGAATAATCCTCTCCTCTACAACGAGCCCTGGGCCCTCCCCCCGATCAGAGATCTGCTACGGCAGGCAGGGGTCGGAATTTTCCACAAGCAACCTCAGGACCTAGACCGGTGGGCTTGGCCCGTGAGGGGGAGACCTTGACTTCTTATGGCCTGCCCCCTGAGGTGGTAGCTACCATCCAGGGGGCGAGGGCCCTTTCCACGAGGTCTGCGTACGACGACAGGTGGAACCTGTTCGTGTCATGGTGTCTGGGTCAGTCACCGCCGGTTGAGGCCTTCCGGGCCTCGGTACGCAGCATCCTCATGTTCTTGCAGGACAAATTGAACCAAGGTCTGGTTTTCTCGACGGTTAAGGTGTACCAGGCGGCCATTTCCGCTTGTCACGTGGGTTTCGATGACATGACGGTTGGCCGACATCCGCTGGTGCGTAGTTTATGAACGGTGCCAGGCGGGCCAGGCCGGTCTCTAGGCCTCTGTTCCCGGCCTGGGACCTGGCGGTGGTGCTGGGGGCGCTTTGCCTCCCACCGTTCGAGCCTTTTCACTCTATGGATCGGGAGATCGTTAGTCTCGAAACGGTTCTTGTGGTTGTTTTCACTACAGCTACACGGGTCAGCGACATACATGCGCTCTCAGTAAGTTCGGAGTGCATGAGGTTCTTGGGAGACGACAGCAGGGTTTGGTTAAGCCCAACATGGCGTTTGTTCCCAAGAACGGAATGGTGACCCAGACACCGGTTGAGCTGATAGTTTTTCATCCGCCTCCTTTCGCTTCGGCAGAGGATAGGCGGCTGCGCTGTCTCTGCCCAGTGAGGGCGTTGAAGCTCTACTGCCAGAGGACGGCGGTCGGCCGGTCGTCGTCGCAACTTTTTGTCTCCTTCGGCCCAGATGGTCGGAGGAAGGCAGTGACTAAGGCGACGCTTTCTAGATGGAGTGTGGATGCCATTAGGCTGGCCTACGTCAGTAGTGGCGCTCCAGTTCCAGAAGGACTGAAGGCTCACTCTACTAGAGGCGTGGCTACTTCCTGGGCCCTCTCCAGGGAAATGTCGGTCCAGGAGGTGTGCGCGGCCGCAAACTGGTCGTCTCCATCGACTTTTGCGGCTTTCTACAGCCTGGATGTGGCAGCGGCGTCAGTGGCGCGCGCTGTACTGGACATAGCGGCTGTCTCTAGTTAGGGTAGGGGAGGTTAGGCAGGTTTTTTGTGTAACCCGCCTTTTTTCCCTTCTCTACCTTCCTTCTCTTGAGTCCCCTCGGAACCACCGTTGGTAGGTTTCCAGGGGAGGAGGCCCTGTTTCCTTGTTTTCACTTATGGGTCAGACTTGTGTCTGTTCATTAGATGAATAGGCAGACTTGGTCTGTCAGGGTCCTTTTCTTTCAATTATATACCGCACCCCGGCCCGGAGGGCTGGGGCGCCCGTGAGGCCGAAGGTCACGTCCAGGGGGACGGGGCCTTATGGCTAGGGGGCGTGCGGACCTGAGATTCGGTATGGCTATAAGCCCAGGGGGGTTTATGCATCCCATAGTGAGTATGTTACGGAGAATTGACAAGAAACTCAGGGTTACGGATGTAACCCCGGTTTCTTTAGAATTCGGAGTAACATACTCACCTAACACCCCTGTTTGTGTGCATCTGCATGCAGGAAGCGTGTTAAAGAGGATGAGCCACGTCACGCAAGAGGTTTTATACCTCTTCCGGTTTACCGGACACGTGACATACCCTTCTCAGCCAATGAATGGCCCGGGAGTTTATGGTATGTAGCTCTGCATCACGCCAGGAGGCGCTGATATCCCATAGTGAGTATGTTACTCCGAATTCTAAAGAAACCGGGGTTACATCCGTAACCCTGAGTTTTGCAGCATGACCTAGCAAGGTGTACTTTGGAGCAGTTTGGAAGTTTTCCTCATTACTAATGCTCGTTATGAGATGGCACCCTTTTCTGTCTACTCACTCTGTGTCTCAGAGGAGGGCTGTGGACAGTTCAGAAAGCTGCCTACCAGTGACATCACCGGTAGGCAGGTTTGGTCGTTTCAAACAATGTTTTATTTAAGGACTTCTATTGCAGTGGGCTTATACCAGTAAGGCTGCAGTTTCTATTAGCTTGGAATCTCCGTCGACGATGTAATTGGTAGGCAGGTTTGTGAACTGTCCAGAGCCCAATTCTGAGACTTGGCGAGTAGACGGGAATGGTGCCACCTTAAGTTATAACAAGCATTAGTGAGTGATCGGGACCAAATATATGAAGATACGGTTGAAAACTTTCAGAAGATGTAACTAAGGAATGATTTGCTTCTTCTTTTGAAATATACTCATTTGGTTGTACTAAATCAGTGGTTCTCAAAATGGGGTCCGGGGAGTCGGGGACCCCCAGGGGTCCTGTGGGGGGGGGGGTTCCACGGGTTCCCAATCAAAATGACTGATAATTAGGAACCAAATGGACCCTTATGAGTCTGTAACTCTTGACAGTGTGCAAATGGAACCAAATTAAACCGCTACGGGTCCATTTACTTCCATTTTCACACTGTCAAGAGTTATCGGGGTCCGTGGCCTTATACACTCCAAACTGGGGGTCCTTTAAATGAGAAAGTTTGAGAACCACTGCTTATAAATAACGCTGAAGAAAGAAAGAAAAGTATTTTATTTTGTTTTCTTGTGTCATGTCAAATGTGTGTACTGTTTATTGTTGCATACATGGCTGCTGGGTCGCAAGACAAATTTCAGTGTGAACTGACAATAAAGTATTATCGTATCGTATCGTAATGGTCTCCAATGCAAATGCAATGCAATGGACTCATAGTAGATGTTTGAAGCTGGACTCGTACAGTAGCATGACTCCATTGTTGACTCACACAGGAACCCGTCCAAACGAGGCGAGACGTTCGGGATCAGCAGTATTGGGAGTAAAATCAAAGGGGTGTTCAAGAGCACCACCATGGAGGGAGCCATGTTGCCCAGTCCCATCAACAAGACAGACGACGATACGGTGAGAGCAAAATAGCAGAGATGTAGTGGAGTAGAAGTAAAATGATTGAAAATGGGAAATACTCCAGTAAAGTAAAAAATCCTCAAGTGTTTTTAAGTACAGTACTTGATTAAATGTTACTTTACACACCACTGGTGTTAGGTTGCATCAGTGAGTGTGTCCGTTGCTCAAAGTAGTTTACAGTGTGGCGTTGTTTGAGGTGAGAATTTACAGAGAAGCTTTTCCCTCAACGTGGCTCACAGTTCCTTCTGTATAAATGCACTCTAGAGCCCGACTGATGCCAGATGTTTGGGTCTGATGCCGATCCCGATTTTGTAGAGTCCCAGACCACCGATTACTAATGTTTTAACCAATATTTTGGTCAAAATGTGCAACATTTTCTAATCATAAAAAAAACCTTTTGATTGAATTCAAGTTGCTATTTGAGAAGATTTAACTTGTGAGCAAACTAATAGTTAATAATAGTAACTTTTTGATAGATACAAAATAAACAGTTTTTTTTTATTCACCGGCAGATATACTGTATGTATGATATATCAGCCAATCGGTGTAGCTCAATGCACATGGAGAGACTTACATTTTTTCCTCAATTGAAAACTCTTCCCACATTATTCACAATAGCCCAGAAGGTCTTCTCTTCAGGGTGAATTCTCTGATGGTTCTTTAACGCATCATATTGGCTAAAACCCTTCTTACAAGGTTCATTCAAGTGTGAATTGCTTTAATGTGTTTCTTTAAGGAGCTGTGGTGTTTGAACCATTTCTTACACTGGTCACAGAAGTAGTAGTTTTCTGAATGAATTATCTGGTGAGATCTGAGGCCATGGTCAGTGCTGAACCATTTATCACACTGGTCACAGTGGTAGGGCTTCTCTCCTGTATGAATTCTCTGGTGTTGTTTGAGATCTCTACTTTGGCTGAACTGTCTCCCACACTGGTCACAGTGGTAGGGCTTCTCTCCTGTATGAATTCTCTGGTGACTTTTGAGATGACTATTTTGGCTGAACGTTTCCCCACACTGGTCACAGTGGTAGGGCTTCTCTCCTGTATGAATTCTTTGGTGACTTTTGAGATTACCACTTTGGCTGAACTGTTTTCCACACTGGTCACAGTGGTAGGGCTTCTCTCCTGTATGAATTCTCTGGTGTTGTTTGAGAATATTACTTTGGCTAAACCTTTCCCCACACTGGTCACAGGGGTAGGGCTTCTCTCCTGTATGAATTCTTTGGTGTTCTTTGAGAATATTACTTCGGCTGAACGTTTTCCCACACTGGTCACAGCGGTAGGGCTTCTCTCCTGTATGAATTCTCTGGTGTTGTTTGAGATTACTGTTTCTGGAGAAGTTATTCCCACACTGGTCACAGCAGAAATGTTTCTTCACGTGTAGTTGGGCAGGAAAGACCTCTGGAATGGAGAATGAGGGGAGATAAATAAACCATAAAATGAATAGAAATAACATGGAAGCTGTTGTATTACTAACTGATAGTGTTCTAATTGTAAAATAATCTGGCACTACTTCCTTCTTCAAACTGATACAGTAAGTGATGCAGTAGGCTGTTTCATGCACCATTTAACCAGTTAATACACCATACCATCACTGTTGGGTGGGAACCTTGTATGTCCAAAACTGTTACTTTTCAGAAAATGGAATAAATAACCTGTGTTCCAATAGATCCACTGTAGTTATTTGAGCAGACCCTGTTGCAATATTTATTCACCAGCTCTTGTTAATTATGGTACAATATTTATAAAACCCAGAGACACACTTTCACCTATACTTAAAATATTTTTGCTACTTTTGTCTGTAACTCACTGTTGTAGCTTGTATGCCAAAGTAGGGCATTCATTTCCAAAAAGAAATATGGAGATTTGAGATTTCTGCCTGATGGCAACAATATTTGTTATACAGGAACTGCCAGGCCCAGATTAGCCTGGTGACTGATCTGTCCTGCAGCCAATTAAAATGCAAGGAAACAGAGGTCGAAGAAGTGCTCAATTTTTTTACCTTGTAAAAGGAGTAAAAGTAGCAATACCACAAGAAAAAAAAAACTCTGATACAAGTAAAAGGCCTGCATTTAAAATCTGACTTGAGTAAAAGTACAAAAATATTGTCAACAAACGATACTTTAGAGTACCAACGTCAAAGTATTCAGATTTTTCTAAATTTTTCCAACTTTTTCTAAAACAGCCGATCTACAAGCTCACAACTCACGTTTTGAGCTGTAGATGTATAGTATAAAGTATAAAATTGGGTGTAATCGGTTAATGTATGTTTTATCAAAATAATACAAATCCACAAAGTAACTTGAACTAAAGTTTTAAAATAATTGTAGTGGAGTAAAACATACAGTAGTAAAGTAAAAGTACCTCAAGATTACACTTAGTACTCAAGGAAATTGTGAATGGTTCATTTATATAGCGCTTTACAATGTGCATTACATTCACCCATTCACACACACATTCACTGACGGCTGGGGAGTGTCTTGCTCAAGGTCAAGGACACTTCGACAGTAACTCTGGGGGAGTTACCTTCCGGTCCCCAGCGGCCGCTCTACCTCCTGAACCACTGCCGTCCCAAGTAAATGTACTTAGTTACTTTCCACCACTGCCATGAAATGATGCTCTTATATAGTACCGGTATCTATGCTAATCAAACACACACTGACTAAACTCCTCTCTCACTCACACACACACATACACACACACACACACACACACACACACACACACACACACAGACACACAGACACACACACACACACACACACACACACACACACACACACACACACACACAGACACAGACACAGACACAGACACACACACACACACACACACACACACACACACACACACACACACACACACACACACACACTACAATACTCCCTTCACATTCCTTCTCTCCTGTATAAATTCTCTGGTGAGATGGGAGGCCTTTTTGCTTCTGCACACAGTGTAGAGATTCAGTGTGTTTTTATCCTCTCTTTTCATTGTATTCATGGACACTGTAACTATTCAGTTTTGTAAACTGCTATTTGAGCATGAATAAACAAACCTTAACCTTAATGCTGTGGTCTGCAGCTCTTATCTACAGTTGATTTGCTGCTGGAAGGAAGCATAGTCCGCTACTCTGTCCAGTGTTAATATAACAGTTCTGTATCTGTTGGTTGTAGCCCTTTGAAGATGAAGGGAGACTTGAAAGTGACATAAAAGCATCACATACCTGTTCTTTGTAACGTGATTCCAGGCATCAGCATTGCTTCGAGCAGCCTGCGGCCATGGTAGATCTGTTGCTGTTCCTCTTCTGACACTGTTGAAAAGGTTTTAGAGGCCATCTTTGTTCTGAAAACCCTAAATAGTTCATCTTCAGTCCATTTGGATAGTTGTTATTTCAGGCAGGGTTTTACCAGCTGGGATCTGAATATACTTAACATTTGATCAAGTTCAGTATGGTAATGAACGACTTAATGAGTTAATAATCAAAATTATTCGTACACAACTCCGCAACCGACCTAGACCCACAGAGCAGCACCTACAGACTGTAAGCAGGACGCAGCCAGCGTCCACTCTCTGCTCCAGCCTCCTAAACTCGTCACATGCATGCAGATGATTGGGAGAGAGCAGACAGATACTCCCCAGAGAGCAGGCAGATACTCCCCCACACACTCCCCAGTCTCTTGAACAAGAGTTTGACTGTATGAACACAGTCCAAGGACAAACACAGGCCGAGGTTGCAAAATAAAAACATATGAATCTGTGGTGTTGACTGTAGCTGACAATGTAAGCTGATTGACAAATGAACCCGTGAGGGTCCTGTAAGGGACAGGGTCCATTTGGTTCCCAACTATAATTTACAATTTAGGCATTTAGCAGACGCTCCTTATCAAGAGCGACTTAGAGTAAGCAAGGTAAACACATTCAAATGCAGAGAGACAGTGTAGTGCCTCAGTAATCTAGGATCACGTGACGTGGAAATCCTTGCTTAATTTATGGATTCCGGTCTTTAGGTCTAACTTGAAACTCTCAAAAGATCAGCAAAACATTGACTCAGATACAATATTAAATGATAATAGAAAGATTTATTTACAGCGCTACAGCGCTGTAACAGTCACACAACATACACATCCTACACTAGCAAAGCACACAGATAGACTGACTTGCTCTTCCCTGACAATAATACATTTGATCTTTTCTGCTGAGCTTGTTAGTGCTAAAACATATCTCCTCTGCACAGCCTTAAAACAAAGGGGCCACTGACTTGCTGGCAGCTGTGACCTGCCGACCTGAACTCCCTTTTCCGGCCTTATCTGTTTTAGGCCATGCATGTTCTTAGCTCTCAAACTTAAAGTACCAAAAGTAAAAGTACTCATTGTGCAGAATGTCCCATTTTACAAGTTCCATTTGAAAATAGCAGATCTACAAGCTCACGAGCTTGTAGATCGGCTATTTTCAAATAATGCTCGGCGCTGGCATTGCCTAGGGGGGGCGATGATTTACGATTCTGGGCCTATCGGTACATAACTCGGACGGGCTGAAAAAGTAGAATATTTGGCTGTGAGATGTAGTGGAGTAGAAGTAAAAGTATTGAAAATGGGAAATACTCCAGTAAAGTAAACATTTCTCAAAATGCCGATCCCGATTTTGTAATCCCAGACCACCGATTACTGATGTTTTAACCAATATTTTGTCAAAATGTGCAACAATCATAAAAAAAACTTTGATTTAATTCAAGTTGCTATTTGAGAACATTTAACTTATGAGCAAAATAATAGTTAAAGGGATTCTAGGTAACTTGAAGCCTAAATTTTAATTTTTTTTATTTATATATATTTTGCATTTTTTCCCTATCAGCCACTATATAATGATGCTGGGGTGTTTTCTTGCATTGAAACACAGTCCTCTTTCTGAAATCCGTATTTTCCCTACTATTTATGTTTTGACATCCAGGTGTCCGGGACGTAAATGAAATGAAGTGCATGTGCGCGTCCGTGCGCGTCCGTGTGAACTATGGCCGCCATCTTGAAATTTCAAGTAGCTTTGGGTGGCCTATTGTCAAGTGACCCACAGAGACTGCTCATACCAACTTTCATGCTTGCATCACCAAATAAACCATTATATAACTTATTTGCTCCACTAAAGTGTTGGCCATCTTGAAAAATGGCCGCCATCTTGAAATTTCAAGTAGCTGTGGGTGGCCTATTGTCAAGTGACCCACAGAGACTGCTCATAACAATTTTCATGCTTGTATCACCAAATAAACCATCATATCACTTAACTGCCCACTAAGGTGTCGGCCATCTTGAAAAATGGCCGCCATCTTGAAATTACAAATGCCTCAGACAATTTTCTTGTCAAGTGACCCATGGAGACTGCTCATGCCAATTTTCACGCTTTTATCATAAATTGAAAGATCGTAGCACTTATCTGCTCCGCTATATGGGGGTGTGGAGGTTCTGGGGTTCCACTGTGGTATAATCGCTTTTTTCTCTAACTATTCCTAATCATTGTGACTAGGGCTGCAACTATTGATTATTTTCTTAAAGATAATGCTATCGATTACTTTTCAGATTAATCGAATAATCCACAACCGTATTGTTTATATTTATTTTTTATTATGTGTACATCAACAAATTGACATGAAACTGTTCTAATTGATTTTAAATAATCAACTAAGTGGTTAATTAGACTATAAAGATTAGTCTAATTAACCACTTAAGCCCAATTTTATCCTTTGTCGTACATGCAAAAATACATAAAGTAGCCGACCTACAAGCTCACATAGTGAGCTCAGCTATTTTCGCAATTTCATTTAAATCGATGGATTATTTTGATTAACTGTCGCACCCATAATAGTGATGTCAATGCAGTAAATCGTTTTGTATGACATTGTAGTATGGTCAAATAGGGCGTTAATTTACGAAAAAAAAACACTGAACGTTTAAATATGGAGATAAGAGGTTTCTGCCCGACAGGAACGATATTGTTCAGTTGTAATGTGTTTGTGCTGTGTCCTCAGATGACCTATGTCCTGCTGGATATTGCTGTTCAGGAGCTGTTTCCAGAGCTCAGCAAGGTGAGCCCAGACAGCCTGCAGGACATCACAGAATGATGCAAGCGCACCGCATGGTTTGGGGTGTAAACATTTAGTTCTGTGTGGTTGTGTGTGTATTTCATTTGGGTCAGGGTTTTTTTTTTTTGTGTGTGTGTCGGGTAACACCGACCTAGTATTGACTTACACTTCCTTGTTTAACCTGGCTCCTACCACTGAAGTGTATTTATTTAACACATGAAATCAATAGTTTTCCTCCTGGATTCACACGGTGAACACACACAGACCTGCACCAAAATGCACATGGTGACGGCCATGGCAATCCAAAACCTGCCTGTCACCTTCCCTCTCTCACCAGCAGACCACAATACACAGTAAAAAATCCTCAGTGTTACAGGTCCATTTGGTTTGTTTGTTTGACTGATTGAATACTTTATTAACAAGTTTGAAAACAGTACAGCAGTACACTAACACAATAATGCTAAAAGGATGAGAGCTATGTTTCCGTTTCTTGGTTCTTATTTGTACACTCTCTGAGTCATAGATAATCCATGTTTGTTTCTTTATTTTGCTTTGTTTATTTGGACGGTACAGTGCATATTTTAATGAACAAATTTATGCAATGCAAATACACCGGATTTAGCAAGCTAATTTCCATCCGTAGTTCCCCCAAGTGTTGCATCTAAATAGAGACTTAAGGCTGACGGTTTGTTTGGTTTGCGCAGTGAGAGAGAGAGCGGCGAGAGACTATGACCGTGACAAGGACTGTGCCTACAGTAACTCAGATGGCTTTCAGCTGAACAAACTGGGGGCAAAATTATTCTTGTCAAACGTTTTCTACTCGCTGCGTATGCCTCCGCCAACCTCTGCCAAGGCCAGAACTCAAGATTCCAAAACAACAGATAATGCTGTGTTATCTGCTACCACTGCTGAAGAAAGTGAATGGATCTGTGTGGATGAATATGCTGCTGCTGATGTTGAGGGGGGCGAAGCCTCACCCCCCCCCAACAGCCACAACTAATGAGCTCACTGATAGTGAAGGCGCGGAACTAAAAACAAAGGACAGGATGCTGAAAACAACTGCTGATAGCCCCATTCCACAGGAGGAGACTGCCATGGCCACCGACGTCGACTCTGCAGAGGAGTCTATCAGTGAGGAAGAATTTCCAACTCCAACACCCTTCTCCTCTTCATCATCATCTTTTTCCATATCTCCATTACCGCTTCTGGAATTTACCAGCAGCATGAATGACTTGATTAATGCAGGGATTAGACTCACCCCCCAAATCAAACGCCAGGCTTCACAACCCCAAATCAAACGCCAGGCTCCACAACCACCAACCTTGCCCTGCCCCCCACCCACCCCCCTCCACGACGCCATCGGAAGAACACCCTATTGGCCTCCCAGCTGACACGTCTAGAGAATACATTTGATAATTGATGTCTGAAGGGTCCAATATGCCTAGGTTCAAACATATCTGGGCCCAAAGTTCCTTCAGATAGCCTTGTAATAAACAAGGTTTACAATATTTCCACTGTTATCTCAAATAGGACAATTTCAACTTGTATTCCCAGTAAATTCAACAGCCCAATAGTAGAATGCCCTAAGGGGGTCAGAGTGAGTAACCTTGTTTTTATAAACACTGCTCCCAAAATTACTCCCTCTGCCTGCATTAATAATGTGAATTGTATTGATTTGAAGACTGCACAAGAGCTGCAAGCTTGTGATGGCTTAAAATGTATTCATTTGAATATTAGGAGCATGGCTCTCAAACTGGATTTTATTAATATTCTGATTAATGGGGGTTCCCCTGATGTGTTTGTCTTATCAGAGACTTGGCTGACTGAGCTTACACTGGACTCTGATATTGCCATAAATGGCTATAACCTTTTTAGAATAGACAGGAAATCAAGAGCTGGTGGGGTTGTAATCTTAGTCAGGGAACAACTAGCTGCACATGTCCTTGAAATGTCATCTATCCCTAATCGTTTAGAATATATTGTTTTAGATATTTGTCTGGGTGGTGATATCCACTGCACTGTTATTGGTACTTATCGTCCCCCTTCAGCGCCAGTTTTGGCTCTGGAGGAATTTGGGATGCTGCTATCAAAATATGTGTCCTCGGAGGTTCTGGTTCTGGGTGACATGAACTTGGATTGGCTCTCAAATAATTCTTCCCGGTTGAAACAGCTATGCACAGACTTAAACCTAACTCAGCTCATCCAACATACTACCAGACCAAACATAAATAACCCCTCTAGATCGACCTTGATAGACCTAGCTCTAACTAACAGACCAGCCAAATACCCTTATAGCGGGGTCTTTGCTCAAGGGGTCAGTGACCATTGCCCCATAGTCTGTGTTAGAGTTGCTAAAGCTGATAAAATCAAGGGGCGGATGATTATTAAACGTAATTTTAAAGTTTTTAATGAACAGGGTTTTTTACATGATTTATTTAATTCTGATTTGGACAGGGTCATTTCAACTCAAGACCCTGACCTAGCTCTTAATCTATTTCTTACTATTTTTAATGCTGTTACTGAGAAACATGCCCCCTATAAGAATTTTAGTGTAAAAAATCGATCAAGTCCCTGGTTTTCAGCGGATCTCAAAGAGGCTCTCCGCCACAGAGATGTGGCCTGGTCAAAGGCCAGAAGTTCTGGGGAACCAGCAGACTGGTTATCTTTTAGATTACTGCGAAATAAAGGTATCAGTATGGTCAGAAAGGCTAAATCTGATTTTTATTTATCTAGTTTCATCAAGACACAAGGTAATGCGGCTAGTTTCTGGAAGGTTGGAAAATCAGTAAAAGCTAGGCCTGCCTCCTCTCTCCCATCGCAGATTAGCAGTGAAAGTGGGGTTGTTCTAAATAAATTAGGTATTTGTGATGCTTTTAACAATCATTTTATATTATCTGGCCATCTATTTGACAGGCAGTCTGTCAGTCAAGCGCCATCAGATCAGGAGGGGGATTCAGTCACTGACAACTTACTCAACTTGTCCTTGCCATGCTTTTCATTTAGACCAGTAACACTCTCAGAGGTTTTAACCGCACTTTCACAAATATGCACTAAGAAGTCTAAGGGTGCAGATGACCTTAACCCGTATCTACTGCATCTTTAGTGCATATATAATTGCTGCACCACTTGTCCATATTTTTAATTCATCACTTACCTCAGGCTCACTTCCTGCAGTATGGAAAGATGCACAAGTTATTCCACTTCATAAAGGTGGTGATCAGTCGGATTTAAATAATTATAGGCCAATATCAAAATTGTGCTGTTTAGCCAAGATCCTTGAATCCCTAGTCAGTTCACAGTTACGTACATTCCTGAGCATGCACAACATACTCCAACCTCAACAGTCAGGGTTCAGACCAGGACATAGTACGGTGACAGCTACAACGCTTGTCACAAATAACATACTAACTGGTCTAGATAATCACCATCACTGTGCTGCTATTTTTATTGATCTTTCTAAAGCGTTTGATACTGTGGACCATTATATTTGATTACAAAAGCTAGCCTCCATTGGCATGGATGATCTCTCGGTCAGATGGTTTTCCAACTATCTAACGGGTAGAACTCAAGCTGTTGTTGCTGATGGTTTTAAATCCAGTTCTTTGTCAATTGGTAAAGGTGTCCCTCAGGGTTCAATTTTGGGCCCCCTTTTATTCACTCTTTATGTTAATAATATTGCACTCCCCTCTCCGCACTGGGATGTCCATTATTATGCAGATGACACAATTTTATGCAGTATTGCCCCAACGCTGGAAGTGGCCACTGCAAATTTGCAGACTGCCTTCAATAGGTTTCAATGGGCTCTAATTAACCTTAAGCTTGTTTTAAACTCCAACAAAACAAAATGCATGGTATTTACTAGGTCTCCAAATATAAATCCCTTTACTGGTATTTACACTCTTAAAGGCGAACAAATTGAGCTGGTCACATCTTATAAATACCTCGGCATTTGGCTAGATGCCAAACTCTCATTTAAGGTTCATGTGGAGAACCTAATCAAAAAATTAAGAGGTCAAATTGGCTTCCTTTACAGAAACAGGTCCTGTTTTTCTTTTACCAGCAGAAAGACTATTGTTCAATCTGCAATAATGTCTGTATTTGATTATGGGGATACACTGTATATGCATGCTTCACTCTCCACACTGAAGCCTCTGGATGCAGTCTACCACAGTGCTTTGTGTTTTATTACTGGTGATGATTATCTCACCCATCACTGTATTTTATATGATAAAATAAAGGCCATCTCTCGCAGTTCGTAGAGAGCAACATTGTATGTTATTTATTTATAAGGCCTTGTGTGGTAAACTTCCTTTATACCTAACCTCGCTTTTGGAACCAAAGGTTACTGGTCACTCAACACGTTCACAAACACACATTAGATATACCAGTCCACGTAAGAGCAGTGAACATGGAAAAACTGCATTCATATATTATGCTCCACACAAATGGAACAAACTTCAGGACTCTCTGAAACTGGTGCGATTGGTCTCAATAGAGACATTCAGGGTGCTTCTTGAGGACACACTACATAGTGACTGTACCTGTTTCATGTAACACTGTTTATTTGCATCTGATTTTTAAATTTCTGTGTTGTTATCCATGTCCTCACTGTATTGTCTGATTCACCGCCTTTTGCGATTATTTTAATGTTGTTTTATGCTTCTGCTTTTCTTTTTTGCTTTATTGTCAAAGTTGTGACATTGTAATGTGATTCAAATGTTTGTTATCAGGGCGTCCTTGAAAAAGAGAGCTTGCTCTCAATGGGTTTCCCTGAATAAATAAAGGAAAAAGAAAAAAAGAAAGAAAGAATTTCTTTAAGTTCTTTAACTTCTATTTAAGTTATGTGTCATATTTGCTCTGTAGTCCAGGGGCCAAGCCAGATTTTGGTACCACCTAAGGTGACCGTAAAGTTTTTGTATTTTTGTCTTCTTACAAGTCTCTAGTTTATATTTTGGTATGATAACCCTTCCAGTCTTGCAGCTTAATGGCAGTTATCACTACCTACCCCTATAGGAAAATGTGATGTATGTGAATCATTTATATGACTTCTAGACAATACTTTTTGGAAAGCAATGATCTTATGAACAGTTGGCCCTAAGGTGATTGTATCGGTAGAATCCATTTCTGCTGAGGAAATGTTGGTATTGTACATATTTAATGAGAGTGGTGGGGTTTGCTCCCAAAGATGACCTCTCTCTGTGTGTGTGTGTGTGTGTGTGTGTGTGTGTGTGTGTGTGTGTGTGTGTGTGTGTGTGTGTGTGTGTGTGTGTGTGTGTGTGTGTGTGTGTGTGTGTGTGTGTGTGTGTGTGTGTGTGTGTGTGTGTGTGTGTGTGTGTGTGTGTGTGTGTGTGTGTGAGAGAGCGTGCGTGATACTTACAGACGGCTTCCTGTTGCTGATGTCACCATATTTCTGCAGAAAGGGAACTAGGGCAGGCGGGGGTACCTCTGGCTGAGGAGACAGTAACATTCCAAGTTTGAGCCCAACTACTAATTAAGATAATTAACTAACTAACTAACTAATTAAGATAATTAATAAACTAACTAGCTAATTGGAGCAGTGATTCTCAAACCTTTTTGACCCATTTCATCCCACGGGTGGAATTCGGTTTTCAGCTTCACCCAGCTGAGTGCTAATCACGAGGGGTTAACCACTTAAGCCCCAGCATCCATATTGTGGGGAAAGCTTTCCCAGAACATAGCAGATCGACGAGCTCACAACGCGTTGCGCTGTGACACGTTGTGAGCTTGTCGATCTGCTATTTTCAGTTTCCTCACAATAACAGAAAATACACTAGTATACTGTAGAGCCCTGAGGGAAGTGTCTTGCTCAGGGACATTATTGTTATATAATAAAAACAATATTGTGTACTGTATATTGTGGTATATAATGTATACATATGCGTGCACTATGTACATTGTCTATGTACGTCTATTGTTACGTCTATTGGATCAGCCATGAAGTCCGGTGGGCAGCATGACAGAACCGGCCATCACCTCTCAGCAACAGAGCCAGAGACTTGAGGACAAGCAACACAAACAACACAAACAACTGAAGAGTAGTGCGAAATAGAGATCAACCAGGTGCTCAAAGGAGATACAAAGAGAGTTAAAAACGTAGATTGGTGCTTCTAGGATCAACAGGAACCATGACATGGACTTTAAGCACATATTACAAAACAAAAAATTCAAATACATGATTAAAGTACAATTTTACACCGCCTCCTCAGTTCATATTCGAGTGCTCGGATCGTTTTCGTTTTTGAAGACTAGTACCTCACACTAGCCTAAGGTGGAATACTGGGGTAGCATGGGGACTTAATGGTCAGTGTTGGGCAAGTTACTCAGGAAGAGTAATAAGTTACTTATTACCAGTGTTGGAAAGTAACTAAAGTAATATGTAACTTAAAGTAATATTATTACTTTTTCCCAGTAACTAGTAACGTAACTAATTACTTTCACGTTTTGAGTAATATTATTACCTTTACTTTTTTTCAAAAAGTAATTTATTACTTTTTTTCACGAGCCTTGGTGGTACTCTGGGTTTGAGTGTGTTTATTTGATCCTGTGTTGTTTTTGGTCAATTGATATAATGGTAGACTGGTTGGGATCCAGTTGCTATGCAGGCTGCTTGCTGATCCGGTCTAGAGCGGATACGGAAACATTGCGCACTTGTCTATGTGTGAATTATCAGCTGCGGAAGGGCGGGCCTTAAACCGGATCAAACAGTGTTGCCATGTCTGCTTATTATAAGCGACTTGTTAACCAATGAAGATGCGCCGTAAGCTTGTAGGTTGGCTATTTTCAATATATATATATATATATATATATATATATATATATATATAGGTCACTGACTGTGGCATATATATGTTACAGGGTGAATGGAGAACCAGGTAGATTGAAGAAGGCGCGTTCGTTTTTACCACCCACCCAGCAATTCTGTAGAAGCAACACTAGAGGGAGCCACAAGCCAGGCTTGTGCACAAACATGTATATGGCTGCGACCACACACACACAGTCACACACACACACACACACACACACACACACGCACACGCACACGCACACGCACAAACACACACACACACACACACACACACACACACACACACACACCTCAATAAATTAGAGTTTAGGCAGACCTATACAGAATGATAAGAATACACAGTCCAAAATTATAATCCTCTATTAAATTTAAACTATGTCTAATCCATTATAAAATAATGGAATATACATAGATTACATATAATATGGTAGTATGTATACATTGAGATTATTGTGTAGACACATTTTGGACTGCAGATGGCAGCATTGTTGTACGTATCTACCTCTCCACTGTCACTCACTGTATATAACAGAAAATAGGCTATTAATGGAGAGTTATTGCATTCCTTGTTAAAGCATTTTCTTTATGTTGACAGTAGTAAAGCTGATAGGGAGGCAGTGTAGGACAGACAAACAGTAGCAAGTAACGCTGAGACAGTGTAGGAGAGACAGACGGAAGCAAAGCTGAGAGGGAGACAGTTTTTCCACAACTAGAGCAGTATATACAAGATACATTATCTTGTATTGTACTGTATTGCATTTTTGTGTCGATGTATTTTGTTGTGTGTTATCATTGTGTGATGTTGTGTGATACCTGTCTAAGTGGCCGGTCCTCCCGTAGGAACATGGGACTGGAGGGACTCAGCTGGATAGAAGCAGAGACCAGCATGCCTAGAGATCTGAACCTCACCTGGTACAACATACAATACACACACAGACAATGATAACATCACTTGGTACCACAATACACACAGACAATGATATCAACTGGTACAAATATAATATAATATATACACATAAACAATAATGGTTTTGATTAGATCAGAATAGACATGTAACTAAGTATTTAAGGACAGTGTTAATGACCCTTTAGATTTTCCCCAAGCCGTTTGTGTAGTTTAGTTTAGTCTGCATCATATATGTATGTATGCTCAAACCAGGAGCAAACAAAGACAGGAGCTGGTCGAGGGAGAGTATGCCGGCCGACAATGGAGTGTTGCACCAGCAAAATCTTGAGGGAAAGAAAAAAGTGATGTACAAGCTCACAACATGTCCATTGTGGCACGCGTTGTGATGCATTGGTGAGCTTGTAGATCAGCTAATGTTCACCCCAGAATGTGGACACTACGGATCATGTGGTTAACTAGTATTAAACCTGGATTATGGATGGACATATGGAACAATACAGACAAACATCACCTTGTATAACAATACACAGATACAGACAGTTACAACCTCACCTGGTACAACACACATAGACACGCACGCACGCACGCACGCACGCACGCATGCACGCACGCACACGCGCACACACACACACACACACACACACACACACACACACACACACACACACACACACACACACACACACACACACACACACACACACACACACACACACACACATAATAATGTGTGTATTTCATTGTACATTGAAGACAGTTGGACGTATAAAACATAAGATTTGTATCTAAATGTCTATTAGAGTGGTACCCTCAATTCCCAGATGTAATGTATTTTTAAAATGTGATGTTGTTGAATTTGCACCGTATTGTATTACTTGACGACACTGCAAATTAGTTTGATTACTCAAATTTTTTAGAGTAGCCCTGCCTTAATTACTTATTTTGAGAATAAATACATCTTGAAAAAACATGAAAAGAAAATTGGACCCCTGATGGTCCCCAGACCTGACGTTGAGAACCAGTTCCTCCTCTTCCTCCTTCTTATTCCTCCTTTAAATGGCCAGCTGCACAGCAGCTATAACTGTGAATGTTTCTGTTGCTTTCAGTGTAATGTACCAACCTCATACAGACATTCCTTGTGTACAGTATGTTCACAGATACCGTACCTGCTCCCAATAAAAACAATTGTGATTCCCAACGCAGGACAGGATTTTCCTCATCTGTATCATTGTGTGGACAAACACAGTCAACTTCACCATCTATCTCTTCCTTTGCTAAACCATCCCAACTGAATTCCTTACATCAAAATGACAATGAGGAGTGAATATTTTTGCCTTTGGTTTCCTTCAATATTTAACATTCTTCAGTCCTTCAGGTGTAAAGATTGTAATGTACAGTGTACACTGTTAGCTGACACTGACATCAATCCTGACCTTCACATTTCAGCTTCAAAGTCTCATTTCAAAACCCCACATTAACATTTCATTTCTAACGTTTACGTCTAATCCACTAGTCTACTAACTATCATGGCAGTGTGGTTAACAGCTTGAGTTTTTCATTGCTTATATTTACACTAAAAGAAGAAAATAAAGACATGAAGCTTGATATATGGTTATCAAATAAAATATGATATTTATTACACAACCTATAACAAACTTACATACTTAAAAACTTAAAAGTTAACAAATTGTTATGGTTTATTTTGCAGAAAAGATAGCATATTTAATGTAAAACAAATAAAAGATGAAGGATGAAGCACATTTAATGTAAAATAAATACAAAATATGAACATACTTAATGTACAATACGAAATAACAAAAGATGAAACCATAGTCAATGTCAAAAATAACTATTATACAGTATACAACTGTTATATATTATTAAACAAAATGGAAACAATTCTCAGTGTACAAAAAACCTCTATTGCATTGTTGTTGTTGTTTATAATTGTTTCTTACAGACATTTTTCATGTCTCTGCTTGCAGTTTAACCACTTGAACCCTACTGTCCCTATTCTGGGATGAACATTCAGCACAAATAGCAGATCTACAAGCTCACAATGCGTCTCGGTGCAAGGCGTTGTGAGCTTGTAGATCGGCTACCTTCACTATTTTAAAATGTTTTTCAAAATAATAAAAAATGCCTAATAAGATTAGTCATAATGCCCATTGCATTATGTTATAAATATGGATCCATGGCAGAATGTTTCACTGTTACATTATAAACATTTAACATTACATACAGATGGAATATGCAATGCAGGCATGTACTCAAATGGTACATGCGTATTAACTACTAATAATTAATTGGAGTCGCGTTCAATTATTTCCCTAAAAACCATGAACATAATGCTACCTTTTAAGATGTACATTTCTGGGGGTCATTATGTTTTTCTTTGAGGACTTCGAGGGCGGGATTGAGATGGTCAAAGGCCCCCGGGGTGTAAGTTGCCCATGAGTGGCATAGTGTATAGTGTAGGTAGAAACAGGCGAAGGTAACCAAAACAAACTGCATAATAGACTTGAAATAGACTTAGTTATCTGCATGTCCCTCCATCTTACAACAGAAAATACATTTCAGATGGGTCCCATTTATCAGCTTCAATTTGATCTATTTCCAATTCCAATTTTGTCAGCTTTTGTTTTGTTTGTTTCATTACTTCCAATTTCATTTATTTAATCTGTATCCTGTATGAGTTCTCTCTCCTGATTGGAGGGAATGTGTATCCTGACCTGGAAATGTCTATAGCAATGATTATTAGGGGAATATAGAGCTATTTGTATTTAACATTTACATTGACAAAATAATATCACTTACAGCCGTGGTTCTCAACCTGTGGGTCAGGACCCCCAGGGGGGTCCCCACATTATATTGTTTTGCCCCCACAATATTTATCTGTGGGACCGAGTCAAACTAAATTGAATACCTCAACTCCTACAATTCCAAGTACTTGTCACGGTGGGGGGGTCCCCAGTTCAATTATTGACATTTTTTAGGGGGGTCACGACCTGAAAATTTTGAGTTGAGTTAAAGGTGAAAGGTTAAAGGGGAGTGACACAGACAGGTTTAGGGGTTAAGGCCAATAAATGCTTCAAAATAATCCATCCTACTTATTTCGGATGGCCCGTCCGACAAAAAGAAAGAAAACAAACTTCTGAGAGACAAAAGTCCATTCATACTGCCTCCAAACTGTGTCTGACTGTGCCTGTCACAACTGTGACGCGTTGTGAGCTTGTACTGTAGATCGAGGAAAAAAGAGCAGCCAAGTACAAAGCCAAAGGTCAAGTTTACCAGATACATGACTGGCACATCCTGCACAACACTACTGTGGAAATAGAGCCTCCAAACAGACTCAAGTCCCGCCACCCTTACAACAAGGCGGCACAAGAGATGCTCCGCTCCATCCCGGAGGACTTGTCCACAAATGCATGGATGGCGGCATCCTGGAAGCAGGAGTGGGAGTCTGCTGGGCCCTCCCGTATCCACAGTTACATCTGGGACCCGGGAGGTGGTGTTGAAGGAGAGGACCTACCACGCCGGCAATGGACTCTACTGAACCGCCTACGCACTGGAGTCGGCTGCTTCAAATCAGCTATGAAGAAGTGGGGCTTGGCAGACAGTGCAACATGCGAGTGTGACGAGCCTGAGCAGTCTGCCGAACACATTACCTGCCCCCTGTACAGACCACCTTCGGAGGCCGGCCTCTTCCAATTGGGCGTGGCTAAACGTGGACATTTGAGGATGATACACGAAAGAAGAAGAAGAAGAAGTTTACTAAGTATTGAGGGTTTAAGTGGTTAGATGTTTGAAAATACACATTAACATGAATCCAACATATTAATAGAAAAGATCATGTGTAAACCAAATAAACAAACAAAACATGATCACTGAACACTGATCATAGTGCTGTCAAACAAGTCTATGAAGATATTTATTAGAGATAGAAGATATATATTCTGCAACACATTTTATACAATATATAGTGGGAGTCCCTGCTTCATCTCTCTCTCTCTCTCTCTCTCTCTCTCTCTCTCTCTCTCTCTCTCTCTCTCTCTCTCTCTCTCTCTCTCTCTCTCTCTCTCTCTCTCTCTCTCTCTCTCTCTCTCTCTCTCTCTCTCTCTCTCTCTCTCAGATAAGGAGTCCATGGCCTGAAAAACAGTGAAGACCCCTGCATTAGCCTATAACCAGAACAACCCCTGAAGGGTACTTCATAATAAACAAAACAAACTAATAAAAAAAAAAAAAAGCTAAAACGAGCTTTAGTGAAGTGAGCTTAACCCAGTGGTTACATTTTCTTGGCCAGGACCCCCAAACTGATATGTATTTGGCCGTGGTGGACCCCCATCTGAAAATATTTTGTGCCAGGGACCCTCAAAAAAGATTCTTCCATAATTTTCACACATTTCAAAATTGTATAATAATAGCTGAAAGTATAAACTTGGGTTAAAGTGTTAAACTGATCTTGATGCTATATTAAAGGAGAATTCCGGACATTTTAAGTGTTATCTTTGATGTGTCGTTACTCACCTACCGACGTAAACAGTGGCATTGTTTATTTCCAGATATTCCCCTGTCGTCATATTTTCAACCTCCTCCGTTGTCATAATGGGAGCGCGTGTCATAGGGAAATTCGTCTATTATAACCGATGCAAAGTTATTTTTTTCTCTACTACTACTCATTGTGGAGTCTGATGATAGTCAAACATGCAGTGAAAGTTCCTGAGAGGCTACCGCTAATGACGAACGAGCTAACGCTAGTTGCTTGTTTCTCTCCCAGAACCTGGCAACTTGGTGTTGCCATGTTGAGAAACAAGCAACTAGCGTTAGCTCGTTCGTCATTAGCGGTAGCCTCTCAGGAACTTTCACTGCATGTTTGACTATCATCAGACTCCACAATGAGTAGTAGTAGAGAAAAAAATAACTTTGCATCGGTTATAATAGACGAATTTCCCTATGACACGCGCTCCCATTATGACAACGGAGGAGGTTGAAAATATGACGACAGGGGAATATCTGGAAATAAACAATGCCACTGTTTACGTCGGTAGGTGAGTAACGACACATCAAAGATAACACTTAAAATGTCCGGAATTCTCCTTTAACACATTTTACTGGGGAACCCCTGGAACCCCTTCAAGGACCCTTTTTTTCTTTGCGATCCACTGCCTTAACCACAGCCCAGTCCCAACTGTTTTCAAATCATCATTATGACCGTGATAATTTCCATGGTAACTTTAATCCACTGCTGTGGCTGAAAGCTATGATATAATAATGAAAAGGTCATTTAGTATTTTGGTTGGTTTAATGGAACCAAAAGGTCTGTTTTGAATTTACAAGGAATTCCAAAATAGTGTCTTTATTCAGGGGGAGGAGATGTTGAGGGGAGACTGTGTGTGTGCATGTGTCACAGAGTGGTTCAAAGCCTCTGCCTGAAGACCAAAATCATATTATCTCCTTTGGCCAAGGGTGTTCCCCTTTAAGCTAGCGGTTGAGACGTTTGGCTTTATTTTCCCTTCCTGCGCAAGCGACCTGGGTTAGAATCCCGACCTTTACATACAGTATGCATGTGTTATGTTGCATCAGTGAGTGTGTCCGTTGCTCAAAGTTTACAGTGTGGCGATGTTTGAGGTGAGAATTTACAGAAAAGCTTTTCCATCAACGTGGCTCACAGTTCCTTCTGTATAGATGCACTCTATAGCCCAACCGATGCCAGATGTTTAGGTCTGATGCCGATCCCGATTTTGAAGAGTCCCAGACCACTGATTACTAATGTTTTAACCAATATTTTGTCAAAAAGTGCAACATTTTCTAATCATAAAAAAAACTTTTGATATAATTCATGTTGCTATTTGAGAACATTTAATATTTAACTGAGCAAAATAATAAATGAACATAAGTAACTTTTTAATAGATACGAAATAAAATGTTTTTTTTAATTCACCGGCCGATATGCTGTACGATATATCAGCCAATCGGTCTAGCTCATTGCATATGGAGAGACTTAAAAATGTCCTCCAATTCTCTGATGGTTCTTTAAAACATCATATTGGTTAAAAACCCTTCTTACACGGTTCATTCAAGTGTGAATTGCTTGAATGTGTTTCTTTAAGGAGCGGTGGCGTTTGAACAATTTCTTACACTGGTCACTGGTCAGTAGTAGTAGTTTTCTGAATGAATTATCTGGTGTGATCTGAGGCCTTGGTCAGTGCTGAACCATTTATCACACTGGTCACAGTGGTAGGGCTTCTCTCCTGTATGAATTCTCTGGTGTTGTTTGAGATGACTACTTTGGCTGAACTTTTCCCCACACTGGTCACAGTGGTAGGGCTTCTCTCCTGTATGAATTATCTGGTGTCGTTTGAGACTACTACTTTTGCTGAACTTTTCCCCACACTGGTCACAGTGGTAGGGCTTCTCTCCTGTATGAATTCTCTGGTGTTGTTTGAGATGACTACTTTTGCTGAACTTTTCCCCACACTGGTCACAGTGGTAGGGCTTTTCTCCTGTATGAATTCTCTGGTGACTTTTGAGATTACTACTTTGGCTGAACTTTTCCCCACACTGGTCACAGTGAAACGGCTTCTCTCCTGTATGAATTCTCTGGTGTTGTTTGAGATGACTGTTTCTGAAGAACGTATTCCCACACTGGTCACAGCAGAAATGTTTCTTCACTGGTAGTTGGGCAGGAAAGACCTCTGGAATGGAGAATGAGGGGAGATAAATAAACCATAAAATGAATAGAAATAACATGGAAGCTGTTGTATTACCAACTGATAGTGTTCTAATTGTAAAAGCATCTGGCACTACTTCCTTCTTCAAACTGATACAGTAGGTGATACAGTAGGCTGTTGCATGCACCATTTAACCAGTTAATACACCATACCGTCACTGTCGGGTGGGAACATTGTATGTCCAAAACTGTGGAAAAAAGAACCTGTGTTCTGAAATAGCTGTCTTTGAATAACGCAATCAGGAATAAAATAAGATGAAACCAGCTGTCTTTGTCAATTTATTAAATCGTTTGGCGATCAAACAAACGGATGCAAATCTGCTCCACACGATGGTCAGAGTTGCAGTGAGGAGCTGTTCTCCCAGGCACGCAGATAAAGTGTCTCTCAGTCCCTCCCAAAGGAACTCTATCAGGGGGGGTCAGAAGCACTACCCATGAGGAGTGAACTCACAGGTGGCCTTGAGCAGGGCACACAGGCCTGCTGAGGCACACACAGACATTCCACTGTGAGATCATGATGTTACTTTCAGGCACACATGACACAATAAGATACAAAAACATACTGTGTTATAACAAAATATAAGTAACAGAGCATCTCTGTATATATGCCAGTTTCAGAGCCAGAGGAGATTCTAGCAATGGCGACATGGTTGGTCGCAACAACAGGTCATGACCCTTGTCATGGATAGCCCTCCTGGCTTTAGGTCCTAATTAACACATTAGTAATGGGTGTCCTCTAAGGCAGAGTTCTCAGGTCTTAACTCAGTAATGCATGTCACAAAACTCATCAGTACTCATGGCCAAATAAGTCACGTAGGAACCATAAACAAAGGTAGACTGTTTACACAAGATGTTCAAACAAAAATCAGATGTTAGTTCATGTCAATCTGGACAGATCTTAATTACATAGAGGTTTAGCATGGACAATTCCTCAACAGTTCCAATAGATCCAATGTAGTTATTTGAGCAGACCCTATTGTATTATTTATTCACCAGCTCTTGTTAATAATTTTCATTGGTACAATATTTATAAAACCTACAGACACTTAAAGGGAAAGACCACTCATTTTCAACATAGAAATATCTTTAATACACCTTAGAGCTGTTGTGTGGAAATAAGAAAAAAGTCCCCCCCCCCCTTTCTATGTTGCCTAGAACTGGATAATTGATTGAGGTCATGTGATCAGTGACATACGCAGGGTGTACTTTTGGCTGAGGGGGCGGAGCCAAAAGTACACTCTGCGTATGTCACTGATCACATGACCTCAATCAATTATCCTTTTCTAGGCAACACAGAAGGGGGGACTTTTTTTTATTTCCAGACAACAGCTCTAAGGTGTATTAAAGACATAGTGCAATGTTGAAAATGAGTGGTCTTCTCCTTTAACCACTTTCACCTATACTTTAAATGTATTATTTTTAACAATAGCAACTTTTGCTACTTTTGTGTGTAACTCACTGTTGTAGCTTGTATGCCAAAGTAGGGCATTCATTTCCAAAAAAATTAAATAGAAATATGGAGACTGCGGTTTCTGCCTGATGGCAACAATATTTGTTATACAGGAACTGTCAGGCCCAGATTAGCCTGGTGACTGATCTGTCCTGCAGCCAATTAAAATGCAAGGAAACAGTGGTGGAAGAAGTGCTCAAAATTTTTACCTATAAAAAGGAGTAAAAGTAGCAATACCACAATATAAAAAGATACTCTAAAACAAGTAAAAGGACTGCATTTAAAATCTGACTTGAGGAAAAGTACAAAAATATTGGCATCAAGCGATACCAACGTCAAAGTATTCAGATTTTTCTAAATGTGTCCAACTCTTTCTAAAACAACCGATCTACAAGCTCACAACGCACATTTTGAGCTGTAGATTGGCTATTTTCGAACAGCCAAAGTATAAAATTGGGTGTAATCAGTGAGTAACTTAAACTAAAGTTGTCAAATAATTGTAGTGGAGTAAAAGATACAATATTTGCCTCTGAGATGTAGTGGAGAAGAAGTATAAAGTATTGAAAAATGGAAATACTAGTAATACTAGGAAGTAAAATAAAATCACCTCAAAATAGTACTCAAGGAACGGTAAATGATGCATTTATATAGCGCTTTTTATCCAAGGCACTTTATAATGTGCATTACATTGACCCATTCACACACACATTCACTGACGGCAGAGGAAACCTGCTCAACGGGAGCAATTTAGGGGTTCAGTCAGTGTCTTGCTCAAGGTCAAGGACACTTCGACAGTAAAGTGTCCGCTCTTCCTCCTGAGCCACTGCCGCCACAAGTAAATGTACTTAGTTACTTTCCACCACTGCCATAAAATGATGCTCTTATATAGTACTGGTATTTATGCTAATCAAACACACACAGACTAAACTCCTCTCTCTCTCTCTCTCTCTCTCTCTCTCACACACACACACACACACACACACACACACACACACACACACACACACACACACACACACACACACACACACACACACACACACACACACACACACACACACACACACAACAACACTCCCTTCACATTCCTTCTCTAGGCCCGTTCAAAGTCCCTAGATGGGTCTGAAACGTGCGTCAGGGGGTGAGGGATTCCGTCCGTTCTTTACGTACACATGCATAGTCGCTCACGTTATTTAGGGGTTATTTTATTTATTTTAAAGTGTACAGGCGTAATACACCTATTCATCCACCAGATGGCAGTCGCGAGAGTATGTACCATACCCATAATGCATCGCTACATTTTGAGACGGAAGTAGGAAGTAGTCAAGTAGCAACATTCAGCGTTGATGTTTGTTTACTTCAGTAGTCATGGATTGTGTTGCAAACATGTCGGACGCTGCTTTGGTTGCTGAAGAGGAACTGTTGTTGCTCATGCTTTTGAGAAGAAGGATAAGAAGAAGGAGACAAGAGAGGGAGAGGAGGCGCAGACAATGGTACGTCAGGCCATTAAATACAGAGCGACGCGTAGATGGGGAGTTTAATAGAATCATCCTGCGAATGAGACGAATAGACCCCGAACGGCACCATCAGTACTTTAGGATGTCCGTCGCTAAATTCGACGACCTGCTTCGTCGGGTGACGCCGTACATCCAACATGGAAACAACCACAGCAACCCTGTGAGTCCAGCCGAGCGCCTTGCTGTCACACTGAAGATTATTGCCCACGGCTACAGCCATCAGTCTGTGGCAGGAACCTTCTTGCTTGGCATTTCAACGGTGGCTGCGATTGTCAGTGAGGTATGCCAAGCTATAGATGGGTTTCCCGTTGGTAAACATGAGAGGATGATGCGCGCGCAGTGGAGGGAAGAGCCTGTAGATGGCGCTATTACCCGCAGCAGCTCTGGCCATAGTACATTGATAAAATAAATGGTCTTCACCGGGTTTAATGAAAGTAGATTAAATGATGCAGTTTGTAATATCTTCTTTACTCAATAAAAATGATTTGTCGGAAGTTGGATCTGTCTGTATATAATAGCAGCATTATGCCTATTATGCCTATAATAGCAGCATTATGCCTATCTAAATCCCGAAAATAACAATAGAGTGAATGGCACTTCCGGGTCGTTCTACCTCCCGCATGCGCAGATTGCACACTCTGCTCTGTGATGACGTCGCGCGGAAACCCATCTATATGGCTGGCACTGAAGGATGAGTTTGTTGCTTTCCCTACGGGAGCGGAGTGGTTGAGGCTGAAGGCAGAATTCTGGGAAGACTGGAATTTTCCCAACTGTGTCGGGGCTATCGATGGCAAACATGTCCAAATCCAAGCACCAGTCAACAGTGGAAGTGCCTACTTCAATTACAAAGGTAATGTAACTTGAGTTAAAATGTATGAGCTTGTAGATCTGCTATTTTTGAATAGCCAAAGGCAGTGGCGTTTGGTGGATGCTAACGTTGACCTGGCCAGAACCGGGCCAGAACCGGTTTGACGGTTTTTAATGTCCACATTAACAATTCGGCCGAATGCAAATGAGCCCCATTTGAAAACAAAGACAACTTTCTGTGGTCGGCTACAACAGAATAGGGTGAGGCTGCTAATGTTGATTTTTAGTTTTTTAACCTTTTATACTTTGGCTTTTCAAAAATAGCAGATATACAAGGTCATAGCTTATATCTGTGATGATATTAAATGTTTGGTGCTATTTTATATGTTATGTTTTATGTCTAATAAAATATTCAATCAATCAATCTAGGTTACTTCAGCTTCATCCTGATGGCCGCCTGTGATGCCAGGTACAAGTTCACCTACATCGACATCGGTGCGTATGGACGAGACAGTGACGCTGGTGTCTTCTCAAGGAGCGTCTTCGGATCACAGCTAATCGATGGACAGCTCCCTCTTCCACGTCCATCGTTGCTGCCAGGAAGTGAGGTCATCGCGCCGCATGTTTTCGTCGCTGACGAGGCCTTTCCCACAAAAGTGAACCTGATGAGACCTTATGGAGGTGAGACTGCATTGCATCTATTGCCAGTGGTTTAAAGTAACTAAATACATTTACCCTAGTACACAGTTTTGAGGTACTTTTACTTTACTGAAGTATTTCCAATTGTCTATACTTATACTTCTACTCCACTACATCTCAGAGGCAAATATTGTACTATTTAAAACATACATTAACCACTTTAGCCCTATTTTATACCTAGGCTATTTGTAATGACAATATATCAGCTCCTATATATATAGTCTTATGTTATGATTTCTTTCTTTTACAGGGAGGAATCTGACAGGTGATGAGCGCATCTACAACTACAGGCTTTCGAGAGCACGGCGGGTGATCGAGAATGCCTTCGGTATTCTTAGGGCAAGGTGGAGGATCTTCGGGGGTCCCATGGAGTGTAGCATTGAAAAAGCTGAAGACATAACCAAGGCTTGTGTGGCGCTACACAATTACCTGACAGTCACTGACAGTGACACAGCTGTAGGGCCACGCTATGTGGACAACGCACTGGTGGACAGTGCCAGTGCTGATGGAGAATGGAGAGATATTGTTAGGGTTGATAACAACCTCCTTGGTCTAGCACGCAACACTGCAGCTCGAGCAACGAAAGATGGGTTGGCCGTTCGGAACGCTTTTAAAGATTACTTCCAGACGCCAGCAGGTAGAGTTGCATGGCAGGATAATGTCCTCCAGCAAGGCAGACTTAACCGCCGCTAACTGGAAAGTGGTCTATACTGGAGTGTGACTAAATAACCACAATGCAACTCTTTTTTAAAAATGTCCTCTATTTTAGTTTTATCGTTTATAGTTGCTACTCAAGTGCCTCACTGTTGCTTCAGATTTTATAAGAGTCCTCAGTTATTGTATCTTCTCATTGATGACCGTTCTTGTCCTTCCCCACTTTTAGTGTGCAGTGTTATTTTATCAGTGTGCAGTGCACACTGATAAAATAACACTGCAGTGTGCAGTGTATTCTGAAAATGTTCTTATGCTGCTATCTATTTAAATAAAGTGGTCATGATTGTACACACGAAAGCCTCTGTCCGTCTTGTCCAACTTGTGTCGGGAGTAAATGCATAGTTTGTTCAGGGTCTCTCCCCTTAACCCTCATATCATATCACATGTTTAGTACAGTAAATAAAGGCAAATAGAAGAAGTTTCATAGAGAACTTTTTTTTTTTACATACTTTTAATTCATGTTGAAAATGTTAAACCGGGTTAAAAGGACCCGAGGACCCTACGAGGGTTAAGAGAGTGGCATAGTCACTTTGATTTATCCAAAAGTATTATCAGTGTCCATCTGGTCACATTTGCCGTGTTCCCAGTTGTTACAATACTTCTATACTTTACTTGGAGCCTATTCATCACAACTTTAACTTCAATACATTTAAAACCAGAACATGTTTCTTTTACTCCACTTTGACACCTCATTACTCAAATCAGAATATAATCGCAAGTCTCATCATCATGGATTATTATCCAGACTGTTCATAGTCAGGGGATATTAGCAGAAAGATTTCCAATCTTGGAATAAATTCCTTACCAAAAAAAACCTTCACCCATGTGTTTGGGGTCAAACTAGGGTGTTTTTATGATTCTGAATCCATTGCAAGCATTTGTTTTGCACCAAAACCACTCCTTGGGCTAAAAACAGCCATAGCCATCCTTGTCCAGGTATACTTTGTGTAAAAAGCCCATGAGATTGGGCTGTTTTTAGCCCAAGGAATGGTTTTGGTGCAAAACAAATGCTTGCAATGGATTCAGAATCATAAAAACACCCTAGTTTGACCCCTCACATGCTACTTAAAACAGAATTAAAATTAGATTTTTTTTGCCCTGCATGGAAATGCAGGGAAATGGTGGGTACCCCAACTTTCAGCAGCTGTCAAAAATTCTCCTAGGGGGACTGAATTTCAGTCTTTGTGCGATGTGTTACTAGACACCTTTACAAACACATTGGTGAAGATTTTTTTTGGTAAGGAATTTATTCCAAGATCCAACAGGTGCTCTCATCAAGACAAGATACCTGCTGTCCATTGTTCTATGCTGATGTATAAAATAGGTTTCAGGGGTTAAACTGATTTTGATGCTAAGCTGTTTTGCTGTGATGTCCATCTGCTGTGTATTTTCCACGTATTGTAGATCTCAACATGAGTGGAAATAAACCCTCTTTGTAGTGAAACAGACCTGAGTTGCAAGTGTACTTTTTTTTAATACAGAAGAGACTCCCAAGTGTCCCAGCAGCAAAGTGATAAAACACATAAGAGCACAAATAAAAAATATTTAAAAATAGATTAAATGCAAACAAATGTTTAGAAAACACAAGACAAAATACAAAATTAAGAGCACATGAAAACTATTAAATGCAAACAAATTAAAACAAGCATGCAAAAAAACCGAATAGAACTTAATTCTTTTTTACAGGGGTGCACAAAATGTCAGTGTCTGCCAAATGTCAGTGTACTGATGGGTACAACGGCTACTCTGACAATACAACAAGTACAACGGCTAGTACAACGGCTAGTTTCCGACTAGTACTGCGGTGGTTCTTGCTGCCAATAAGAAGCCATCAGTCGGTGGATCGACCGCGCAAATTTTTCTGCCTCTTCTGGCCCAACACTACAGAAGAACTCACCGAGACAAACCATAAGGCCTCGTTGCATGTGCTGGCATTCCTCTCTCTCCTGTCTGTCTGCGCTCTGTCTCTCTCTCTTCTCTCTCTCCTCGGCTATGTTCACAAGTCTTTCTAAAAGGGCAGAATCTTCCTCTTCCTCTAGGCATGGCCTCTTCTTCTTCCTCTTCTGCTTGGGAGTGCTTTGGGAACTGGAAGCTGAGGTTTGTATGCCAGACGGACAGGGGAGAGGCTCTTCTTGGCTTGGGGTGGCCCTGGGCTGAGCCAGGGTTTCTAGCCTGGAATATGTTAGGCTGCGGGAGGCTGCTAGTGCTGGAGTTCCAGGTCGAGAAGCCCTGTGCTGGCCAGAAGGATATGGTCGTGCAGGGGTTTGTTGGCTGGAGCGTGTTGGGCTGCTGGAGGCAGTTGGAGTTCCAGGTTGCGAAATGAGAGACTGGCTGAGGCTCTCAGATGCTCCCAAGCTGCTACTGTCCTCCTCATCAGAGTGTGCCTATAAAGAAGTCAGATAGTGGAGAATGTTAATTTCAACTGTATCTCACTGTGTTTACTTTTCAATTGTGTTTTGGATTGATAAATTGCACCACAAAAACTAATGAATGTTTTTTTTGGGGCTTGTTTCTAAAGTGTAGTTGCTTATTTGGTGCTTCTCAAACATTTTCATGTCATGGACCCCCAAATGAATATGTATTTGTCCCTAATCCCCCATCTTTAAATGTTTGGTGTCAGATGAGTCAGATTTGTGTTAGAATTTTTCTAAATATTCCACATTTCATTTCAAGATTATTTTTAAATAGCAGATCTACAAGCTCATAACACGTCGCAGTGTGAGCTTGTAGATCTGCTATTTTCAATTAGGTTTAGACAAAAACAATGCTTGGCAGCCTACATGTATGTCTATTAAAGTATTCAGTCAATCAATAGGCTCGATTACTTTTTGTTGTTGTTGTAAAGACTTAAAGAAAGACGACGTCTGCCAAGTAGAAAAGATGACCGGAATGTTTGTTTTGCTGCTTACCGTGTCGCCGCTGACCGGGAAGTTTGTAGATGTATCTCGGTGCGAAATGTAGGTCTTTAGCCATGCCAGATCCGTGAGGATTTGTGGGACATCGGCGAGGGAAGCGCCAGCACCACTTCGCTTCGACAAGTTATATTTCTTTAACTTTCTCGTGAAACGGTCTCGGACGTTTCTCCATTTTTTTTCTACGGTTATAGCGTCTGAATTTAATACCTCGGCAATCTGCCCCCAGCTGCCCTGGACTGTGTTTTTGTTCTTGTGCTCTGGGCTTGAACAGTCGTAGAGCCATGGGTAGTCCCGCACTAGTAAGCAAAGTTGCTCCTCGAATGATGATTTTGCTGTCGACATCTTGGCGTTCTGAACATGACACAGACACTGTTGCTTTAATACACTTTGAGACGTCACTTCCTGTAGGTGGAAGTGATGTCATGCACCAACGTGGGTCTTTTTTTTGGAGAAAGAGGGGTAGAGGAAAACTTTTTCCCTTATACTGCCAACGGGCAGCAGTGGTACTACAGTGGTACTACAGTTAACGTGCACGTCAGCCTGACGGTGAATGTCGACTGCACGGACGGAAATCCTGGAGCCGTAAGTGACGGAGGGGGAGACAAAAACGGCAACGCAAGGAGCGCTGGCGCTCGTTACGTATTCTTACGTCCGACTATGAATGATACTGTGGTAAACTGAGCCCATTTTGGAAGACGGAAGCAGACATGTTTCTCTGGGCGGTAATAAATCACAATACTTTAAAGTCCGAGGTAGTCATTTCCAACAATTCCATTTTATTGTCAGAGTTCTCAGCATCCCATACATACAAGTCAATTCGACGTACAGTGCATAGTCCATAGATCCATTTTATCCTGTTGGACGCGACATCTGTGTGTAGCCCAAAAACACAGAGAGTCCTGTTTTTCCCAATAGCACCATGTTATAAGCAACCAGATATTCCTCCTTCTGACCACTCACAACACAGATTTTATAGAACAATAGACCTTCTTGGGCAGGCCTTCTCAATCGGCACAAGGAATTAGCATCTCACTTGGTTTAAACATGTGACAATTTACTTTAACCCTTATCTATAAAACTGTACCTTTACACAAGCTCATATTATGCAATCTTTGTTTAACACCTTATTACCTTCAAAATAAGACCACACACATTTGTATTCAACTTTGTATGAATGATTTAGACAGAAAGAGATGATTTAAAAGGGGACTTGGCGTTTTCCTTAGATTCAAGAAGAAAAGTCTACATGCAACTAACTGGCTTCTCCCCAACCACATTTGTTCACATTTGTGTACTTACTATAGAATAAGCTTTTACTGTGAGCTAGTTATAATTTACAATAATTCAGTTTAAGTCTATTTCTTTACTGGCTGGCTGTAGAGAGAGAGAGAGAGAGATGGCAACATGTGTGAATAGATCGCATAATTACAATGCCTTTTTAGGAACAAAGAACTCGGCTGGGTGTGGTCTTTTAGGTTAGCACCTAAGACAATAGACAGGATAGCTAGACTGTTTACCTTAGTTAGATCACTAAAGCTGTTCTCCCCCACTCACAACCCTCTGGCCTCCTTGTTTTGGTCTCACTCTAACATGGAACTTCTTGACAATTTGTGTTCATAATGTATCAATAGCATATTAACTTCATATTCATCAGTCTTGAATACTAATACACGACATATTCCCCTCATGGAGATATATTAATACATCTCCACAAAAGGATATTCAAGACTGATGTCACTTGTGTAGGTATCAACTAGAATCTGTTTTAACCAAAAGACAACTTATTCTATTAAAATGGTCAATCCGTAACCCCTCAAGACTGTTGAATTATAAAAATGACTCATCAACAAACATTGTACATCAAACACACAGAACTAATATCACTGTACTCTCAGCTGGACTTCTTTTCACAAAACCTAAGAAAAAGTCAAGTTAATACAAACATCATTATTACAAGTTGGCAGTTACATTGTGTAGACAACGCGCAAACACAGAGACACAGCTCTGCTCTTATTTTTTCTATTCTAACGAACGCAATTCATTCTTTTGACCGTCCATTTTGCACAATTTGACATGAGGCATAAGTACGAATTCTCTGGACATGATGGAATATGCAATCTGCAGATTTGCACACCACCATAGCCCAAAAAACCCGCCCATATCCTTTCTGTCCGAATTTGGGAATCACACAAGAATTGTCATCCTAAGGGTGTTGCTTCTGAACCGAATCACAGCTATTTCAGTACTTGACTTGATATTGACAATCAGGATTCTCTTATCCATACCTGATCCGTACGGGTGCCCCTCTTTTCATATGATCGAAAGAAAGTGTCATGTCTTTCAATTTGCAGATGCAACTTGATGTGTCACGGGTAACTCCTATAGGTACCTGGAACTTCCAACCGCTGCTGGTTTGTCAGAAACTATTGTAGATCTGTGACGACAGAGGTGTTGCACCCTGGCCTTGGCAAGGTGTTTTTGTAGGGCCGATGATGATGAGTTGACAGATAGCTGGTGGTCGCCACTTCCTGCTGGATCTATGACGCGGAGATGAAACGGCTGTCAGGTCTGGAACTCTCTCCTCCGGTGTGGCCGGTTGAATCTCATGCAGGCTGTACCCCCACGACTCCCCTCTCGACCATGGTCTGTGATGGTCACTGGTAGGTGGAGAGATGTGAAGATAGGGTAGCTGTGGTTCCCTGGAGGTAGAAGTCCAGGTGACCTCTGTTTGTTCCGGGTCAGCTGTTCCCTTCTGCATTGTCATCCTGGTCCAGATGGATGGCTCCAATCTCAGCACCTGCTTTATTTCTCCTAGCACAAAAACAAAAGTCCACCTATACCTGCTCCACAGAAGCTAAACAGATGCCTAACTGCTTTAATACTCATACATTCAGGGATTAGTCACTCATAGACGCACAGTTTAACTCATGCTGTTAAATTTAGAGAACCTATCATCAAATTGTTGACTGCTATCTGATTCTTTCAGACAGTACATTTTCCTGCTGGTCCATTCGCTCCTTCTTACATTGTACTAACTAAATTCCAATATTAAAGTGATCTTTCCCGCCTTATCCATATTTTACTCTTCTAATTCCTGTTGTATTTTGTCAATCAATCGTTCCATTTCGTTTATTCATTTACCACAGCTTTCTCCTTTTTCCATATATGACTCTTGTATTTTCCTAATAATAAATCTCTTATTTTAAATTTTTTACTGCATCTTATTTTGCTCCAATTTTTCTGACAATTATTTCCAAAGTTTGTAATTTATTTAAGGACAAATCTCTTAATTTACTGTGATTCTCTTAGAGTCCTGGTTAACTTACTATTTGTTTTCGTTTTTTAAGCATGTTCCAAAATGTGTTTTGCCATGATTTGATAATTATGAGAATATTCCAAAACTGTGAAGTCTAAAGGACAACCACAGAACTATATTTTCTTTAAATGAGCATTTTTCCAAAATAAACTGACAATATCTGCAACCTGCATACTCTATAATTTTGTTACAATTTAGTAGACTCTTGAAAGCATATTTTGCTAAATCTAACATTAGTTTTAGGGAAAGAGTTTTGTTATCAAGTTTCAAAATAGGCATGGAAGCAAATTATTTAGCTCTTTTTTTTTTTTAAACTCCCACACCAAACTATAATCTGTGCTGTGTCAAGTCCTTGTGTCAAGTTCAAAAGATGACTACTGTTTTTCTTTCCTTGTACGGTGATGCTTCTTCTGGTATTTTCCAGTATTTCCAATATTCACCAACACCTAAAGTAATGTCTCTGTACATTTCAAGTGTCCTTCAAATGTCTTTTTCTGTAATAACTTTGAATTCTTGCAATCGATGTCTTCAGGCTTACCTCATGCCCACTGGACTCCTCCCCTCTCCGGTGAACCATTACAATGGATCACCGGTTCCTTCGCGAAATCGCTGGGCCCCCTCAGGGACACCATGATATGAGACGTTGAGCCGAAGGTTTGTCGAGAGGCCGTGGACAGGATTATGCAAGATGATGTGACTTTCATGCATGAAACAATCCTGATGATCAACCACGTCCGTCGAGCTGCACCTGTGTGTTGGCAAAACCTGTTGTCCTGCTTGTGTCCGTCAGTTGGAGTTTTGACGAAACCTTTGGTGTACCACATACAGCAGGCATGTATCAGCATACCGTCATCGAAACGGTCGCACCTTCCTTCTGCTGTGACTGCGGTCTCCTGTATTACTGGATCAAACTTGTTGGGACACATGGAATTCTTGCAAGACATCACTGGACCACCATACGGTTGTCAGTTTTAGTGTGGGATTTTTTTGTGTGAGCTTTTTGGTTACCTCGTTCCCTTTTTTGAAAAATAATACGACCGCTTTCCTTCTTTTCCCAATTACTTTGGATCAAATATGCTCCCCTCAGGCCACATTAATTAGTATTTGTTCAAATCGTTTCAGTCACAAACATTTGTCATTCTATTTCATTTTCTAGGCATACAGCTGTTTTCACAAAAATGTTAAATTCTCCTCTTATTATTCTGACTACTGAAAGTATGTTTTACACTGTACTTCCCTTCCTTGAAAATAAAACACAAACGATGGGTACCATTATGTTGGTTACGTCAGAGCAGTTTGTTCAAAAGGAAACTAATACTAATGTAATATTGTATGAAAAATGTGTCATTCTACACAACACACAATATTCTACAACCAGTATTACATATAAACTTTTAAGCACTGTCAATACAATATAGAAAATGGGTGTGAATTTGGTCAACACATGTACATCTATGTACATGCACTAATACATGTATTATCGTGATTTCTGTTTAGAAGCTGTAGCAAATGTAAACAAAAGGTATTAGGCTATATCGCCAAGGATAGGAATTTTTGAAGCTCAATTTAAAAATACTCTGTTTTAGAAAACAATAATAAAGGTCATTTTTCTAGAATTAAGACACTCTGGGACTACACTAAGCCCCTCTAGTTACTTCTAAATCTGAATCAAATACAAATCAAACATTCTGAGCGTCTAATAATTTTAAAAGTCTGGTCGATACATTACTTCTTCCAGACAGGAGCTGTCTTTATTAAGCTGGCACAAGACACTCAAGCCATACTGACAATCATTAAGCCTCACTTGTATAGGCCATCTATGAAATAAAGGATTAATCGTTAACACAACAGACAAACAATGTTAATTCAAGCATTCTTAACACACTAGACCTAAAAAATACTACTAAGGTAACCTCGTTAAAACTAAGAACTGTTAAAAGGAAGCAACTCTGTCATCATGAAAATAATGTCAAAAAGACCTAATCAACTGTCATTAATGGACAGGCTTCATACTTTGACCACCAGGGGGAGCCAATCTGACAATGTCAGCTCAGCCCCCTCAGAGGTAAAATACACTATCATGCCGTCAAATAGATCACTCCCACAGGCAACACGTCATCACGTAATGATCACGTGACGGTCCGTGCTTCCAGTAGGGTGAACTCCTAATTTCTCTTTACAATACTTTAACCAAAAAACGTATTTCAACTTATTCTTAGCCACCAGTGGTACGTCACAAAAATCGAGTATAATTACACGTTTGCAGCTTCAAATCCTACACATTCGTGTCATTAAAAATAGTAACATAGACTGGTTAACTGTTCATAAATTGTCATTCAAATTCGGGTTTAATCTATTTAAGAATATCTACTTTCCTTTAACATATCGATCTAAATAGGTTACTAAACGGTGTGATAATTCCTCTCATCTACCCGTTGGCAATGTCCATCAGTTTAAAAGGACAGGAATAGTCTCGAATGGTTGTGCCCCATCAAATAATCACGCATAATAAACAATTTTAATTTATACCTCTAGTAGGGTTTTAAAGCCACTTATAGCACCACTCTTAAACACCTTTCAGATATTATGGGAAAAATATCTCATTGTGGGTATTTAAGCAGGCACTCGTTTTTATCAAATTTATCCTAGCATTTACTATTTAGTTATAATCAAACAATTCGTTTTAAATTCGACGCATAATCACTTCTTCCCACAGCCCAGTGAGCCAAAATGCAATACATCAGTGAATTGAACCACACAGATGTAAAACACCTTAGCCCAACCTACAAAGTAACCATGACCAAGTTTAAACATATTACTACAGAGGATATGGCCGACATAATCAAACCCTGGTGCCTCCAAAGACACACAACAGAATCCTTTCCTCTGGAACCAGCCAGAATGAGGGACCCATGGGGACGCGTACCCCAAGGTTACTGTGTGTGCACTAAAAAAGACCATATTTTAACATAAAGACAATGTTCTCCATAGCACATAGGTTAACGACCAGACCATTAATGAATACGGGCGTGGATAAAGCACGCAGAACAGGCCAATAACAAACCATTAAACATACTTAGACACAATACCTTAACTACCCTAATTTGAACATCAACAGCTACTTTCGCCAATTCAATTCATTCCTCACAATAAGCAATACACCCATCATCCCAACCTCACTCCACCTTCAAGAACCGAGAAACAATCATTCAATAAGCACTCCTACCATATAGTTCACATGAAACAAACACCACGTTCCCACCCGACCGCTTAACGACTATTTAAAGAAAAACAACAGTAAAACATCTCAACGAAAATTAAGGCACTGCTCCACACTCACGTGTCAAAACAGACAAATAACACCATTACAGAGAACCTTCAAAACAACAGAAACCTGATCCGTAGTTTCTTAAAAAAAACAAGTGTTCCTATTAAAAAAAGAAAGCTAGAAAAGCTTCATAAACAAAACAGTGTGAAAAACTAAACGCCATCTTGTGCTTAAACACAGTTAAAATAAGCCTTTCCCACACACGAGAGAACGTGTGTCCTTGTACAACTACAGGGTATAACGTACAATTATTCTAAATGTAAAAATAAAAAATTAATACTTTACTCCCTTTAAAGATCTTATTCCATCAAAACAAAAGGAATCTCGTACAAGCGTTGAGATAAGGAGATATTACGAATGTAATATACATAAGAAAGTAGCTTTTAAGTTTTTAAAAGTTAAAACTCCAAACTGCGTCTCTCCGGATATGACGTAGAAACGCGGAAGTCAAGACGCGTAGAAAAACTACATTTCCGGACCAAAAAACTACAAATTGCGCTTCAAGCTCGAGTGAAAGCTCTCACACTGAAGAACAAAGAATGAGCTATGCAAAAAATACCTTCCCCTCTAGAATAAACAACAACACGAAACAGCAGGCCTACGCTGCTCTAAATTTAAACCTCCTTTCTTCACCTGTTCACAAAGTCAAGAAGCAAGACGCTTCTTTAATCCTATAAACAGCCACATTCTAAACTGGCTCCTAACCAAAACATAACCGTTCCATTCGCCTTCGTAGGTTTCCAAAAATCTAATCCAGCTTCATATTTACACAAATTTCCACTCGACACAATAGGCCAAAATAAAAAAATCACTCCTCTCAACCAACATAAAAAAAAGCCTCAAATTTCAACCATATAGTTCTGTCCATCTCTTACAATAATACAAGCTGAACCCTAAGTCCAAACAAAAGTTTTAAAAGCTTATCATACTCCACTCCCCTCTTCAAAACATTATACCTATTAACAATGTTTTGAGAAAAAACTAACGAACAACAATACAAAGTCCTGTAAAGAAATATGTATAGTATACCGAATGTCCTTGTTTCAACTCAACAAAATCCATTCACGTAAAAAAATTTGGAAATGAACTCAAACTGCTGCGTGCACCAGCAGCTCAAGTCCACAGTCACTTTGCAGCATACAAACAATACAAAACCATCCGACGCTAAAAAGCAACACAATAGATAGAGAAAGAGAGAGAGAGAAAGAGAGAGAGAAAAAGAGAGAAAGAGTGAGAAAGAGAGAGAGAAAAAGAGAGAGAGAGCCGTAGCCCTACCCGAGACCCATTAACAAACAGGTCACAAACGCTACAAGCAAAAAGCCACCGCGACGCTTGGAAACAACATATGCAAACACGCACAATGAGTACCAGGAACCAACTTTAAGTGCCATCAGTGGGCTGCCCTTACATTACATACTTATAGACATTCTTACCGAACCGAATATTTTCCACAGGCCTCTCTGTCAACCTTAAACGCTGGGATACAATGTTGCAAACTGTTTCACAAAATAAGCTTAAAATATCGGTATTTAGAAACGTGTTGGCTTAAATCACTGCGTAGCCATGGATCACATGGCGCTCGTCTGACGATAACGGCAATACTGGAAGTTATTCCCCGATAAAACAAGCTTAAAATATAAAACAACTCAGAACACCCTATCCAGCACTTTCATACCTTCACTTCCTTTCATAACCATGTGGAAATATCCGGGGCGCTCACGTATATTATAACTAGCAAAATTAAACACCAATAGTGAGAGTCTAGACTTACAAGGCTCTATTTTATCACAAGAGCCCTCTTAAACCAGATGTGTTTTTTACACTTTCTGATCAGATCCTACATATAATTGATGTCTAGCTTGAACCCCTAGAAAGAAATTATACGCTTAATGTACCACGACAAATCAAAAGTCCATTTATACTATCCGAAATGCAGTTTAACCCAGACACGGCTTGAACCCCCGTGAAGAGATCGAACATTTTTCTGTGGTACACGGAAACGGTGAAACACACAATTCTACGCTTCCCGTGTTAGTGTCTCACCAATGCGTGCATGAAAACATACACTCCACAGGCACCAAGCGGCCTTTAAGCACGCAACTTAAAACCACTCAGAGGCATCATCCATTTCCGCCGGAGCCAAAATGGCCCATACAAGGTTTGTTTTTTTCCAACCGCCATAAACACGGACAAAGTTTTAACATTAGAGGTACAATTCACACATACCTTCAACGAAAACTTTGTAGAAATGTCCCGTGTTCCAGCAGCAAGGGGCCTAGCTGTCTCGCCAATAATTTGTGTGGTAAACTGAGCCCATTTTGGAAGACGGAAGCAGACATGTTTCTCTGGGCGGTAATAAATCACAATACTTTAAAGTCCGAGGTAGTCATTTCCAACAATTCCATTTTATTGTCAGAGTTCTCAGCATCCCATACATACAAGTCAATTCGACGTACAGTGCATAGTCCATAGATCCATTTTATCCTGTTGGACGCGACATCTGTGTGTAGCCCAAAAACACAGAGAGTCCTGTTTTTCCCAATAGCACCATGTTATAAGCAACCAGATATTCCTCCTTCTGACCACTCACAACACAGATTTTATAGAACAATAGACCTTCTTGGGCAGGCCTTCTCAATCGGCACAAGGAATTAGCATCTCACTTGGTTTAAACATGTGACAATTTACTTTAACCCTTATCTATAAAACTGTACCTTTACACAAGCTCATATTATGCAATCTTTGTTTAACACCTTATTACCTTCAAAATAAGACCACACACATTTGTATTCAACTTTGTATGAATGATTTAGACAGAAAGAGATGATTTAAAAGGGGACTTGGCGTTTTCCTTAGATTCAAGAAGAAAAGTCTACATGCAACTAACTGGCTTCTCCCCAACCACATTTGTTCACATTTGTGTACTTACTATAGAATAAGCTTTTACTGTGAGCTAGTTATAATTTACAATAATTCAGTTTAAGTCTATTTCTTTACTGGCTGGCTGTAGAGAGAGAGAGAGAGAGATGGCAACATGTGTGAATAGATCGCATAATTACAATGCCTTTTTAGGAACAAAGAACTCGGCTGGGTGTGGTCTTTTAGGTTAGCACCTAAGACAATAGACAGGATAGCTAGACTGTTTACCTTAGTTAGATCACTAAAGCTGTTCTCCCCCACTCACAACCCTCTGGCCTCCTTGTTTTGGTCTCACTCTAACATGGAACTTCTTGACAATTTGTGTTCATAATGTATCAATAGCATATTAACTTCATATTCATCAGTCTTGAATACTAATACACGACAATACTTCTCCTGTACAAATTCTCTGGTGAGATAGGAGGCATTTTTAGTTCTGCTTTAAGTTTTCTCACACAGTGTAGAGATTCAGTGTGTTTTTATCCTCTCTTTTCATTTTATTCATGGACACTGCAAATATTCAGTTTTGTAAACTATTTTGAGCATGAATAAACAAACCTTAACCTTAATTCTGTAGTCTGCAGCTCTTATCAACAGTTGATTTGCTGCTGGAAGGAAGCATACTCCGCTATTTTATGATCTGCTCCTGCAGATGTTCTATCAGTCAGTAGTTTCCAGCGTCGTCTTCTACGCTGTGGTGTGTTGGGGAGGTAATGCCAGAGGTAATGCCAGAGGTAATGCCAGAGATACAGTCAGACTGGACAGACTGATTAGGCGGGCCGGCAAGGTCATAGGGACTGGGACTGAGCTTGAGTCAGTGGTGGCTATGGCAGAGAGGAGGACCCTGGCCAAGGCATTGTCCATTCTGGATAATGCCAGCCACCCACTGCACACAGCACTTTATGCACAGAAGAGCAATTTTAGTAATAGGCTCCGATCACTGCAGTGTAGCACAGACAGATTCGGGAACTTTTTCATCCCAAGGGCCTTTAGGCTGTATAATGATGCTCTAGGGGAGAGAGGAGGGAGGGGGAGGGGGTTGACCAGCTAATCTATCTATTTGTTTTAGCTGTGTTCTCTTTTTAACATTTTTTACCTAGGTTTTTAACTGCTTACAACTGACAGTTTTTTATTATTGCATTTATTCCCATTGGTGTAATGTTTTTTAAATGTCCACCATGCTTCTTTTTTATTGACATCTGTATGAATGTATTGCACTGGAGCTGTTGAGCAAAGCAAATTTCCTTCTGGATTAATAAAGTATATCTATCTATCTATCTATCTATCTATCTATCTATCTATCTATCTATCTATCTATCTATCTATCTACTCTGTCCAGTAATATAACAGTTCTGTATCTGTTGGTTGTAGGTTGTAGCCTATTGAAGATGAAGGGAGACATAATAAGCTTTGCCCTACAAAGCCAAAAACTGTGCGTGCATGTGTGCGTGCATGAGCGTGTGTGAGACTACCTTCCAGAGAGCTAGAACCAGTAAGGCCAATAGCAGTACGCCTCCCCGTGAGCTGCCCAGTATGACCCAGAAAGGAATAGTCACTTCCTCCTCTCTACGCACCTCCAACACACACACACACACACACACACACACACACACACACACACACACACACGCACACACATGACACACACACACACACACACACACACACACACACACACACACACACACACACACACACACACACACACACACACACACACACCTCAATAAGTTAGAGTTTAGGATACAGAGTCCAAAACTATAATCCTCTATTACATTTAAACTATGTCTAATCCATTATAAAATAATGGAATGTACATAGATTACATATAATATGGTAGTATGTATACATTGAGATTATTGTGTAGACACATTTTGGACTGCAGATGGCAGCATTGTTGACGTACCTACCTCTCCACTGTCACTCACTGTATACAACAGAAAATAGGCTATTAAATGGAGTTGGTACAATGTATGTTCAGGAGGAAGACTACGCCTTCAAGCAATAAGATTGTTACTAACCTTGCCCCTCACTCTACTCCCATGATCTATTTCCATTCCTAGCTCACTCTCTAGGTTACAAGCTTGATCGATCACCATGGTAACCGAGTCAACTCCGCCCTCTATTATCCGCCATGGTAACCGATCACAGCTCCACCCTTGCCACTCACAGTGGCACCGATGCCATGGTAACTAATCGCTCTCCGCCCTGAACTCCACCCCTTCTACCAATATGTGAGGTTATTTAAACCTGCCAGGTCCACCTGCCATTCGTGCATTGTTCTTCGTAACACAGCACATCGCAAACATAAAAGTAGCACTCCTTAAACTTACCTCAAATGGATGATTCTATCTCCCTTCAAGCCTCCGACGAGGAGGATTTTGCTTCTAATGCCTCCACCGCCGTATCCGACACACCGCTGTCTCGAAGGTTCAGGTCGGTAGGTGAGAGGCATCGGGCAACCGACGTCAGTGAGACACCGGTGGAATTCTACCGTGGTCCAAGGGACACACCCAGGCAACCCTCCGCCTCTCCTGCCCACAGCCAGCGCTCCCGGACCAGCCAGCGCTCCCGGACCAGCCAGCGGTCCCGGTCGCCCCACCATCACGGGTCGGGCCGCGCTCCTCCCGTTCCACCCCAACATCACGGATCGGGCCGCGATCTTCCTCCTCCTCGTCTTCCTCCTCCACGCCACCATTCCACCCCCCGACACCAGGTCGCTTCTCCCTCCCCAGCCCGGTCTCGGCGGGGGAGGTCCCCAGGAAGACGCGTCGAGCATACCATCGCTCAGCACCCTCCCCTCCCCCCTCTTCCTCCTCCACGGCGGGCGTCATTAAGACCGCCTCCTTCCCAGGCCCCGTCCAGAACGGTCATCGTGCCAATCCGCGATTGGACGGTGATTTCACTCAAGAAAGCGCTAAGAGAGAAGAGCGTCGTTTTTCCCAGCACAGCAAACAAAGGACAACTTTTCAATCTTTACACCACAGCAGCCAGAGTTTCTTCTTCTCCAGCGGGACCTTCACAGGCGCGCCATGATGACGTCAGCCAGCCGGCACGGGGTCCATCTACCAGCAGACACGACGGCAGCAGAGCGGACACTACAACGCCCGCTCGAAATATCAGGTGAGCCTCAGGTGTTGGTTCCTATTAATGTAAACCATCCACCAGCATTTTCCATAATTACTCAAGATATTCGCCAATCAAATCCATCTCCACCTACAGGTCGCACTCTGCTGAGCCGCCTCGGACCCCCAACGCAAGCAGAGCAGACCAGGCTCGTTCCCACTACCCCCATGCATCTCCCTCCACCCCCTGTGCCTGCTCCCCCCCCCCCCCCCCCCCTCCTTCCCTACCTTTAATCCTCTTTCCCCCCAGCCCTTCCCCCTCTTACCAAAACCCTCGGCAAAGGTTTTCACCCCCGTCAATGCAGGCTTCACTGTCATCCCACCCCCCTGCACAATCATCCAACTTCCCTCACACTGCTGTCGCTTTTTCTGTTTCCGTCCCCGAGGCCGCCAGCCCAACACCCAGATGGCTATCGCACAGGGCCGGCTAGCACCTTCACCCCCCACTCAGGTGCCCCCCCAAACAGCTATGGGCATCCTGAGCAACTTACCTCTCTCTTCTTTCCCTCCCTCCCCCGCCCTTGTGTTTCCAACCCCCCCCTTTTCTCTCTCCTCCGCAGTCGCAGCCCAGGTGCCACTGAACGCGCTGGCCCTCAACCCACAACCCATATCCAACCACCTCCGTCAACAAATCATCCAGGGTATGGACATCGACCTCTCCGCAATAATAAAACCATCCACCCACACCTTCCAACCCCGGACAGTCGACTGCGGAGGCATCTCGATCACCCTCCGAGATCTTTCATCCACTGCCCCACCCCACAACACCCTCACTGCCACCGAATTCACCCTAGCCTTCTCAATTTTCAGGAATGTCATCTGCTCCCTATTCCCCCACAGAAGGCAAGAGTTAGACGACTACCTTTCCATAATTATGGACATGGCAGTGCGGTTTGGTGGCTCATTATTTTATGAATACCACCGGCAGTTCGCAGCGAGGGCGGCTGCCCGCATACAACAATGGAACCTCGCTACCTACTGGGGAGCGCTGGACGTAGAACTCTACAGCCGGCTGTTTACAGGCAGCGCCGCCAGAGCATGTAACATCTGCGGCTGCCCCTCCCACCCCACCACCGACTGCGTGCTCACCGCACACCAGCCTGTACCCGTAGCCCAACCTAGAAGAGAGCCAGCAGCCCCAGTTCATTATTACGATCGCCCCCACCACATCCTCATGCCCGCCACACATGCCCCCACAACCCAACCAAACCTTCCAAAAGTTGACTGTCGCACTATCTGGCCACCCCCATTAACATCCCCGCCCTGGCCAAGGAGCTCGCATTCCACCCAGACCCCACATTCGTTAATTTTTTCATTGACGGTCTCAATCATGGTTTTTCACCCGGCCTCATCACACTTCCCGATCATTCCCACTCTTGCAATAACCTCCAGTCTGCACTAACAGAACCAGAAATCGTCACCACCCTGCTTGAGAAAAAAGTCAAGCAAGGGTTCATGATCGGTCCGTTCGATTCCCCCCCATTCCCCATTCACCGCATCAGCCCAATAGGAGTGGCCACTAGGAAGTATTCAGGGAAGAAAAGTTATTATCGATCTATCTTCCCCACACGGTTCATCCATCCCCAGTATTAATAGCCTCATCCCCAGTGCAGACTTCACACTTCATTATTCAACCGTTGATCATGCCATTGCCCTGATCCGGCTCGCTGGACGTGGTGCCTGGCTATCAAAAGCCGACATCACGTCTGCCTTCAAAGTTCTCCCACTCCACCCAGACTCATGGCACCTTTTTGGTGTCTGCTGGCAGTCAAAATTTTATTTTGCTGTAAGACTAACATTTGGCTGTAAAAGTAGCCCAAAACTTTTCGACAATCTGTCAGAGCTCCTTTGCTGGATTTTAAGCAACAACTACCGCATACCGCACCTAGTCCATCTCCTGGATGACTTCCTCACAGTCGACCCCCCATCAGCCCCCCCCGCACGCAGTATCACGTGCCTCAAGACCGCTTTTGCTGCACTCGGAGTTCCTCTGGCCGAGGAAAAAACAGTAGGTCCATTTCAAAAAATTGAATTCTTAGGAATTAATTTGGACTCCATCTCATTCCAAGCCTCACTCCCCACAGAGAAACTAGACCGTATTACACTACTCATTTCCAATTTTCTACAAATCACATCCTGCACCAAGCAGCAACTACTTCAGTTACTAGGTCACCTCAATTTCGCCACTAGAATCATCCCACAAGGCCGTTCATTTATTTCCCACCTCCTCCACCTCGCTGCATCCGTGCCATCCCTCCACCATCATATCATGTTAGACCTAGAATGCCGCTCAGAGCTTAGGCTCTGGCACCTCCTGTTATCCAACTGGAATGGCATCTCCTTTTTCTACAATGATTTCCACTCCTCACCAGAGGATCTGCAGTTATACACCGATGCAGCGCCCTCTGTAGGTTTTGGGGGTTACTACAGAGGGAGATGGTTTGCAGATACTTGGCCCTTAGATTTTGTTTCCCCCCCGTTCGACACCGCCCACTCTTCAGCTTTGTTCGAATTATATCCAATTATTGTCGCGGCCTCTCTTTGGGGCCATGAATGGACCAGCCGCTCTGTTCTCATACATTCTGATAACCAGTCCACAGTCCACATCATCAATAAAGGTCGGTCAGCATTACTACCCATCATGGCTCTTCTCAGGCGCCTAACATGGCTCTCAGTCACCAATAACTTCATTATCCGAGCAGCCCATGTCCCAGGTTACCACAACACGGTAGCTGATTCACTGTCACGTTTCTCCTTCCAGAGATTCAGAGCCTTGGCACCATCCGCAGACCTCCACCCGACTCCAGTTCCTCCATTTTCCGAGATGACCTTCCCATAAACCATTCTCTCCATAACCTGGTATCCATCTCCCGAAATCACATCCTGCAAGGTATAGCTCCCTCCACACTCTCCTCCTACTGGACAGCATGGAAAAATTTCCAATCCTTTCACTCTACCTACAGCCTGCCATTTCCGTCTCTGGACCTCATTACACTCACCTCCTACATCAGCTACAGCCATTCTTCTCGGGCCATGCATCCATCAACCATCCGCGTCTATCTATCAGGTATAAATTTTATTACTAAGCTCCTAACAGGAGCACCTCACCCCTTTGCCCAGCACTCACACGTCACCCTGCTCCTTAAGAGCCTGAGAAGGAACGAGCCACGTAATCCTCCACGCCGCCAACCTATTACCTCTGATGTTCTCGCAGGATGCATCAACATACTCCGCTCTGGCTATACAAACCCATCTGTAGACTCCACACTGGAAGCAATGTTTCTCTTAGCTTTCTTTGGGTTTCTAAGATGTTCAGAATTCACTACCTCTAATTCTACATTCATTCCTCACTACCATCCCTGTATATCCGATCTGACCTTTCCAGATTCCTCCACACTAGTATTCTTGCTAAAACATAGCAAAACAGACCAATTCGGCAGAACAACGCCAATTTACATGTTTAAACTCAACTCCTACCTCAGCCCTTACGAACCCTTGGTCCATCACCTCCATACCAGGCACTCCTCCCACGCCTCTCCTTCCGACCCGTTATTTACCACTGATACCGGTTCAGTCGCGACCCGCCACTGGTTCCTCTACCACCTCCGGCAAGTTCTGACCAAGGCCGGATATCCCGCAGGTAACTTCTCCGGCCATTCGTTCCGAATCGGTGCTGCTTCTTCTGCATCTAGAAGAGGCATCACCGACCACACCGTCCAACTCCTAGGGCGTTGGACTTCCCAAGCATACCACACTTACATTAGAACCAACGTACAAGACCTCAGGAACGCCCACACATCCATGGTCCAGTAAATGTTCTAATTAATGTCTGACTAATTATGCTTTCTCTTTTGGGGTCTCGAGTGATGGTGCGTCCACAAATTACTGCCAAGACGGACGCCTATCTCCTCAGACCCTAAGCCAAATACTCAGGTCTCCATCCCCCTGGAGCCTCATGGTTATGCCTCCCCCCTCTCTGGGCTTCACGCGCCCTTCCACCCCTCATCAGGGCTACGCTCTTCCTCCCCCACCAGGGCTTCGCCCTTCCCTCCCCCAGGGCCGCGCCCCCACTGGGCCCCGTCCTTCATCCCTCCCCAGGGCTACGACGCCCTCCGTCCCACACTCCCATTTGCGCCCCTTATCCAGGCTTCACATGCCCCTTCATCCCCACCTCCCCTTCCTCTGTTCTCACTCCCTCCAGCTCACCTCACCCTAGCCATCCTCTCACCATCCTCACACCTTACATCCTTCACTTACCCTCCTCACTAGATAAATCGTACCCCTTGTCTTCACTCCCTCATCCTCACCCCCCTTCCTCATCACCTCCCTGTCTACACATCATCTCCTCCTCCATCTCCACTCCTACATCCCCACCCCTAAAGCCTCCCTTCCTTCCCACCCTCCTTCCCTCCATCTCCTAAGCCATGCATAACCAATTCCTTCCTGACAGGTCCATCTCCTTCTTTTCTAAATAAAGAATGTTAAAGTATGTTTGGTTTGAAGGCGTGGTCTGTACTCGTCAATGGAGAGTTATTGCATTCCTTGTTAAAGCATTTTCTTTATTTTGACAGTAGTAAAGCTGATAGGGAGACAGTGTAGGACAGACAAACAGTAGCAAAACTGAGACAGTGTAGGAGAGACAGACGGAAGCAAAGCTGAGAGGGAGACAGTTTTTCCACAACTAGAGCAGTTATACATTATCTTGTATTGTAGGCCTACTGTATTGCATTTGTGTGTCGATGTATTTTGTTGTGTGTTATCATTGTGTGATGCGGTGTGATACCTGTCTAAGTGTCCGGTCCTCCTGTAGGAACATGGGACTGGAGGGACTCAGCTGGATAGAAGCAGAGACCAGCATGCCTAGAGATCTGAACCTCACCTGGTACAACATACAATACACACACAGACAATGATAACATCACTTGGTACCACAATACACACAGACAATGATATTGGTACATACTGGTACAAATATAATATAATATATACACATAAACAATAATGGTTTTGATTAGATCAGAATAGACATGTAACTAAGTATTTAAGGACAGTGTTAATGACCCTTTAGATTTCCCCAAGCCGTTTGTGTAGTTTAGTTTAGTCTGCATCATATATGTATGTATGCTTAAACCAGGCGCAAACAAAGACAGGAGCTGGTCGAGGGAGAGTATGCCGGCCGACAATGGAGTGTTGCACCAGCAAAACGCCATCTTGAGGGAAAGAAACAAGTGATGTACAAGCTCACAACATGTCCATTGTGTTAACATGGAAAGAACCTATATGCGTCATATATGTTTGTAATATAGGACCGCATATATGTTCGCATACATACAATTGGCACCTTTCCTATATGTATATGTACATATATGTGCACATATATGCATATATGTACATATATGTGCATATACATATATGTACATATATGTACATATATGTGCATATACATATAGGAAAGGTGCCAATTTTATGTATGTAACATATAGGTACATATGACCTGTATGTAACATATAGGTACATATATGACCTGTATGTACCTATATCTACATATATGCAATGAAACATAATTATATGATACCTATATCACCTATAAAATAGGTGAAATAGGTGATAAGTTTGTACACATTAATCAAATCCAATAGAAACCCCAATGTAGAACTTTAACACTTTATTTAAACAAGTTATAATATGAAAACATGAAACATTATGGCTTTTAAAGTGTCAAACAGCTGGATAAAAAAAAAAGATATAAAATTAAATTAAATTAAGCTCCGGGACACTCCTTTTCCCCTGCCAGGCTTTTGGAAATGCCAAAACCCTGAAGAATGACAACTCAAGTCGCTTTGGGAAGTACATGGACATCCAGTTTGACCACCAGGTTAAATTAAATTACTCCAGTTTGTAATTATACCTGTACAATTTCAACATGACTTCTGTTATGGCTGGGCCACCTACAGTATATGAATAGAGCATCATTCCCCCACAGGTGGGAGCTGTTGGAGGCCACATCCTAAGTTACCTGCTGGTTATCTGGTAGCAAAACCTCTGAACGTGATCGTTTGGATTGCTCAGGAAGGACACAGACCCAAGAGAATAGACAGACAGAAGTTATTCATCATTGATGTTTTATTAATGAATCCCTAATCTTAGTTACAATTAAATGTGAATCCCTAACCAATAACAGAAGTTATAAGACCAATATGAATTACCAATGTTTCAGCAGCAAGCAGAGCGCTCCGGACACCGAATATTGTTGAGAGTGAATACTAATGTTCATGTTGTGATTAATATACCGTAGTGCATCAGCACGTCCGCTTGGTCCATCAGTTCGTCGAACGATGGGGAGGTGCTCTGGGCCTCCTCCCATCTTGCCTTCAGGTCAGGTCGGGGCTCGCTGACCGCTAGGATGTCTGTCGCCATCGAACGACCCTCTCCATGGTAGTGGACATTCGTCATGCTTGGTGTTTGTGTTGGGTGACTGTGGAGGAGTGCAGGGGATGGGGTGCACGCGGATACGTGATCGCCAGCTCCGTTCAGATGAATGGTGGGAGCCATCAGAACAGCAGGCCGTGGCACAGGTCATCGTGCCATGACCGTCGAGGCAGCAATGCAACAGTGGGGCCTCTCGGACAGTGCCCACTGTGAACCTGGAGACCCCCTACAGACTGTGGAACACATCATGACCAGCTGCCCGAAACACCGCCCACCACATGGCGACCTAGGCCTGATGAACCTGGATGACGAGACGCTGGACTGGCTTGCTGCAACGGAGCTGAGGATCTGATGACATACGCAAGAAGAAGAAGAAGATTGATGTGTTAGACTTTAATTAATTAGTTATAGGAAATATTAGTAGGGGGGCACGGTGGCACAGTCGGTAGTGCTGTCGCCTCACAGCTAGAAGGTCCTGGGTTCGATTCCCGCAGGGGACGCTGGGGGTGTGTTCTCTCCTCCGCGTCATCAGTGCCCATACCCTAGGTGGGGTTGGCGAAAGGGCCTTTCTGTGTGGAGTTTGCATGTTCTCCCCGTGTCTCCTAGGGTAGTTAATACCCTCACAAAAACATGCAGTAATCCTGGTCACTATACTGCCTCCCCCTGGCCAGCCGGGGCGCCTGATGGAGGGGAAGGGAACTGGTTGGAATAACGTGTTCCTTCCACGCGCTACGTCCAACCAGTGAAACTCCCCCCTGTCAGGTGACAAGAAGGTCAGTTGGCTCTCATGCATTGAAGGAGGCATGAGCTCGGCCCTAGCCTCCCTAGGTTGGCAGAGGGAAGGTAGTGCCCAGGATTACATAGACAATTGGCACTGGGTGTAAAAAATAGGGTTACAAAATCGGCTGGCCAGGGGGAGGCAGTATAGTGACCAGGATTACGGCATGTTTTTGTGAGGGTACCTACCCTAGGAGACACGGGGAGAACATGCAAACTCCACACAGAAAGGCCCTTTCGCAGCCGCTGGGGAAAAAAGTAAAAAAAAAACGTTATAAAGATAAATAAGAAAGCTGGCAGGTGGCCTTAGGAGCACTTCACCCATTTTCAACCCCATAGTCATATAATTGATCCACACAAATGCTCGTAAAACATGCCACCATTCATGTCTACTCTGTTCAGAGGAGGGCAGTGGACAGCTCAGAAACCTGCCTACCAGTGACATGACAGGTCATCATTTTCAATGTCCATTAGCTTGAAATGATGTCACTGGTAGGCAGGTTTCTGAACTGTCCACAGGCAAAGACCACCTCTGAAACAGAAATGGTGCCATCTTATTGTGAGCATTACAGAGGACCACTTATATGAAGTTAAGGTTGGAAATGGGTGAAGTGCTTCTTTAAGAGTTGATGCATTTTCCATCAGGCTCATTCCATGGTGAGGAAAATGCATCTGTTCTTATTTACTTGAGATAAAAGTTAAAATACTTAATTAAATTAAATATCCATCATAAAAATTGCCAAATCCACTGTAGTAAACCTAGTATTTTGAGGTGCAGATTGACTCACCAAACATGCAGTCCTGCATCAGCGTGTCCTTGAAGGCCCTCTTCTTATTCCTTGTTTTCTCTGATGGCACAGTGTGGTAGGGGCTGGAGTTATACATTGGCATTCCTAGAGAAAGACAGACAGAACAAAATAAGGCAAATAAGCACCATCAAAGTAGTTATCAATGAGCACCATATACACTAGCAAGTGTACCTAGTGCATGTCTGGTGGTAAAAAAAAAAAGTGATTTGAGAATGTGTTAGTTAACTCACCTTTATAGCCTTGGGGGTGATGATTGCCAGCGAAGTCTAAAAAGAGGACAATTAAAATATTAAAAAAAGCTTGTATGCAATTTATCAAGACTGTATGTTTTAATGTTTAGAGTAGCAGGAGCTATAAGTTCAAATATGTCAGTCTTTAATAAGTTACAGTATGTCATGGCACAATAGCCAAGGCACAGCAACTGTTTAGTAATGGCTAATAAAATAATCACAAATGTATAAAAAGGCTCTTGTTGACACAGGAACAACAGACATACCATTCCTTACTTGTCCAGTGTGGTTCCCTCCTGAAATGGATTAAAATAGCCCTAATTAGTCACTGTAAAATACAAGTTCTCATATAATATCGTGCCAACATTAACAGATCCTTGCAAAATAGTGAGACACTGAATTCATATATGCACTCAACTTTACATTACCACCCATTTAACTAACATTTCCAGTCAGTGTATGGTCTCCAAGAGTGGCTGAGAGAATCATCTAGCCTATTAGTCTACTTACCATGATTGCAGGGGTCCATTGACTCCAACTCTGCCAAGAAGCTTCCACCAAAGCCTAAAATGAGAGAACACAAAACATGAACTATGAATTCTATCTAAAGCACATTTACAATCTGTCCACCCTGAGGTAGTAGTGTGAAGTGGTTCACTTACCATTATTAGGCTGGTTATCCTCCGAGCAGCTTCCTCCAGAGGCTAAAAGAAGGGAACACAAGACATGAATAGTGGACGCTGTAACCTTTGAACACATAACCTGAACTAAATGCTTGTAAAGCTTTCATGCAATTACATTTGGTTTTGCCAGTGTTTTTTAGTGTCATAACTGACAGTGTCACCACTGTACCTGGAAAATTAGGTGGCTTGAAAAAAAAATCGCTTCACACTGCTGTTTTCTGGCTCATCTGACTTAGGCCAATTCTAAAAACACCTCCTAAAACCTAACCTAAGTTTTCTGAAAACGTTCAAATTTTTACTAAAAAAAATTAATAAAACATTATGTTGCCATACATATAGCAACAACTAATGAGACACAGAGGTGGCTCCCGGATTGAATGGCATAACAACGTATAGGTTACAACAGGTCTAAATAGAAAAGAGGTGGTGCCCGTGCTGCTATAATTATTATACTTGGCCAGGCCTTGTGTATTGCAGTGAATCCTCTCCAGTCCTCTTGTAGCACAACCCTGAAAATTTAGAGGGAAACAAATAATTCAATAAATATATGCACAAAACAATATATATATATCAGCCAAATTATTAATTTATCAGGTCCTTCCAAAATATTTTACACACACACACATGTATATATATATATATATATATAAATTATTATAAAACTTACATTAACCACTTTAGCCCTATTTTATACATAGGACATTTGAAAATAGCAGATCTACAAGCTCACCACATGTTGCATCGTGACGCGTTGTGAGCTTGTAGATCTGCTATTTTCAAACATTTTACTTTTGGTACTTTAAGTATATTTTGATGCCAATACTTTTGTACTTTAACTCGAGTAACATTTTGAACACAATGCCTTTTACTTTTAACAGAGTATTTTTATATTATGGTATTGCTACTTTTACTTAAGTAAAATATCTGATTACTTCTTCCACCACAGCTGTTTCTCCACATTTATCCCCAGGCTAAATTGCTTTAGTGTAGTAAAAGCTTAACTGTGCCTTCATTAAAAAGGCAAAAATATTACCCGAAGTATTAAGCCTTTTCCATGAGCTAACCTGGTTTCTATTATGCTCTAGATCCCGCCTCCTATATCCGGTAAATTTTCACATACACACATGCAACCACGGATGTAGTTTCCGTATCCGGTCTAGACCGGAAGTGCTTCCGGCAAAGTGAATTGGTACCCGTTGGTTTAACACTAGTAGCTAGTGAGTTAGCACCATACATTCTGCCTTGTTAGTTCACCAGTATTAAATGAACGAACTGCTTCACAGTAGTGCTGGTTACAACAATGATTATACAACTGTTAAAAACGCTAATAATCTGTTATTGTATAAACACAGATAAACAAATGAAAGTACATTTTAATCACGAAACATGCTAACAAAACGGCGGGCTAACGTTAGCTAGCATGCTAGCTGCTTTAATAACATGCATTGCTATTTACTAACACAAGCTACAAACCCCGGACAGCATAAAGATAACATTTAGTCAAACGATGAGAGTCGGGTGACGGTATCTGAACGGGATAGTACATTCTATTCCCATAAGAACTCACTACCAGTCAACTATTATTAGCTAGCATGCTAGCTAACAAGCTCAGGTCTGCACTGTAGTTGCCACGGTAATAATTCACAAGTTAACATTTAGTCAAACGATGACAGCCAGATGATGGTATATGAATTGCATAATACATTATATTGTAAAGGACTTACCAGTTAGTCTTACTATAGTAGTATAGAACGCCGAAGTCTGACGTCATTTACACATCCTTTGTTTGTCTACCTGGTTCGCAGTTTTCCACCCCCGTTCTGAATCCCATAGACGTATTTAATATCGCGTCAAATAAGAACTGTGTTACAAAAATAAACACATGACCCCGGCGTGTTGACTCTTATGGATATGAAGCATCAACTGACGGTGAGAAAACGCTAATGTTACTTCCGCCGAATTAGTTACATTTTCGCCAGAAACAGACTGTATCAAATATAAGTGACTGACTATCATAAACGATAGAGAACCTCCTCCCTGACAATAACGCCGACACGCGGTGTTTATTTTTGGACCACAATTCTTATATGAGACGATTCTAAGATGACCCAATGTTATTCTCCATAGAGAAATTACTTCCGCAAACCTGGGGATGAACGAGTCACGTCAGGACTTCGGTGCTCTATTGTGAATTGTCAACAAGCCTCAATTCGCGCCAATGTTTCCTGAGATTTAGCTGGTCTCGCGAGTTGTGACGACTACCCTCTCGCAGGGGAGGGGGTGCGAGGGGAGGGGGAGGAGGGGAGGGGAGGGGGGGTGTGCAATATCAGCACTACACGTTGAAACAATGTCAATTCATTGTTGGGCATTTCAACATTGAAAAACCATCATCTATACTAAATTGATTCAATGACATTTTTTTAAATGTTGAAATCGTATCTGTATTTAAACATTGAATCAACATAGCTTTTTCAACCTCAACCAAAAATAACCAATCTGACCAAAATCCAACATTGAATTAATATCTTTTGCTATCTGGGAGGTGATGATTCAGTGGCCTCCACGTGTGGATATGCAGGGTTTGATGAGGACAGTGTTGTTATATTCATGAATGGATTTCCAGGTGATGATCTTGATTTGTAAATTAATTCTATCTTGGCCATATATGGACATTGCCAAATATCGGCTTAATATTGATGACATCATATGATATAGTCAGAATATGCTTTCTTGGTCAGATATAGAGTACGGTCCGCAATGTAATGTTAGATTTGTTACGGAATGGACCGAACTGACTGACAGGATCTGCAGGTTTTCATAAACTGTGACCTGCAGTTGTAATAATAAAAAAGTAATAACTGATAATCACCTACAAATTAGAATTCACTGCTGACCCACAAGTGAAATCATTTTGAGTTCATAAGTTTAATATGCTTTATCTTAATGAAGTATATAATTATATTTCCCACCACTGGAAGTAAAGAAGCTAGGAGACCTATATGGCTTGTATTAACATATATGACCTATATGAGGGTATAAACAAGCTATATAGGAGACCTATATACCCTGTATATGCACATATATGCACCAGATTTTGACCTATATGTGAGATATATGCAGCCTATATGGAGCTTATACCAGGCATATATGTGGTATATATGCACATATATGCGCATATATGATCCTTATATGTAGCATATAGGTTACATATAGTTGCATATATGGAACATATAGATTCTTTCCATGTGAGTTCATAACAAACACTATAAGCTTTGTTGTCATCAAGTACACTGGCTGTTATTGTCACTTTGGATCGATAGATTAAAATAATTGGTGGCTATGAAGTTTCCAACTAGTTTCTCAAACGGTGTTGTATTATGAGATGAGATGAGATGATGAGATATACTTTATTGTCCCACAAGGGGAAATTTGTCTTGGGCAAAAGTGCAATAGTACATAACGCTTTTTTAAAACAGACAGAACAATACACAAAGTCAGTACACAAATAGCAACAATGTACAAGTACAGTTCAGAGTATCACAAGAGATAAATGCAGAAATGCAATCAGTGGAAGTATATAAATACAAGTACTAGAGGATTACAGTTTATAGTATCACAGGTATAAATGAAATAAAAAAACTGAAGAGGATAATAAGTCCCCTTCCCACTAAGAACTATGAACTACATGGTGGTTATTTAGTAGGACAATTGAACCAATTATGACCACAGTTCCTCTTTGATTAGCTGATTTAAGTTTGAGAAAAATACCACTGTACGCTCATGGGATGCAACAGGCAGAGCCCCATACTTGTAAATTGCAATATTTGTTTTGTGCTATTCTAGTGACTCGGATAAATTAAGTAAACTGAATCCAACCACTTCCATTTTATGTAGCAATGAAGATCAATCAATTAATTAATTAATTACAAAAACAGATCACAATTTAGGCTAACAGGAACAAAGTATCAGCCTATGACATAATGTATGACTCTTTATTAACAACAATACTATATGACATTTCTTTGTTTACTACAGTATTGTATGACTTAATTTTTCCTGACATGATATGGTTTGACTTTAACTACTATTCCCATGTTAATGTAGGAAATGAACTAAAATAAGCTGAATTACTTTTTTAATTTAAATTTTACATTTATTTTATTTGATGAAGTTCGTCAAAATGTAGCTAATTGACAACAGAATGTACCCTAGATATTGTAGTTAATGCCATTTTCTCAATAATACGTTGTCTGAACAACACTGCCCTCTGGTGGAACTGAATTTCACTGTGGTAAAATGCAGAGTGTAGAAAAGAGAGTAACGACACGCTTTGATCTCGCCGCAAAGCGGGCTCCAATGGGCTATAGTTCCAAACATTGGAACTATCTCATTGAGATAGACAGAGCACTTCCGCATTCCATTCTTACAATGGGAGTCGTATCAGAATTCTCGTTATGGATCTGGTAAAATGTACGCACATATCTGTTTCCAAAGACACCAAAACAATTTCCATTCTTTAGAAAAATAAATTTATGTCATCAAAAAAGCAAAAACTAGAGAATTTTATACGTGGGTCAATACATTTGTGTCCATATGGTTTAGTTAAATTTAAAAGTGATAACATTTGAAAATAAACAAGTTTACTTGCATACTTTATTCTATTTGAGGACCTAGTAGTAGTCAAACATTGCTGGTTTAATTAATTATTAATAGGATATTTGGAGGAATGGCAAATATTGAAATTGGTGTAACCAGAATACTGTGTACCAAATATTTCAACTTGTTTAAAAAGGTGAAATTCTCAATAAAACACGCTATCAACTAGCTGGGCATGATCTTAGAACTATTTAGTCTATTATTATATTATATTACTATTAGTGTAACAATAAATAATTAGGTATAATTTTCTTGTTTCTGGTAAAGATTACGATTGATCATGATTGTGATTATTATTAATTAAATGTATGCTTATTTATCTAATTGTCTGTTTTCACCTTTTCTTCAGTAAACTCCTGCCAACTACATCATCACATGGCCTGTTCCTTGGAGGAGTTGATTGGGTATGCATTCTAATGACAGTACTAAGGCTAAAACAAATCTTCTCTAATGAAAAAGTAAATGTGGGTGAAGTTTAGAAATGTTCCAAAAGATTGTTTTAAACAATAACCTAAATGTCACTTGTGTCGTTATGAACCCTGATCATCAGTGGATGTATCTGTAGATTCAGTCATTCTGTCAGGGGGAGAGGTGTTTTTCATCTTTTGACCTGCCACCTTTCCCTTCAACGTTAAATATAACTTCCAAAAATGTTTTAGTGTGAAAGGCCTGATGGCATATGAATAAAGGTGAGGTTTCACAATCCGGAGGTTGGGAGTTTGAATCAGGTCCCTGTGAATCTTTGTTTTTGGTCTTTGTAAGGTGAGAAGCATCCTCCCACTCTCTTTCAGCTCTGGTAGGAGAGGGAGGAGCATGGAGGGAACCCACCTCCAGAGGGAGGGGATTAATAAATGTACATATTACACAAAGTATTTCTTTTTAAAGCATTGCATTATTTCCTGTTAGTTTTTTAAGCATTTTATTTTTAGATTTTTGATATGTATAGTTTTTGTGATTTCCCTTTCAAGCATTTTAATGATTACCAATCAATGTATTTGATTTCCTAATAATTTAATAGTTATTTTTCTCCCATTGTTTCATAGCCTATCATTAGTTTGATTTGATGGATGTTTTATTGGAGCATTTGAATCAGTCACACCAGTTTGATTTCATAGTTGTTGTAGTTGTGTATTGGAGTTATTCCTGAAATTTGAACCTAGAACCTTCGATTTATAAACCCTTGACCTTATTTGTTGAGCCACGCTGGCATGGAAGATGCAAGTGAGAACTAAATAATTTAGTTGATCTTTTAGAGTTCAGATGATCTTTTAGAGCTTTTAGCTAAAATATTCCTTAGAGGTTTCGAACACTGAACCTATGTTTTACAAACTCATGCCATGTCGTCTGTGCCACGCAGGCATGGAAGATCCATGTGATAACCAAATACTTAACCTTTCAAATTTTAGATGACCTTTTAGAGTTTAAATGGAGTGCGAAAATGTTCCTTAGCATATTTGAACTCTAAACCCTTCGTTTTATAAACCCCTGTCAAATTTGGGCATGTCATTCATTATAGGTAAACACACATACAGTAATTGAAAAGATCACGTACACAGTTTGTAGGTTGTTTATTTTCAAAATAATTGTTATTGTGTTATTGTGTACCACACACATAGCACAGAAATACAGAGCTAACTTAGCTTACTACATAGCAATTTAGCTGCAGTAAAATGTATGATTCAACCTAAATAAACGTAACCCTACTTAGTAGCGATGTAAGGTTGCTTTAGCTAGCAGGTAATAAACAACACTATGCAGACTGAGGATGACTGCTGACTATGCTGTGCAATAATTAACAGCCTTGTACATAGAAAACTACAGGGTGGTGCTGGTTAAACAAATTAATCTGGCAACTACATCTGTAGGGGCAGAATAGCTAAACAAGGGTGGGCCGGTATACTTTACATTTACATTTTCATTTTTGGAAAGGCTTGCTGGTAAAAGGTTAAAAAAAAGAGAAGAAAACAAAAGTAAAAATACAAATACTAATAATAATTCAATAAAGTAAATTGATATGAAGTAAAAAAAAAAAGGGGATTAAAAGGAAGTCCTTTTAACGCCTGTTCTAGAATCCTCAAGGCAAGGGACAGTCCAGTAGGCTGTTCCAGAGGCGTGGAGAAAACATCCATATGTGTAGGGGGGATGAGGAGACATGGAGGTATGTGGAGATGTGTAGGGGGGATGTGGAGATGTGCAGCAGAAGGGAATGGCTACGGCGGAGGGAACACAAGGGTTTGAGGGATAATGAGGTCACTGATGCAGCTGATGTAGAGCGAGTATCAGGGTTATTTGGGATGACTTTTTTATGGATTCTGGTGGCACTGTTCTGGATTAGTTGTCGACAGCTGATAGATTTGTGTAGGAAACAGAAGTGCACTGCCATAATCAACTTGGGGAAAGATGAACGCACTGACCCGTTTTTTGGAGTCGTCTTTCGAGAGTGATGGCTTGAGTCAGGTTATAATTATAAGGAGAAAAAAGGACATTTTGCTGATGTTTTTGATATGGGCTTTGAATGAGAGTGTAGAGTCAAACTTAAGACCAAGGATAATGACAACAGAGGAGAGGGAAATGAGTTTTCCATCGAGGGAGGGATCAATGCTGCCAGCAAGTTGTTTGGCGGTGCCAATCAGGATTGCCTCTGTCTTGCATACAGGAGTGCATATCCTCAAGGCAGGTATTTCGAGATGATGATGGTGGGATTGTTTTCCTTTTTGAAGATACATCCATGTGGGAACCACCCTTTCGGTGCCGGCTGGAAACTGCATTGGAGGACTTAATAAAATTCATTTACTGAAAAATGTGACTGGAGCTGTCAGGCTACAACCTTTTCAAGAACTTTGGCAAGGAACGGGAGGTTCGACATTGGCATAACAGTTGGATGAAAGTTTCCAGTCCAGATAAGCTGAATTGGTGCCATTGAAATGGCGGTTGATGTTAGAGAACAGGGTTCTAGGATAGCCTTTGCCGTTGTCAATTTATTGTAGAGCAGTAAGATGAACGGGCAGCTTTTAGGGCAGTATAGCGCAAACAGTGTTCTCTGTACATGCCAGTACATGGACAGTGAGAGCATCCTTCTTCAACAGCCTCTCCAGCTGGCAGATCATCAGTGAACCAGGGAGAGGAGCGCTGGAAGTTTGTTGTTCTTGTTGTTATTGTTGATGATGTTGATAATGTCTCCAATGTTTTGGGTTTGTTAGGCATTGATCAATGACAGTCTCATGCTAACAATATATCCTAGGCTACATATCGTTGCTGTCAGGCAGAAACATTGTATCTCCAAGTTTCAAATGTTTGTTTTTTCGTAAATTAAAGCTCTACTTCACCATACAGGAGTGTCACACAAAAGTATTGAAAATATCTGATCTACAAGCACACAACGCCTCACTTGTAGATCGGCTATTTTCACTATTTTAAATCGTCTTTTGAAATAATAAAAAAGGTTTTGAACATACAAGGTTTCCACCCAACAGCAACGATATGTGACTGTTACTAGCTACACCTAGGCCCGTACACACTGCAGGAGATTGGGTCCGAGATTGCTGTCGCCGACATTTTTTGGCGCTCGCCGACAAAACCTCCCGATCTGACGCAGATCGGCCTTTGATCTGCGAGATAATGCTCGCTCTGTGTGAAAGGTTCCGCGAGACGATGTGGCCGCGATTATCCGCTCTGCGACGGCTTTCCGACCGTTTTCAGATAACTACCATGTTAGATATTCAGCTCTGTCCCAGACAGGAGATCGGACAGTATCATACATTATGAAAGGGTCTGCGAGGAGATCCACGCTACAGCCAATGAGAGCACATTACAGCCACCGTGGCCAGGGGAGCGTCGCTGGATCTGACCACAACAAACAGTCCCTACCGCAATATTACCGTCCAGTCCTGTATTAAGTTAACATTATAAAACAAAATGAGAGAGTGAGCGAGCCTGGTGGTGGGCTGTTTATTTTAGAGGAATTGTACAGAGAGAGAGAGACAGAGCAAGAGCGAGCTCTGTGTGTGTGTGTGTGTGTGAGTGCGCAGCATGTGCTCTCTGTTATGAACAGCGTTGCCAGATGTTGCGAGAGAAATAAGCAACCAGGTCTATGAAAACAAGCCCAAGAAAAGGCCACTTGAGCACTTTAAACCTATTTACAAATACATTGGATATTTGAAAATAGCCGATCTACAAGCTCACAACGCGTCGCAGCTATTTTCAAATAAAAATCTTGAGAAAATTGTGGAATATTTTCCAAATCCACACAAATCTTGTATGGGGGTCAGTGATGGCACAACATATTTACAGAAGGGGGGTCTGCGGACAAATACATATTATGTGTTGTTTAAACCACTGGTTTAAACAACATTAGGAAACAAGGCCAAATAAGCAACTACACAAATAAGCCCAAAAAATGCACCCCGCAACAACCAATATTTACAAGCAACTCTACAGAAAAACAAGCCCAAAGTCGCTTATAATAAGCGGACATGGCAACGCTGTCACTGACGGCTTCTGCGCACTTGACTGCGAGAGAGGGAGAGAGAGGGAGAGGGAGAGAGAGAGAGAGAGAAAGAGCGAGAGAGGAGGGAGAGGGAGAGAGGCATATCACGGGATACGTCGATTAAAATGAATTGGAATAAACTCAAATGTATGTATTGGGTCTGACTCTGGAGATAGCATCCTAGTGAACTATCCTACAGTGTGTCAGCCCTTGTCGGGGATCAATCCTGTTGTGAAGACCACAACGATATTATGACAGCCGATTTCAAGAAATAAACTCCTGCAGTGTGTAATGCTTAACGATCAGATAACCCCCCGAGCACTTTAAGGTCCTGCAATGTGTACCTGCCTTAGTCACCTTTATGATTCATTTGATCTTTTGCTTGCAAGGATATAATTGAGTCCTCCCGGTGCCTCGGCTTCTATGCGATTCTTCAAGACCATCACTTCTTCAACTCTCTCATCGTTTCCTGTCTCCTTGAATTTTTCGATCAGAAATTCCAGATGGGGGTAGATGGAGAGCGAGTCTCTCTTCCAAGCGATCTCGTCCAGTTTGATAATGCACTGGTAGATTTCCTCGATCTGTTTTTCTTTCTCTCTCAAGATTTTGTCCACGTCTTTCTGAATTGCCTCCAGCCTTGCAACCTTCTGCAAGTCGTCCACTGTTTTGGTGACCACCCTAGTCTTGATAACATATCTGGAATTATCTCGGACATGACTGGAGGCCTCGCATTTCCCTGGACATATGGTGCATCTCCCATTTTCCAACATCAAACACCAGGAAGCATCCAAGGCCCATGTGCATCCTGGGAAATGACAATTTTCCTCACAGATGGTACAGCGGGTGGCCTTGTAGTCCCACCAGTCACCAATTGTTTCTAGCTCCTTGTACTCCTCATCATATGTGGTTGTCTTTTTTGCTTTGTCGGCCTCGTGTTGGAATTTCTTCACATCTTCCATAGTTTTCCTGCCGATTTCTTCCTTTAAGGTGCTGACATGGATCTGTTGCTTCAGTGTGTTAACCTTTGCCTCTATCTGGATGCGTTTGGTCAGGACCTCTGCTGTCTGCTTCAAGTTTTGAGGCTTTACTTCAGTCAGGAAATCAAACAGTTTCTTCATATTGCACTCGGACGTATCCCAAGCATGTTTCATTGACAGTTCCTCTCCCTCTTCCTCTTCTTCCTCTCCCTCCTCCCCTTCCCCCTTGAGTTGGCAGTTGTCGAATAAGAAGTAGATTGGTTTATTTTTCCCGTTTCTAGCGATTCTGATTTGAGCACTTTCAAGAGCTTGCAGAGCATTTTTAGGATGATGCCCACCAGAATGAGTAATCAGAGCTACCATGTTATTCTCTATGTCTTTGCCAAAAAGAGACACCACTGAGTTAAAGATGTAGCTCTGTCTGTCAGTGAGACGATTTGTACTGTTTTTCATCACCAAGGCCACGGCATCGATTTCTCCGACTTCCTTTATGAACAGACCATGTAAAGTTTGAAAAACCTTTGGATCGTGATCAATGCCTCTGGTGTCTCCGAACCCAGGTGTGTCAATGATGGTCAGAGAGTAGGGGAATTTTCCATTATCAAGTCCAAATAACTCATAAACTGTGATGGCTGTAGTTTGGCTTTCTGCTTGGCTTCTCCCCTCTTCCTCTACAATCTTACACCTTATGTTGTCTTCATATTTTGTGCCCTTTAAGTGGTTCAGCATGACATCAATTAAAGTAGACTTCCCTGCTCCTGTTTCTCCAACTAGTAGGATAGTTTTATTTGGCATATTTGGATCTTTCTCTCCAGTGGTAACCCTCCTGAGTTTCGAATCCTCTTCTTTATCAGCATCCAGACATTTCAGAAATTTCTGTACATGATGCTGGGTTCTTGGTCCAGTGAGGGTTAGTTTTGCAACAGCTTTTTTTGCTCTTGATAGTTGTCCCTGAGCATCACTCAACCTGTTAGAAAATGTTGAAAATGGCGACGTTACCAGCTGGATACCACTGTATACAGCAGGAACACAAATGTGCAGTTCAATTTATGTTTGCTTTCACTTCAAATAGCTACAGTGGAGTTTTGCATTGTTAGTTATGTCAATATACTTACTTATGCGCCATGTTGCGGACAGTTGATAACTAGATAAAAAGAAAGAGACAAACAATAGTCATAAGTAAGTTAAAAGAGGTTGGCCTCATTCGAATTTGGACACATATTTTACAATGATTGATTCATGGAGACCTACACCTTTACACAGTGGTGGAAAGTAACTAAGTACATTTACTCCAGTACTGTACGTAAGTACAATTTTGAGGTAGGCCTACTTCTACTGTGCTGGAGTATTTCCAATTTTCAATACTTTTACTTCTACTCCACTAAGCTACATCTCAAAGGCAAGTATTGTACTTTTTACTCCACTACAACTATTTGAAAACTTTGAAATTGTATTATTATTACAAAACATACATTAACCACTTCCGCCCTATTTAAACTTTGGCTATTTGAAAATAGTAGATCTACAAGCTCACAGCGCATCACATTGCCACTTGTGAGCTTGTAGATCTGCTATTTTCAAAATATTTTAACACATTTTATACATAATGATACCTTGTGAAATGGGACATTCTGCATATACTTTTACTTTTGGTACATTAAGTATATTTTGATGCCAATACTTTTGTACTTTTACTCAAGTAACATTTTCATTACCGGACTTTTACTTGTTTTTTCTAGTGTTTCTACATTGCAGTATTGATACTTTTACTTAAGCAAAGAAATGTAATACTTTTTCCACCACTGCCTTTACACCACTTTTGTGCCACACTATCAAGTGCATTGAAGGCCCTAGAACCCAGCCTCATGAGATGAAGTTCCCTCTTCTGCCACCAGATGTAGCAATAGTCTAATCACCCGTTCTCTCAAGGAATACATAAATGAAAGGAGAATAGGAAAAAGATGAGCAAATTGCAGTTTGTGGTGCTGAGGTTTAAAAATAGGCTGTTCTCTTGGAACAGAAGTAGATTAGATACCTGGGTGGAACTGCTTGACCAGGATGAACAGTGTGAGGTCTCGTCAAAGATCAGATTCAGCACGGATACTCTGTGAGAGAAGAGATCAAGCCTGAGTTATACATTGTCGAGAGAGAGAGAGAGAGAGAGAGAGAGAGGCTATATATATACACACACACACACTGGTGTACAGTAACGGAGTAAATGTAAGTGGGACGTTATCATCAGTGTTGTAGCCTGGTGTTACATCAGATCAGTCAGTGTTACATAGTGATTCTACAAGCAAGCATATAAGTGCATGCAGTGCAGGTGGTTTCAGAGAGTTACAGTACTTCTATGAAACAAGAGTTACAAGGTCCTATAAATTCATTGTGAAAACATTACAGCAATTCATTGATATAAAAATTAAGAAATGTAGGCCTACTTCTACTTTTACTTGTACTTTAAGTATTCATCAAAGCATGTACTTTTGAATACTTAAGTATAGCCTATATTTAAAAGCAATTACTTTTTTACTCTCACTTGAGTAACATTTTGACTGAGCTACTTTTACTTGTAGTGGAGTAAATTTGACCAGGAGTATGTACGGGGGTCGAGTAATGTGTGTGTGTGTGTGTGTGTGTGTGTGTGTGTGTGTGTGTGTGTGTGTGTGTGTGTGTGTGTGTGTGTGTGTGTGTGTGTGTGTGTGTGTGTGTGTGTGTGTGTGTGTGTGTGTGTGTGTGTGTGTGTGCGCGTGCGTGCGTGTGTGTGTGTGTGTGTGTGTGCGTGCGCGCCAACCCACAGCCACGCAGCCCCAAAAAATCTTATCTCAAATAGTCCGTGAACCAGGACCCCAAAAATGGGGTCATCATTACCATCTGGGGGGAATAATTCTCATAGTGATTTTTGGGTAGGTATACACCCCTAGAGCTAGGAAAAATGTGATAGCCTTCCTTGCATCGGTGGTAGCTATCTGTGTGTTATCACTCCTTTTATAACCACAAGCCAAAACACAGTTTTCAAAATCCGAATGAAGCATTCTACTTCAAACTGATGGTTCTCTCTTATTATTGACCCTCTCTCTCTGAAAAATGGTTGGGATAAAGCTCAGACTATATATTGTCCAGAAAGGTTGTTAAAATTAGCATATCTAGAATATTTTTCTATTACAGGCAGTGACAACATAGTGACTATATGTGACATAAGATGTACTTTGGTTTTAATGAAAGATGGAACACAAAGGGTTCCTTTGTAAATTACCTATAGATTTAAAACCATGTTAGATTCTAAGGAAATGTATTATGAAATTCAATAAACAGAATATAGTGCAATGGGTAAGAAAATATCCAAAATGGCCACTAAACACACGGCTGGCAATTTTTTACTTTTAATCCGCTTGTCTTAGAATACCTCTGTTTAATACCTATTTTTTAGGGTTTTCATATGTAGAATCCATTCCTGATATTAATATCAGGTCAATCATGTCAAAGGTCAGGTCAAGGTTAAAATTGACCTCTGGGAGAACAACAAATGGAAACAACTTGATGAACATTCATGGTTCACTATTCATGATTTTGTTTTGTGAAAAGTGTCATTAACATGTCACAAGAACTGGTATTCATAATAACATGAATGTAAAATGATATAATCTAATGTCAAATATGTATCTTTTGCAACTACATCTGTATTCTCCAACCCACATCCTGTTCTACCTCATCCTTACAAGTATCCTCCTTATTAACATCACTCCTCATCTGTAGCTTGAACATATCATCAGTAACCATCTTCACCAGAGCAGTTACAGTACGTACAATAGTATGTTTTCATATATTGATGTACTTCTCACTCTCTGTGCCCTAAATTGATATTGCACCATGTCACATAGCTCTGACGGTGGGGTCACCCTTAGCAATGACAGGAACAAGAATATCCTAGATCTCCTATCCAAATTTTGTGACATCAAACGACTTGTCAGGTGGGGCTTGGTGGTCTGCCACTTTCCACAACATCACTTGTAAATAAATGAGCCCACATGTGGTGCAACAGGTTGGTCGGTGTTGGAGGAAGGGCCATTGACTTGTGGCACCCACCTCACCCAGCACATCAGGGTAGCCTGGGAAGTTCCCTGCCAGCAAAGTGTAGTGTGCTCTGATCTTGCCTTTGTCATACATATAAGACTGTCCCATCCCAATGCTCCATCTATACTTTACACTGTAGGTCCACCTGATACACCCCAATACACAGCATACAACAGGACAAGAACATCAGTGTAATCACTGAGCATGTGTATCACACCCTTTCCAGAGATGGCTGCATCAGGGATATAGGAACTCATGGTGATGTCTGCCTCATCATGACTAAATGCAGTATCTATCGTCAGCACTGAAGGTGTACAACATGCTCAACGGCTTCTGCTTAATGTTCTTACTCTTCATGATGACATCTCATGTGGGTAAAGGACATTACTATTCACAACAGCATGGGGGCAAATTAGCCAAGGATGGGATTGAAGAGATGATCTTTCTGTGTGTGAGGAATCCTACACCCCAATATTTTATGACCAAGACACACCAGTGCTTCAACTCTCCCTCTGTTTCTGCACATTTTGGGGAAGGCTTCAGTCCACTCCACTCACATGCATCATGACAGCATCTTTCCTGATCGTTATGGCAGTCTGCTCCCCAGACTGGTCAGCAGAGACAGTGATCCAGAATCCATCATGGTGCCGACAGACAAGGTCTAGCTTAGCCTCTATGCTGTGGCATGGAGCACATGCATCTTCAGCAGGCACTGGGTTAGATATCAAGCACACTGCACATGGCCAGCATGGAAGAAGTGCTTCAGTCATGTGCTTCATGAGAGAAAAGGTGAAGTTAATGTCAATGTGTCTCCCTGCGCATTCAAACTGGTGGATGTGAAGTGTAGGAAGAAGTTGTCTACCCACTGTCAGCCAGTAGGATGGAGATGTGCAGTGTCCAGGTAGGCTACTGCTGTATCTGTTCAAATGTCTTTGGCCAAGTTGATAGAAACCACTTCAGAGTGCTGCTGATACACTAAGGACTGACCACTGAACTTGCCTGTCATGTTCTGCAACCACATGCATTTCCACTTCCAGTGCTGAACCTTGCATCAGTTTTGCAATGCAGCTGAAGAATGAATGTATAACATGCATCCCACCGGGATGCACAATTACATTATAGAGCTTATATACCTGCAAGGTGTCAACAAACGGCTCCATGTCAATTGTGAGGTGAATAGGGCCTGCTGTACATGTCAACCAGTGACCATATCTGCTGCCTGCTTGGACACCTGGTTGGACGATAAGGTGCGAGAGAGACCTTGACCTGACCTTTAGCACATAGGCCAAAGACTGACCAGCAAGTCAAAATATAACATTAGAAATAGATTCTACACCTATGAATGCCCCCCCCCCCCCCAGGTCCCCATATGAATCACGTTCACGAAGTTCACAGATTCCCTCACACAACTGCAATATTTTGTTGTTTTTAACATAATTTAGTACAATGGAACATCACCATGGGATGGACACCATCTTTGATTTGGCAATAAAAAATTAACTGATGGTAATTTCACTGATTCAGCCATATTTCTTGAACCCTAAGACCTAGTTTTAGACACCAAAACCACCTTTCTAGGTTGAACAGTATCATAAAGCCATTTAAGCTCCTGGCAGTCATATTGGACGCCATCTTGAAAATGATGGCTTTACGAGAAATATAATTTCCTAGATGTTTTTGTATGTTCTTAAGCATGCCTAGACGTACCAGAACCAATTGAAAAACCTTTTGTATATTTTTTTTGGGGGGGGTTAATAGTATGTTTTCATATATTGACCCATGTAATTTTCGCCTAGTGTTATAACATAAAATGCATGATAGCACCCATAAAGCTACCATTGGTGCAAGGCTATCACATATTTTCTAACTCTAGACATGCATACCTTGACAAAAATCACTATGAGCATTATTCCCCTCAGATGGTAATGACCAACCCCCCTGGCTCACGGACTAAAAGGAGAAGCTGCCCGTTTCAAAACCCGCATAAATCGACGCATGGCTTGGCACGAGCATACCCCCCCACACACACACACACACACACACACACACACACACACACACACACACACACACACACACACACACACACACACACACACACACACACACACACACACACACACACACACACACACACACACACACACACACACACACACACACACACACACGTGCATGCGTGTGTGTGTGTATTTTCTAAAACGTATCACATGTTTTCGTACTCATACTTTGGTACAGTATAAGTAGCCTATATTTTGATGCCAATACTTTGTTACTTTTACGGGACTGGGAGTAACATTTTGAATACAGACCTAACAGAGTATTTCTACATCTACTTTTATTTCAACATTGTGGTATTGCTACTTTTACTGAAGAAACATAAACAATATACGTAACGAGCTTAGCAGGAATTTTAAGTTTTTATCTTTTCATAGGGTTTGGTTCTTAAAGGCATTTTGGGTGTTTTTTTTTGTCATTCTGAAAGGGTGCAAATTGAACGAAAAGGACCGGTTTCATGGTCGAGAGAGAGAGCTTGCTTTAAAAAAATAATAATACAGCCATATCTGGTAACACTTTATAATAACTAGACACTATTAAGCATTCAAATCATACAAAATACTTAACTGGGACTGGCGTGATTGCTCAACCCACAGGAACGCAGCCCAACAAAATCTTATCTCAAAGGAGAAGCTGCCCGTTTGAAACCACGCATAATGAACCCCCACCCAAACCGACGCACGACTTGGCACGAGAATTCCCGCCCCCCCCCCCCCCCCCCCACACACACACACACACACACACACACACACACACACAGTGCCGGATTTTTTTTTTGCGGTTCTGGGCGGATTGGGTTCGTTTTTTTCGCGGTTCTGGGCGGATTGGGTTCGTTTTTTTTCAGTTTTTGGTTTTTGGCATAAAAAGAATATATATATATATATATTAATTTATTTTTTTTTACCAAAAAAATCGGAGGCCCCCCCAGTTGGAGGCCCGTGGGCTGCAGCCCACCCTAGCCCAACGGTAAGTCCGGCCCTGCACACACACACACCCACAAATGAAAATTCACCTTTCAGGAGGCCAAAAAAGGAGGTAGTACTATTTTCCCGTTAGACAGACGAGAGGACCCCCCCCCCCCGCTGCTCTTGTATATAGCTTTTTTTATTTTATTCTTTCCTCCATTTTATTTTTTGTTTGTACATAGTGTTATCTTTTTCAGTTTTTTTTGTATTGATATTTGAACTGTGGTGCCACTATGCCAACCAAACTTTCATGAACAGGACCTTTTAGACAAAGTATTTTAAATCTAACTGTGCTGTTTTACATTTTTTTGCCTAATAAAATATTCAATCAATCAATCAAACTAACGACTAGTAACTACCTTATTAATCACGAGTTTGAGTATCATTAAATGTTTATAAAACGTGTATTCTAAAACGGCTAGTCCCATCCCAACATGGAACTATTTCAATGAAGTCGAAAATCAAGAGTTGGAGGCAGACTAAACAAGCTAAACAAGATACCTATCTGTTGGTATCAGTGGAAGTACTCCAATTTGTTAATTGAAGGTAGGGCAAATATTCTTTGGTTAAAATAAGTGTTAAATATCTCTATATTCGGATAGTACGCTACTCATTGCTGTATAGTGTTTGTTCAGTAACAGGACTCTCCATGTCTGTCCAGCTCCTTATTAAACAGAACATTTATTTTCAGGTCAGGATACCAATCACCCCCTCCCCCCCTTCAGGTTGCTCAGTCCATTGAGATTTTTAAGTCCTTACTTAAACTTTTCTCTCTGGCTTTTAACAACATCCAATCTTACATTTTCCTGTTTTAACTCTTAACCAACATTTCCTACCTTCTGTGTACATAGGTGTACAATCTCGCTCTGTGTCTGTGTCTCCTATATGCATACATGTTATGTGTTTTATACATGATTATGTGTTTTTTGCTCTTTGATTTTGCTCCATAAATAAAGTTTGATTGATTGATTGATTGATTGATTGATTGAATTTCATCCAATCATGATCGAGAACTAGGATACAGGTTAAACAAGTACATTTTTGTTAAAAAGGTTAAAGTACTATATTCTGATATAAAAAAAGGAATTAAAAAAATTCCAAAAAGGTAGCACATCCAAAAAAATTCAATTAAATGGAGGACAAATTACTCACATTTCCACTTTTTCCGCTATGAGCCTTCCTCAGAGCATTCATATCACATCAATTCAACTCACTTTATACAAAGGGTCAGAGTTCACCAACAGCTGAAATCTCAAGTCAATCACCAAGGTCCAATCACTAGTATGCAAGAACACAGACAATTACAGGTAATTTGAGGCATATATCATAAAGTAACAAATTAACACATCCAATACACAGTGAAGGGGTATCAAAGATAGTCTTAACCCAAAAAGCATTTTAAGCTATAATCGTCATTAAGTCCATTGGGTGTCATAGTGTTGAGTGTGTATATCCACTGCATTTCTCTCTGGGCCAGTTTCTTTAGAATATCACCTCCTCTGATAGGCATCACAATTTTCTCAATCCCACAGAATTTTAATGAAGAGGGTGAACCATGATTTGCTTCAGCATAATGTTTTGCAATTGCATAATCCATATTTCCTGTACGGATTGCAGTTTTGTGTTCTGATATTCTTTGTTTGAGGGGTCGTTTAGTTTGTCCTACGTATGCTAGACCACAGGGACATAACAGCATGTAAATCACATGTGTCGATTTGCAGTTGATAAATTCATGAATAGGAATCTTCCTTCCAGTGTGGGGATGATTGAATGATTTCTTGTCTGTTGTGTTGTTGCAACAGGCACAGTTACCACATCTATACATTCCAGTTGTTGTCAGCCATGTGGTCTTCTTTTGAACCATATTTTTGTACATGACTGTACCTTTGATTGTGGGTGCTCTCCTAAATGCAACAAGGGGTGGGGATTTGCAGAGGTCTTTCACAGATGGCTCTGTTTGGAGCACATGCCAGTGTCTGTTGAGTATCTTTTTGATTTGTGAAGCACAGTGGTTATATTCAGTACAAAAACAAGCCCGACTTGGATTTTTTGTTTTTGGTGCATTAGATAAGAGATCAGAGTGGGAGGTGTTATTGGCATATTGTATGGCTTTCTGAATAGAATTGGAAGAATAGCCCCTGTCCTTAAACCGAGTACTCATAATGGTTTGTTTGGAGTGAAAGTCATCAAGATCTGAACAGTTACGTTTAAGCCTCAAAAATTTACCTACTGGGATGTTGTCCTTTAGGTGTCCAGGATGGTTACTGGTAGCATGCAAAATCGTATTGTGTTCCATGTCTTTTCTGAAAATAGATGTGTGAATCATTCCAGTTTCATCCTTGGATATAGTTAAATCCAAATAATTAATCTTGTCAATGCTCTGCTCACAAGTGAATTTCAGGAAACTTGAGTTGTTGAGATATATCACAAAGTCCATTAGTTCAGTCTGTGTTCCCTCCCAAAATAACAGGATATCATCAATGTACCGTTTATATAATCTTATCTTTGAATGATAGGGGTTATTATTGGAGTCATGTACAACTTTTTCTTCCCATTGTCCCACAACCAATCCAGCCACAGAAGGCGCTGTTGCTGTCCCCATTGCAGTCCCAGATTGTTGGAGGTACCAGTTGGATCCATATTGCATGTAATTGCGACTCAGAACAAGGTGCAACAGTTCTAATAGAAACTTATTTGGGGGGTTTTGTGTTATTTCTCTCTTAGACAAGTAATAGGCAGCCGCATTCAAGGCATCTTCATGAGGAATGCAACCATATACATTTTCAACATCAAGAGAGACCAATATTGTGTTCTGATTCAAAGTGCAATTACTCAGACAGTTAATCACATCTTTTGTGTCTCCAAGGTAGGCGGGCAGATCCTTCACAAAGTCTTTCAAAAAGAAATCAACATATTTTGATAATGGTTCAGTGAGGGAGCCTCTTCCTGAGACAATTGGTCTGAGAGGGGGTTCTGTGGGATGTTTGTGGATTTTTGGAAGGCTGTAGATGATGGGAGTGACAGGATTCTGATTAGTCAGGTAGGCATGCTCTTTTTTTGTGATCCAGTCTGATTCAAAAGCAGCTTTCAATAGATTGTCAATTTCAGATTTGTACTCATTCAGAGGATTTCTCACAAGCTGCCTGTAGGTGGGGCTGTTAAGGTTTTCAAGCATTTTCTGATTATAATATTCAGTATCTAAGACAACAACTGCACCTCCTTTGTCAGCAGAACGAACAATGATCTCTGTATTCTTCTCCAACTCCTTTAGTGCACAGCGCTCCTCATAGGTTAAGTTTGCATACTTGGGGCCTTTATCCTTCTTTAACATTTCTTCAAGGTCATGTTCGACAAGTTTGTTGAATGTCACAATTACAGGACTTAAGTTAATTGAGGGGCAAAATGATGACTTTGGATAAAACGGAGAGAGATTTTTTGCACCCGTTTCAGTCTCCTCAATTGGTGATATCTGTTCAGTGGAATATGGTGCACTCTTATGGTGGGGAGAAAAGAAATGTTTCAAATGGAGTTGTCTCATGAACTTATATGTGTCCACCTTTAAGTTGAAAGCATTGACTTTATTAGTCACTGAAAATGAGAGGCCTTTGCTTAGAACTGAGGTTTGGGAGGGGGTGAGGGGGACTTTGGACAGATTTACTACCGGTGATTGAATTGTCTTGGGGACCTCCTGGGCTGCCCCCTTTCCTCCGCCACCGCCACGCCCTGTTGTCCCTACAATATCCATTTCTCATCCTCAAAGCTGCATGTCTTCAACATGTCACTTGCATAACACACCATAGGAAAGGCATGTGCAGGCTATAGGTGGCCTTGCACTAAAATGGCTCCATGTTTTGTTTGGAAAGGCTTGACATTTTTTAAATACTCTTCATGTCTTGTGTGTGTGTGTGTGTGTGTGTGTGTGTGTGTGTGTGTGTGTGTGTGTGTGTGTGTGTGTGTGTGTGTGTGTGTGTGTGTGTGTGTGTGTGTGTGCGCGCGCGCGCATGTGTGTGTTCGTGCGTGCATTCTCATTTCATTACATTGTAGACCCAAGTGCCATACATGCATGCCCAAATCCTGGCATGTTGCAACATGCCTTTGAAATCCGTCCATCAATCTCTCCACTGTCTTACTGATAGGGCAGCCACTGCAAGCCAAGCAGGATGTCCCATGTGGTGCATTCCACTGGGATATCAAAAATGCTGACCTTCTTATTATGAACAACAACAACACTGACAATAAAATAAACATTTACTCATTTATAGCACACAACTGTATTGGGACAACTAATGCTGGAGAGCATATTGTTGAGCAGTTTTTTTAATTGTCCCTCAAGGGAAACTGCCAGTTTATAGAAGTCTTATGTTGTAATAATTGACACGTGGCAATACCAAGAAAGCAACAGTGAAGTTGCTGATGTAATTTATTTGCGGATATATTTTATTTTATTTTAATTGTTCAAAGTGACATTCATATTCCAGAGAGCTTGACCACATTTGCGTAATACTAATAAAATACTTTAATCTTCTTGAGACATTGCCAAGGGGCACAAAGGGGCCTTTGGAGTTCTTCAGAATAGAGGTTAAATAGCATGGCATGTAGCCTACAGTACAGATATTATGTCATCATAGACTGGTTATTATATGTGTCATCATAGCCTACTGGCTATTATATATGTGCCATATCAAGTTACTAGACTCCATACCCTAAACTAGCCTTGATACAAGACTGTCATATCCGATGACCGTCTTGATCCAAGGCTAACCCTAAAAAATATATAAAAAATAGATGAAAAAAGTAATCCTGGGCTTTTTTCATTTATTTTTTATATATTTTTGTAATGTTTATTTTATTTGAAAGTGAAATATCCCTTATCCCTTTACTTTAATGTACTTATTTGCATGATTTTGCATCTGAATCCTTACACAACCTATATTATAAATCAAATTCATCTTAATTTTCAACCTGGTGTCCCAATTTTGGGCATTTTCAGACATTTTCGATAATCTTCAGTGAAAAATAGATCTACAACAAGCCCACAGTGTGTCGCATCTTGTAGATCTGCTATTTTGCGCAACACTTTGTATGACGAAGTGTAGGTCTACTGAATGTTTTAATGCCAGGGGCCAGGGGTTGCACTCAGCAAGGAACTCCCGCCCAAAACAGGCTTCCAGTTCCACTATTGGACAAAGAAGAAGGCCAATACCCAATATGAGCCAATTAAAAATGCACATGGGCGGACACTCTGCGCAGAGGCGTTTGTTATTGGCAGTGGTGTAAAGTAACTAAGTACATGTACTCAAGTACTAGTCTGTACTTAAGTACAATTTTGAGATATTTTTTACTTTACTGGAATATTTCCAATTTTCAGTACCTTTACTTCTACTCCACTACATCTCATAGCCTAGGCAAATATTGTACTTTTACTCCACTACAATTATTAGAAAAATGTAGTTACTAGTTACTTTGTAGATTTTTAACAGAACATACATTAGCCACCTCAGCCCTATGTACATTTTGGCCATTTGAAAATAGCCAATCTACAAGCTATTTTCAAAAATATTTTAGTACATTTTATACATTTGAAAACTTTTGAAATGGGACATTCTACATAATGAGTACTTTGTACTTTAAGTACAAATTTTGAATTCCGGACTTTTTCTACATTGCAGCAGTATTGATACTTTTACTAAGTAAAATATGTGAGTACTTTTTCCCACCACTGGTGGGAGGGGAGGGGGCGGGGCTAGTGGGAGCAAGGGGGAGGGGCATGCAGAAAACAGAAACCGTTGTTGTCTCTGTCTGCAGCCGCTGGGGGACCGAGGAGCTGGGCTGGTCAGAGAAAAGTAACGCTCTCTTGTCCAGATAGTTCTCATTTTCCTTTCCTTTCCTCCGTCCTAAAACAAAAGCATACAGTTCCAGGAGAAACACAAGGTGAGTTGGAGCGTTTTCGTCAACCTCGAGACGTCTTTTTAGTGGAGTATTTTGATTTAAACGCTGGCTGGAGAGTTGGGCTACTTGGAGAAATCAGTGACTGTCAAACGAGTTCACATGGAGAGAGAGAGAGGCTACTAGTTAGCATTAGCCGCGGTGTGTGTGTGTGTGTGTGTGTGTGTGTGTGTGTGTGTGTGTGTGTGTGTGTGTGTGTGTGTGTGTGTGTGTGTGTGTGTGTGTGTGTGTGTGTGTGTGTGTGTGTGTGTGTGTGTGTGTGTGTGTGTGTGTGTGTGTGTGTGTGTGTGTGTGTGTGTGTGTGTGTGTGTGCGCGCGCGCCCAGACTCATGCTGTAATTTGCTGCCATTGCAAGGTTTAAGGAAGCTGTGTTGATCTGACAGTAATGCTGGATTATTACTGGATCCTGTAGTGCAAACTGATTTTTGAGAATCTTTTGGCAACACATGGCTGTTAACGTTAGTTGTTTCTTAAATACATTCCTTTTAGGGTGGTCTTACTTTTATTACTGCTTAATTTGCACTTTGAAATCTCCCCAATTATTGTTGCTCAAAAGTTGCCAGAGAGACCATCATGCACTCAGTTTTGCAGCAAAAATAGTCTGCAAAACTTTTGCAGACTAAAGCATCAATCATTACGTCAGGCCTCAGGATAAAATCCAAACGACCCCTCCTCTCCCATTGTGAACGGTGAACGCTTCACAATGGAATGGAGTTGCACTTCATAGTAGAATTGTCTTCACGACTTGTCAGACCGGTAGAGGATTCCTCCTTGCACCCTGACTCTTCTAATGTTTTTGGTCTCGGGTTGCTGTCACAAATGTCAGACACAGCAGCTGTTTCGATGTCTTGCCTTGGCATGGGCTGCTAATGTATGATCTATTCTCTCTCCCATGGGGTATGGTGTTGAATGACTTTAGATCAATAGTTCAACTTCTCACCAGGTTCTACATTAAGGGTAGGAGCAAAAGTCATGGTCAGTGTTCTTTATCGTTATCTTTGTATAATATTTCTTATTTACCATGGACAATGCACATGTTCTGTTTCCATGCCGATGTAAATGTGCAAGAGTTTGCCAAATGAGCTCATTTTCATCTGTAGACCTTGGGCAGGTTATTACAATTGGTGACTTATCAAATCAATACAGTGTACAAGTACTACACAATACAATGCGATACATCAAAATACATAAATACCGGTACATTCTAAAAAGAACAGTTAATATGTAAAGGCAGTGTCAGAAATTAGGTGGTATGATTACTCATGACTGCCAGTTTGCTTTACGTTTAGGGCACTCCCTCCAAGTATTTATTGGTGTGGGGGTGTTCAGGTAGTACCTAACCCTACTGGTGATTCCCTTTGGCAAATGACTTCAGTGAATTCTCTGACACAGAAATACCAACCAGTCGAGATCAGTGGTTCCTAATGTTGTGTTGGGACCCAAAATTGTCCAGGGGATTGTTTCTTGCATGTACCCATTTGACAAGTGAATTATTCATATGTTTTTGTTAGACTGTGTCCCACGGTGAAGCCGGGTTCCTCAGATTTGTGTTCAAGAGTGAGATTGAAATTTCTCAAAGTTGTCTCGGGGCTGGAGTGGTTTTGAAGAACCCCTAGTCTAGAGGAATCTGATATATTGAAGCTCATGATCCATTAAAATGCTGCCTGCTGCTGTTGTGCAGGACATACAGTGACAGCTGCAGTTTTCGACGTGTGTGTGTGTGTGTGTGTGAGGGAGGGAGAGAATGTAAGGATCTTATAGCAGCATTTCTGGCATGCTGGACGAATTTCACAAATCTAAGACGAGACAATGGCTGTTGTGCATGATCTGATTATCTCGGTTGGAAGATGCTTTGCATGTGGTGTGCATAGCCTAGCCTAACTATAGAACATGCTGTCTGCTTAACTAGTGTGTGTGTAGTGTTTATGTGAATAGTATTACTCCGTTGGTATCTCACAATCAGCCAAAAATGTATTGTGTTGTATTAAAATATATATATTATTTCTTGAGGACCAGTAAGGAAAGACGTCAGCACTTGCAGTTCATGTTCTCATAGTCTTCTTCACAAACTACCCGTTTATTTCTAAAATGCAGACTCCTGGGAACACTCAGCAGCAACATTCCATGGGCCATATCTGGGACCTGGACCGTGGTTTGAGAAACACGTTATCTTGTGCCTCTACTAGTTTGCTGACCTTATCGTCACCATTGTTAGCTCTGGCCAGAAGTAGTGTTTGATGAAGCTGTACTGATAACATTTGGTTACCTGACAACATAATCAGCCGTAGTAGCTGACTAATAACGATGTCCTTCCCAGAGCCTTTGTTCACGTCGTGCTGCCAGCAGCACTAATCGGTTTTACAGTGACTAATCAATTCGTGTTGTGTTTTGTGTGGGCTTTTGTTGAACATTTAAAAGGCTGCAAGATGCCATGCTGATGTGATGTGGTGCAACCAATGGGGAAACCATTGAAGAGAGCAAAGACATGTACACGTTTACAAATGTCTCTTGGAAGGGTCTGAAGTGTGTGTGTGTGCGTGTGTGTGTGTGTGTGTGTGTGTGTGTGTGTGTGTGTGTGTGTGTTAGAGCCCGACCAATGCCAGGTTTTTGGGTCAGACCACTATTCAAAATTATTTTGGGAAATCTTCGCCTATAATGACATGCCCAAAATGGGGACGACAGGTGAGGTTGATATTGGTTAAAAATCGGGATTCAGTGCACATCAGCTCAGCTGTATAATTGCGGATACCGATGTCGTTAGAAAAGTCAAATAATGGGAGATATATCGGCCAGACCGACATTGGTCAGCCTTCAACACATAGTTAACGTGCACACAGATCATTCATGCCTTGCCAGGAGACAGTCGGGCTACAGTGTGTTTTTGTGTGTGTCATCCCTGGAAGTCTGCTCATCGCTCTGTCCATAACATTCACAATTTTAAGCATCGTAGGCGTAGCTTGCTTGATTCACTCTCAGCTCAGTTTTCACTTGCCCATGACTGGAAAACAGGATATGCTAGCTTGCGTTCTTCTATGAACAGTCGTTTGTTTTTGTGTGTGTGTGTGTGTGTGTGTGTGTACAGTATGTTTGCGTGGCTGCATGCATGTGTGCAGTTTTAATCCATTAGGACCGGGAAAGCATCTATGAGCATCTATGTCATTTTTTGATTTTTTTTCTTTGGCTATTCAAAAATGGCAGATATACAAGCTCAGCGCGGTGTAGATCTGCTATTTTTTTAAATCGTGAAAATTTGTGCTTGTGCAAATCTTTCAATATATATATTTTTAAAGCTAACATTTGTAAAATATCTTGTTCCAGGGACCTCCAGAAGCAAAGATGTGAGTAACAAATGTTCGCTTTAAAAAATATATATATTCAAAGATTTGCACAAATGTGTCAAGATTTTTCAAAAATAGCAGATCTACAAGCTCACAAGCTTATATATATCTGCTATTTTTGAATAGCCAAAGTATCAAATAATGGTTGTAGCTCAAATCTAAAATGACACAAATGCGTTCCCGGTCATAATGGCTTAACCTGCTGCTGTTGTGCAGCTTGGCAGGGACAGGAGGGTGAGAGAGAGCTATACATATTTACCAGTGCCAGGCCAGCCTGCCGCTTTAAAGCAAATATGATATTACAAAAATGCTACAAATTTAACTTCGAATTCCTACCAATGTGCAAACAGGTGACAGCCGTTGCTGAGTGTTGTTTATGTAATGATAAAGTGTCCAATTTAGATAACGTTAGCTGTGCACGCTAAACAAAACTGGGAAGCAAACAGATTGATGGGAAATGAAAATAAACTTTGACTCATACAAAGTGATGCTGGGGAATTGCCACTGAATTGTAATAGCGCTTCTAAAAAACGTAGAACTGCCTAGAATGATAAACGGCTATTACATATGGGACTGTTTGGTGAAACTGGAATGTATGTTGTTATCCTACTTATGGACAATTTATACTTAGTTGTGCATTGTGTCGCACACCTGCGACATGTTGTAAGCTTGTAGATCTGCTATTTTGAGTGCACAACTACTGTACATGTAAGTATGAATAAGGCTTTACACTCCATTCGTAGGCACTTCCACCTCGTAGTATGTGAAATGTTATTACATCAGCATTATTACAATTAAGCATCCAGTAACTAACAGGGCAAGGGTGAAATGATAGGATATTTCCAGGTGTCCTGGGCTTACTGGGGCCCTCAGAGATATTTGGTATCCAGTGTGGTATCTTTCACAGAAGACCGATTTCCATGGTATCTCCTAGTGTCCATCAAACAAAAAGTGCTCACTGCTGATTCAAGACTCAACCAGGCTAGGTGGGGTAATTTGATATTCAGTATATAGCAGTTGCAGAACTCCAAATGAATCTACTTGCAACAGTGATTTTCATTTGGTAGCCAGAGAGCACAGCTATATCACAAGCTGCTTTGTGACACAAAATGAGAAATCCCACAAGATTTCCTTCCTGCGCTGCAGATTGTACTGTACAGATGCCTAGCCCAAATATCTGACTGGAGTATTAGCTGAACATGCAGCCAGTTACATGGACAAAACTCTTTCACTGCATTCATTTACGGATCCTGGTGTTTGATGGTCATTCAGCACTATGCTGTGAGTCACAAGACAACTTTGCACATTCTTAATAAATTAGTGGACTTTGTAGTAATTCCTTCCATAAGCTGATGTTCCCATGCATCCTTCTCTTTAGCTGGGCTAGGGCTATCACAAGTCACTCTCAGATACAGAATATTAAAGGTTTAGGTTGTGGCAGCTACAGAATAAATTGTGCACATCTCGGCTCAGCTCAATGTGCTGTATCACTATAGTCACTATATTAATGCAATGCCAACCACTGTACAGTGGGACTTCTCAATTAGCTATTTCCCAGTTACTTATTGTAGTAGTATGTTGGCATATGGTGCATTGAAACATTTACAGTGATTTAATTATATTGTGCACACATCCCTATTAAGAGTATCCCAGCTCCATCTTTAAGTCTAATTTAGCTCATTAAGTCATCCAGCCAGCATTGCTAAAGTATAAGAAGGTTTAGCTCCTCAGCCTCTATCTCTCATCCTCCTCTTATCTCCTGCCACTAATCATTCAGTTAACAATGGTCCATCGTACACAGCTGACTCAGTCACCACCATCTGGGCTGGAACACAAATGCAAGGTGTTAGGTTTAGACTGAGTCCAACAGACTTAGAGTGTGGGTGTGTTGTAACAGAACAAACAGATATTTATTTATGCATTCTTTAGACACATTATTAGGACACTATAGAATAGGAAGCCACAGGAGATGAGACGAGATCAGCTCTGAATCCACAATGTTGAGCTTACAAATACATACAATGTTGAATATGTGTGAGTGTGACCCTACCATAGTATGCTGCAGGCCTGCAGCGTAGCATGGCATTGTTTTGACTAGCATGATGCTAGCTCTTTCACTTGCCCGGACACTCACAAACGGTAGCCTTTTTGGCTCATTGGTAGGTGGTAGTAAATCTTTGTCCACTTTAGCCTAATTAGAACAATTTTAATCGTAAGCTTAATCCATAACGGCTTATTTTTATTTATTTCTTCACCACAAAAGACACTAGTGTCCAATGCACACCAGGCTTCACGCACCATAATAATATTTAACTATTTTTGTTTGTTCACTTCACAGCTGACCTTCCAGGCCCCCCCCATCAACATTTTCCCATGAGGAAATGTGTTATTTTTGTATATGGCAAGCCACTATTGAGCTACAGTGAAACTCTATGCAAATCACACTGGCTGCTTTAACTTCCTGTTTCAAACCCCTGTCTGTCTTTCTCTCTGTTTGTCTTTCTGCTTGTGAGAATGAGTGCGTGTGCTCACACCGTGCTGCTTTATGGCCCATACACACTTCCTGCTCACGTTTCACTTTTATACTTGCATCCTGTCAGCGAAGACATCAGCTCTCTGAGTTTTGTGCGCAGCGGAGATTTCAGCCCGCACAACTGCCGCCTGCATGAGAAAATTGGTCTTCAGTATGAACTTGAGGTTTTTCAAGTTGACAGCATCACTGCCTGTTCTTTCATACACACAGCCAGGTAGCATGCTGCAATGTCAGAGCTGAATATGTTGCCATGAGTTTTGTGTCATTTGATAGTTTGAGTTCCCAAATATGCCAAAAATTACACTAGACAATAACGGTACAATAACTGTATTTTTAACTCACAACTTAATTCAAGGTCATTCTAACTTAATAGTGCACAAGCACTTAAAGATCTAGATAAGTGGTTGTATTGAAACCTGAGTTTGGTGTATGACAGCTTGCGTTCCTGAGAAACATGTACACCATATGTCCTTATCGATTAGTTCTTCTGATGGCCATGCAGACTCCTCTGAACAACAGATCTCTCTTGGTATAGTCTATTTCTGTACAATTGCCTGAAGCGGAGTTCTTTTGTAGGCCACAGGAAAGCCTTGGAAAATGGGCCACACTACACAAACGCAACGATACCGTTTCTTTTTCTTTTGGGATCCTTGCCCGACATTCTTTCCTCGTCACCTGCCAGACTGCTAAGTTGCCAAGGTCATGATGCAGAAGCAAAAGGTTCTGAAGGAGGAAGTTTGGATCAGTTAGGATCGACCGACATGACTTTTTCATGGCCGATATCATATGGATATATTGGTGATCAAAGAGGCCGATATCCGATATTAAGAGCCGATATGCATTTCAAGTAAAAATTTCATTTCATTCAAATTTCAACACAAAACAGAGCGTTCTTTTGTTTATTTTGAGATATTTTTGGGGGATTTTTCTGCCTTTATTGATAGGAGACTGACAGGAGATAGTAGACTGACAGGAAATGGGGGCGAGAGACATATATATGTGTGTGTGTGTGTGTGTGTATATATATATATATATATATATATATATATATATATATATATATATATATATATATATATATATATATATATATATATATATATATATATATTAGTGGATATGAGCCAATTAGCTGCTCTATGCTACCCTGCCTGTTGCTCTACATTTCACAGCTGGTAGAGTCGTCTCAGAGCCAACCTGTCCTTGAGCCACTGGCTGCTTGGCTTGACTGATTGTTTACGACTCAGCAGCAAACTCATTGATTTTAGCAGGTGCAGGATTTATGGGCGTTGTCGTTTTTTGGGGTCCATGACAAGCTAACAGTCTGTGAAGTGGAGAATATCCGAGCGATTTAAAAGGGAGAGCCGTCACACTCGAATGAAGAGTGTAACAATCCAGGAACCAGTGAAGGACCCATAACATCAACAGCTTTTTCAAAGCCGCGCAGTAACAATGTTGAAACTGATTTACAGTTGGGCTGTGTATGTGTATGACTGTAACAGATTGCGGTCTAGAGTTCCTGAAACCAACCCGCCCTATCTTTTTTAGAAGGAATATACGTATGCTCAGTTCCTTGTTTTCCTTCTGCTTGTGTTTTAGTAATGAACTGACAGTCAATGAACTGACAGACTCTTACGTAATACAAAAGGTTCATTCTCCAGAACTTGTCCAGAGTGCTCTTGAGCAGGAGATGGTGGGCCCTGTCCCCTACCCGTTCAACTTCACACATGTTAACCACTTAAAACCTATGTCAGGGGTCTTCAAGAGAGGGTCCGGGACCTACAACACCATTTTATGCAATATGTAGTGGGGGTCCCTGCTTCATCTTTCTCTCAGCTAAGGGGTCCTTGGCCTGAAAATGTTGAAGACCCATACCCTATGTACTTCATTGACCAGTGTCCCCAGTGGTCTGTACTAGGCCCCATCCCTTTTTCCCTTAGTTCTCTTTGCAGAAAATAGCTGATCTATAAGCAACGCATCACTTTGTGACGCATTGTGAGCTTGTAGATCTGCTATTTTTTGCCAATTGTTAACCCCTGCCCAAAATAAGGACGCCTAGGGTTCATGTGGTAAGAGAGCATCAGCCCAGTAGCTACTAGGTTTCAGGTAAATAGTAAGTAGTTATAGAACAGTAGGAAAGAAACCAGTAGCCTCCAAGCATTATATTGCATGTGTTTATGTGGAGCTCGGTCATGCAAGGCATGCTGATTTAATAGCAGGGTTAACACCTGTCCTCGTATTGTCTTTAAAGGTCAGGTATTCAATTGTCTGCACTGATGATAGACAGGAAACATACTATACCTGTTAGGATAATGGTAAACACCCATTATATAACAGGCCAACAATATATAAAAGGCCTGCTATATTAACAACCTAAACCCTATACTTCACTGACTGAGGTCCATGGTCCGCTCATTTTCTCACTCAACATCAAATCTCTTTGCCGAAAATAGCCGATCTACAAGCTCACTCATTGTGAGGTTGTAGATCTGCTATTTTCTGTTAATTTTGCCTATTGTTGCGCCGGATGTTAGCCTATTATGACATGCCCAGAATAGGGATGCTAAGGGTTCATGTGGTTAAGGCATTTAGCTTAATTTGGAATGCTCACTGTGACTGTGGTTGAGAATGATCATCTTGGTATGCAAAAAAAGGCACTTCCAAACAGGCTCAGGTGCAGAACTAATAAGAGGGCATGACAAAATTGATAAAGTCAGTCCACCCTCTAGGAAACCCCCTTGATTCAATTTATTATCACCTACGTGTGACATTGGAGCTGTGTAGCTCTTAGTTAGATAATTGAATACTTCGTAACTATGAAACACAAACGTAAAACGAAGAGAACTTGTTCCTTGAATCATTGACACTGTCAATTGATGGGGGCCCCCCATCAAACGTTTCTTTTAATGTATTTTGTAGTAACCACTGTTTGTGTAGCAGTGTACATTGCAGTATTGATACTTTTACTTAAAAAATACTTTTTCCACCACTGAGCATAGCTGCTCTGAGCACAATCCATACACAGGAGAAGATTGGTGACTCATTCTGATATGAAAAATGTAGAAGATGCATTTGTATAATCTGTGCAAGAAAACATGTGTATACTATACACAGTATCATTGCAGCTGTAAAAGATGTTTGGCCCTTGGCTCATTGTCGCCCTTGGTATGAGCATCATCAGATATTACCGCAGATTTAGCAGAAAGGCAGACTTTTTTTTCCCAGGGTGCCCTGGCTCTGTATGTGGCACACCCCGCAGAGCCCTCGGCATTGGGCACACAGGAGGCTTTGTGGCGATTCATATGGGACTTCTGAACATATCCTACTATTTGCTCTCAGCGAGTTACAGTATCTTTTGCAAATTGTTCATAGTTCCTGCATTATGTGTGCTCTACAAGGGTCAATTCTGCAAGCTGTAGGAATTTACTCATAAACCTTGTTGGTTTAGAACTTAAATCTAAAAACTAGATGCTTGTGTTTAGCCTACACGTGTTTAGCCTACACGTTTTATATTTATATAGCCTACTAGTTGTGTGTAGTTTGCGTGTTTGGGTAGCGGTGGATGCTTTTTCACCACTTGCTGTCAGATCATTGTTAGCATCAGTGAGCTTAGCATAGCAGCCTACACCCACGAGGGGAGAAGCCTGTGGTAGTGTGGAGATTTACATGCATGCACATTGCACACACGCACACGCAGAGGGAGTGATTTTACTCGCATACATTTGTCTCTCTCTCTCACACACACACACACACACACACACACACACACACACACACACACACACACACACACACACACACACACACACACACACACACACACACACACACACACACACACACACACACACAAGTTGTTCACTCAGACAGACATGGTCCCCTCTGTATCTGCAGTGCTTTTGACATGGCAGGGCTCTGCAGAACAGAAGTGGCATTGACGGAGCATTGCAGGAGGAATTCTACGCCTGGAGTCCCACGCTACGCCATAACGGCTAGTAGTAGCCCAAACGGCCACTCCTCCTCCCCCTCTGTCCTCTGAATTCCACACTCCCTCACTCTTTCTCTCTCGCTTTCTTTCTTACAGAAGTTCTGGGCTTCTTTTCAGTGTGCGTGGTTCTTTCGCGATCTTTTTAAAAGCTATAAGCAATGGCTCCCTCTCTCTGACACTCTAGCACTCTCACACATTCTCCCTCTTTCTTTCACACGTACAACTAACACACTCAGAAACACACTCGCCATTCACACACTTCTTTCAGAGTTGTTTACTACTGTGTGCCGGGGCCCCTCCCTCTGTCTCTTCCCCCTGTCTCTGCATCCCCCTCATCATGTCTCAGTAGAAAGAGTCCTCTTTAAGTCCGTTCCGCTGACCCGGAGGAGCCGGTGTTTGGGTGTCTGTGTTGATGAGGCCAGATGTGCAGAAGGGGATAGTAGTGATTTTGTAGTGGGGGCCCAGCCCAGCTGGCTCAAGCAGAGGACTGAAACGCCATCTGATCAGAGTTGAGAACACTGCGTGTGTTTGAGTGTGTGCATGATGTGTACAGTACACAGTGTTTGTTTCACTTTGAAAGTGTAAGAATGGATAGATTTTCTGTGTAAGTATGAATTATACATACATACACAGATACTTGCCATGGAAACAAGGCTCCAGCGTGGGTGTGTTCTAGTGAAAGGCGCGTAGACCACAGTGGGAAGTGTGGTTGTGTGTGTGCATCTGTTTCATGACAACAAAGTCCCTTTGGACAGACTGTATTCAGACAGGGTCTCAGGAGAGACTAATAGTGTGTGCAGCGTGTGTGCGTGTATGCAAGTCGATTCAGTGGAGTCAAGCGGGCTGCCATTGTGGTGGCACTGGGCAACCCCCTCCTCTTCCACCCTCTGCCCATATTAGGGCATAACTCCACCACAACCTCCCTCAAGCCCTTCTCGCCCCCACCCAATGTCACTTTTGCTCCAGTAAAGTGAGCCTGGGGGAGACGCAGCTCCCCTAACCCAGTTTAAAGGCCTGCTTCTGGGGCCAGTCAGAAACTCCATTTCACTTTCTCATTCTCGCTTTTTGCCTCGATCATTCTCTCTCTCTCTCTCTCTACCTCTTTTTCTCGCTATCTCTCTTGCCCTCTCTCTCTCGTGTTGTTTCTGTTGTGGTGGAACTGCTGGCATCTTGTTAATGAGGGTGCATTGTTAAGGGTTTGACTTGGGATAATATAGGCTTGGCTTGAGCTGTGTTGTGGTTGTTTGTGTATTTCACATGGTGGCCTTAATGACCACCGTCTCACTGCACATGCTGTTAACTCATGCTGACTACTCGTAGGCTTATGCATTGTTTTTTTATTAGCCTAGCTTTAAAAAAAATCCTGTTAACAGCCTGGCATGGAGGTCATGTCTGTGTGGGACTCTCTTCATTGCTGAGGCCAACAATCTGTCTATGCCAGTTACTGTCACATACCCTTCCCCTCCCTTCGCAGATGTTTTAAGCTTTGAAAAGAGCCCCAAGTTGCAGCCACTGTTTCCCCATTTACTTATTTAGATTGTGGCTCTAAAAGATACAAAGGCCGAATGCAATTTCACCATAATATTTGCTGTTGTAGTTTTTGTGCAAATGGTTCAATGTGTAACAAATTGAATTACCCAGAGCAAATTTATGTAGTAAATGTCATACAAAGTAACCTCATACAAAATAAAGTCAATGCACTTCTCATTAAAAGAGAATTCAAAATGTATAGAGTTGTTAAAAAAAATGAATGAAAAGAATAGCTTTAATTTTAGAATTTTTGGAAATTAAGATCTGCATCTTTAAGAACGCTGAACACACAGGTTTTTGACTGGCTCACTGGGTGAAACCAAATCACAATGATCTGGTCTTGTGCCTCTGATCCTTTGGTTTGATTTGGTTTGGTCTGAAGTTGGTTGTCACTGTAGTTGTTAGTGAGGGTGTAATAAAAGCATGCTTAAGAGAAATGGGGGGAAAACACCAGACTGTAAGGAACCATTAACAATACAAAAGAATGAAATCCTTTGACGGTGGACCGTAATTTAGTTTGGGTTTGGGCACTCAGCGGCCATACTCCATACACTTTCCTGAGACCCACCACACAGCTAAGGCCTGGCTGGTGGTAGTTGTGGTGAACGATTTGTTTGCACTCACAGGGCCACTTTCCTTGAGACTCTCAAACAGAAGTTATTTTGGGTCATTTTGGTGTTGATTTTGGGCCTTGTGGTTTAAACAAAGTCTTTCTTTCTGACTCTGTCTGTCTCTGTCTCAGTGGAAATGGGTTAACTGAAGTCTTCAGAGCTCTTGAGGTCAGCACAGTGTGTGTTTTTAGAGGCAGTTCTATTGTCAAAGGGGCTTGTACAGGTGTGAGCAGAAATCTATTACATTTCTGGTCCATATTTTGATCAGCACCATCATAATTGCTTGATCTGGAGTTTTCAAACGGCCCAGATACACACATTTGGTCACAAATACAACATCATTTAAGGGTGATATTTGTCTCTGCACATAATCCTTACAGGCTGGGGCGGCACCTGTCAGCAGGGAGTGTTGGTCGGGAGGAGCAGGAGGGAGCTGGTGACTCCTCCCGGTGGGGGCTATTAGGGTACAACGGCAACAACAACACACTGTGTGTGGGGAGGAATGAGCATCAGGAAAAATAATTGGCTACTCTAAGCAAAAAATGAAATAAATGTGTGCTTCCTCTGGTTGCCTCCATGGCTGTGTGTTAAGGGCTTATCAGACTAATCGATTTGGTTGATTATACTTAGTTATTTCTTTCACGTTGATGCATTAATATATTAAAAAAATATAAAATGCATAAAAACATGCAATTCAAATCTAATGAAAAAATTTAATAATCTCTAAGAAAATAATCGATACTAGTTGCAGCCCTAATACTTATGTGTAAACAGTAACACCAGATGACTGGAAATAGCAGCACTCCATAAGATAAAAGCAGGACTAAAGCCATTTTCTTTTCAACGCGTTTGCATCATAATCATATGATGCTCTGACGAAGGCTCTATGCTGAAATGCATAAGCAGCCTGATCTAACAAAAGAAAACAATTAAAATCCAAGCCAAGGTCTTGTTTGTATTTTTGGAGTGCCACTATTTCCACTGATCTGGTGTTTTTCTTTTATACCAGTTATACCAGTTTCATGTAGGATGTTCCATCCTACATGAAACCGAAAGACTGCACTTAAACTGGGACAATGATGACAGCCATAACACAACAAGCATGACATAGCCTGGTCTGTCTATAAAGCAGCTGTGGAATGTAGTGTCTCCAGACAGACTCTGGATCAGGGCTCAGGGCCATTCTTTCCTGTTTTCCTCGCATGTCAGCGTTCGAGTTTTGTCACTTGTGAATGGCAGTTTGCCACTCAAGTAAAAACGTTACACCCATTTAACAGCAGCAACTACAACAACAACGGTACAATTAATTGAACCAACCGAAGGGGGGCAGAGGGGGGTTGGTATGGGGTGGGTGGAGAAAGGAAAAGGAGAGAAGAATAGAGAGAGTGAAAAAGAAAAATATAGGCTATTCTTGTCGATAAATGAATGAGGGAAGAGTCTTGGGGATTATGAGAGAATGGCTGAACACGTCAGCCTTATGGATAGGTTTCCAATGTACGAACAAGCTGTGTTTGAAAACGAAACCATCGTGAAGTCATTACGGCTTCATCTAATACTGGAAATGACGGTAATTCTTGATCTCAGAAGTCAGACCAAATCGATTGCAGTGTCAGCCTTTTTTTATAGCACAAATAGACAAATCATCACAATTCAGTTGAATGCTACAATTGTTTCACATCGAATGAAGTCCAGTATGACCAAAGCACAACAAACAAACCCCACAACTAAATTCCTGGCTACTTTAAGAGTTATGAGAAAATAATTGATCTTTTAACAACACTGATGAATGCCTTTTGATTTTCGTTGCAAAGTCTCTGTCTGCGCATTTTCATTTAAAAGTTGAACTGACGTCAGTCAGGCCTTTAACCCTGTCTCTCTCACAGCACAACAACCCTTCCTCATACTTTAACCCTGTCTCTCTCACAGCACAACAACCCTTCCTCATATACAGTACGAAGCATGACAGTTAACCACTTACAGTATGCCCTAGTTAGACTTCGTCATACAGCATTGTCGCGCGGCAAACTAGCTGTTCTACAACAAAGTCACGCAACGCATCGCGATTTGACATCATGAGTTTGTCGGTCTGCTATTATTGCTACGGCTGGTTAAAATTGAGGTCTCTTGTCTGAGGCATTCGTATAGTGAGAGATGAGACAGGAAATGAGTGTTTTTCTTTGGATGGCTCATGATAGTCGTTTTTCTTTTGTTTTTGCTGTGTTGTTCAGTTAGGTACCACTACACTTTGAAGAGAAACTCAAATAGTCAGGTACCACTACAGTTTTGTGTGTGTGTGTGTGTGTGTGTGTGTGTGTGTGTGTGTGTGTGTGTGTGTGTGTGTGTGTGTGTGTGTGTGTGTGTGTGTGTGTGTGTGTGTGTGTGTGTGTGTGTGTGTGTGTGTGTGTGTGTGTGTGGGGCTTTTTTTATCTGGGTCAAAGTGGGGACAATGAAGCAAGGTCAACTTTTTAAACACACACACACTCGTTTTTATATTTTATTCATTGGAATAGAATAACAGGGGGGAAAAAATAATTGGGAACCTTTGCCCATTGCACTTTCCTGTTTTCACTAGACATTATGAATGAACTGAATCTAAATGGACTGAGTCCCCCCCCCCCCCCCGCACACACACACCATCCCAGTCCCACCCTCCCCCTCTGTTCATTGGCGTGTTATGAATCCATCATCCATTCATCCATTCACTGTTGCCATGCAAACTAGAACAGGAAACGATGTTGCTGGAGTTAAGATTCTCTCTCTCTCTCTCAACCCCCCCCCCCCCCCAACGGCCTGTTGACCCTCCATCAGGGACTAAACCTCGGAGTGACCCCTCAGAGGGTGTCGGCTAAAGACAGACAGTGCATGTTGATGTGGCTGCCTGTCACTTTACCTGTAATCTCTCAAGAGTCAAGACAGATTCAGAGCTCTGCCGATGGGTTCCCAGATTGCTTTACTTTCTTCTTTGCATGTATACATTACACGTTTAATCTGCACCTTAAGCCTGTTTTAAATTTACTGTAGTTGCACGCCATGTGTCCTGCACGACAAAAGCCAATCTACAAACTTACAACGTGTCACATCGCAACGTGTTGTGAGCTTGTAGATCTTCTATTTTCGGTGTGTGACACGCTGCACAACCAAGTATATAAATCAGGCTTTACTCGCACATGGACACAAACTGTCCTTTATTTTTGCTCAGGCAAACAGTTTGGTCCACTTATTATGCACTGCACTGTTCTGTTCTGTACAAACACACACTATCCAGGAACCCTGTGTCAAAGTTAGCATCACATGGATACCCACCAACTCCCCTCGCGTGACCTGGAGTTCGCTGTCAAGAGTGCTTTTTTTTTCTTTCTTCCAACGTGGAAATGCTTGTTGATGTAAATAATTGATTTGCCGGTTGAATCCCTGGATGTCCATGAGGATACGTATGATATCTGTCACGCTATCCAGGTTTTACGAAGCCCAGCAGTGGAATGTCTGAGACTCTGATCCTACAGGATCCTACAACGCTTACTGACCATGTAAACCACAACCTTCAGGGTGTTCTCGTTACGTTGTCCTATTTAAATAAAAGAAGAATAGTCTTTAACCACTTGAACCCTATATACTTCATCGTGCGACTAATAGGCGGCAAGGCAACTTTATTTATACAGCACCTTTCATACACCAAGGCAACTCAAAGTGCTTTACAGAATAAAAACAAATACAATCAGAGTACAAAAGTGCACTTAAATAGAGAATACAATAGATGCAATTAAAACAAGACCAGGAGACCTGGTTCTGCCAGACCCAAAATGAAGTCCTAGTATGTAACACACCTACAAACCACTTTATAACTGAAGTTCATGATGTCATGAATAGTTCGTGACGAAAGGGGACGTCACAAACCTTTTTTTGGCTGGGGCCGGAGGACAAATGACCCCTGCCCATGTATGGACGAAACAGATACAAAGCCTCATGTAAGCCCGACCCCTTGGGTCTGGCAATAAGATAAAGGAGCATATAAATTATAGCAAATACTCCCACCCTTGGTACAAGAAATAATAAGGTAATTCAATAATAATAAGGTAAATAGCCAATCTACAAGCTCACATTAAGTCCCATCACAACATGTAATGAGCCTGTAGGAACTGCTATTTACGCTATTTTTGACAATTTATGTCAATTATTTTAATTTTATTATTATTAATTATAAGATAAAGACATATTAAAAGCAGGTCGTGGAGGAAGATGTGTGTGAGTAGGATATGTGATTCGGGGGAGAGACGAGGACTTCTGTTTACCGGTAACATCATCAGCTTGGTTGAACACATGTGTTTCAACCTGTGCCAACTGTGAAAACAGTTGAATGTGAAGGGAATGCTGCTTACACTGCAGGTAAACTCACGATGAGGGACCAGATGAGAGAACCTCTACAATGTGCAGTCTTCCAGTCCATTTAACAGAGTGAACTCTGGGATTTGGAGTCTTTTGTGTTCCTGTGTAAACTCTGGATACAGACCATTGAGCGGGGCGATTTTCTGGCCCCTGTCAACATTAGTTGATGTGTATGTCTGTGCGTGTCTGTGTGTTCCTGACATAAGCCACATTTGGGAACTGATGTCGGCATGTCAAATTGGGGACAAAATTACTGTCCCCATTTAGATTTTACTGATGTTTCATTGGGTTGGGGTTAGGGTTATGGTAAGGGGATATGGAATGTCCTCAAAAGTTTGCAAACCAACGAGAGTGCGTGTCTACGAGAGAGAGAAAGAGGCATCACAGCCCTTTGCAATTTGTTGTGCAAGTTCCTATTTCAATGTAAAATTATATGTTTATGCATATATGCCTACGTAATGTGTACTGTATATAGCAGGCTACAGTATATGATGTAAGTACATAGAGGCTATACATAACATATATTATGTTCTAATAAATACAGTACATTTGGCAGAATTCATAAATATATTACACATGACATACGCTCATAAATTATCATATCCATGTGGTGGAAGAAAACCACCCGAACTTCACCACACACACACACACACACACACACACACACACACACACACACACACACCCCTACACACACACACACACACACACACACATTCATCAGTCATGTCAGTCAGTGAAATGCTTTGTTCTCAGATTACATATGAGTCACATACTAAAGCTTCAGCGTGACAACATGAAGTGGAAGTGATATTCAGTGCTGTTTTCTTCCCAACTGTAATGTACTGAGTCACTGTAGATTCCATTTTTATGATATCAACTTTCATTTGTTCCTGATGGAGAGAGACCTCCCTTAGTTGTGCTTTTGTTTTGTTTTTTCCATGGCATATAGCATAGTGTTTGCTGCTGTTCACAGCCCTGAGAGCTGTCAGCAACTCCTCAGCTTCTATCCAGTCAATATGTTGTTTTCCCCTGATGTCAGACTGCAGTGACTGACAGCAGTCCATCACACACCTTTCACTCTTCTGGACAATCACTGTGTGTGTGTGTGTGTGTGTGTGTGTGTGTGTGTGTGTGTCCTCTGCGTTTCCACTCTTGTCAGCTGCATGCGGTTTCCCTGTCTTTTAACGGCCACGCCGGCTGTCACCATGGCAACAGTTAGCGCCCAGACGGGAGCCGCCTGCAGGCGTGTGTGTGTGTGTGTGTGTGCCCATATGTTGCTGTGAGATTTTCTGTCTGCCTGCTGCATATGGTGTGTGCATCTGTCTGTTAGTGTGTGTGTGTGTGTGTGTGTGTGTGTGTGTGTGTGTGTGTGTGTGTGTGTGTGTGTGTGTGTGTGTGTGTGTGTGTGTGTGTGTGTGAACTGATGCCCCAGAATGTTGTCTCTGCTCTGTGGCCTTCTGTCTATAATTCATGACCACAAGGAGCTCACCGTTGGAGTCAAAAGGTCATGGTGACAGTTTTACACAGAACAGCCAACTAATAGCCAGTGTTCTGCTTTATTTAGCATGATAGTACAGACAGCGGAGAGACAGACAGGGAGACTGTATCAGTACTCTGGCTTGTAATTGATTCCCGAGTTCCTATTTTGAATTATTTGCACGGAAATGAAAGCGGGCTCCAGTGCAGCGTTATCAGCTTGTAATCGTTGCACGGTTATGTTTGTCTTTAAGTTATCAGTAGTTTTGTTTGACATGTGTGAAGATAAGGAACCATGCCTAAGCCTTCTGCTTTTTCTGGTGTATCTTGTTTCCTCTTTTTTTAATATACTGTGCATGACACTACCAATAACTACTGTAAAATTTGTTGTAAATGTCTGCTTCTGATGGAATGATGTTTGCAGAGACTCAGAGGAAGGAAATTGTTATTACCATGATGGAAAGGCAAGGTCAAGAAACAGAAAATTGTCAGCTGTTGTCAGAGTATACAGTATATGGACCTATAGACAGGGTTAAACATGCAATAACAGTGACAAGACATTCATATTCTGATATATGGACCAATCCATTGTCCATTCCCACACATTTCATACAGTACATATTTATATCTGCTGCTAAACGATGTCTCTTACTTGCACAAGAGATTGATGTACTCCGCCTTATTTCTGTATGTATATTTGATATTATTTGGTTTGTTATTGTACTTCTTTTCCTTTTATGATTATCAATTTTGTAATTGCAGTTTGTGGGAAATTCACTCACTCTCTTACTTGTCACAATAAACTTAAAGTTGAAGTTGCGGAGTTGGTCTTCACAAAAATGCATGGGGTGTTTTGAAGCTTAGTTAGAAGAACGATATGCATTAATAACAGAACTAGATTTTTAGATTTTTTTTTTACCACTTAAACCCCATCATCCGTATTGTGGAGAAAGCTTTTGCAGAAAATAGCAGATTGACAAGCTCACAACAAGCTTTGTGAGCTTGTCGATTGGCATCGACAAGCTCAACATAGCGCAGCACCGAGTGCAGCGCTATGAGCTTGTAGATCTGCTATTTTTGAAAATTTGTGAATCTTTGAATTTATATATTTTTAAAGCGAACATTTGTAACTCAAATCTTTGCTTCTGTGGGTCCCTGGAACAAAATATTTCACAAATGTTCGCTTTAAAAAAATGTATAGGTATTCAAAGATTTGCTCAAATTTTCAAGATTTTTCAAAAATAACCAAAGAAATCTAAAACGACAGAGATGCGTTCCTGGATTGAACGGGTTAAGTGCTGACAGCAATTTAGCCTACTCGGCAAAACAAGTCACCGCTGAACATAAAATACCCATATTATTGTGTGTTGTCGCGGAGGGGGGTCACTGGAAAATTCCACTGGCACTGGGTTTGGAGGAGGCTCCTGAAAAAAAAACATGTTTATTTTCTCAGATTATACACACATCTCCCTTCCTGGTTCCACTACCTGCTGGGCCCGACTGAATGATTTACTGACTGGCTGACTGTTTGGCCAACTACCTTACCTCGTTTCACCAACTAGCTGGTTTTGGTTTTGGTTTTGGTTTTGGTTAGTCTGGCTAATTGCTGGCTTTTACAGTAGTGTCAAAATGTACCATCACAGGGCCAGGTTTTTTTTTTACACTCTGTGTTAAATTAACATTCAGGATTTTACTGTGCGAGAGTGATTGTTGGCTTTGCTAATGGCCATTTGTTTGCCTGGCTGGTTTTCTGCTTGGCTGATTGGCTGCCGCCTGGCTAATTGAATTACTTGAACAGCTATTTACTTATTTGCCACGCTGGCTGCTTCATGGTTTCTGACCGACTGACTGACTGACTTACTAACATCGAAAATCCATCAACATTCCTCTGAGAGAGGCAGGAGAAACAAGAGAGGGAGTGAAAATGGAGAGATGAAAGACCAGAGTAAAGAAGGGGTAAAGAGGGAGAGGGAGAGAGACAAGTTGGCGGTTTGGCTGGTGCAGTGTGTGTTAGGATGAGGTGTCAGTTATCATCAGACAATGGTCTGTGCTCTACACATGGTGTTTTGGCACGTGCATGCGTGTGCGTGCAGCACTCTCACTATCGGCTGTGTCTAATGGAGCTCAGAAGGACACAGGAGGTGTGTGTGTGTGTGTGTGTGTGTGAGGTGGAGGAGAGGTCCACTGTGTCGGCCCGTTGGGGGAAATGCCACACACACCACCACCACCATGCCCTTATAAGGATGTCTGCTTCAACCCAGCCTATCCCTCCAAGTCCTCTATCCATCCATCCATCCGTTCATCATCCATCCATCCCACTTCGTTCACTTGATCTGTTACCATGCAGGTTGCCGGGAGGAGGGGTGAAGACTATTCACTGTGACAGATGGGGGGCAAGGCAGTAGTAGTAGCAGGCAGCTGTGTGTGTGTGTGTGTGTGTGTCTGTTTTCTCTCACGTGATAGGTGTGTGTGTGTGTGTGTGTGTGGGGGTGTGTGTGTGTGTGTGTGTGTGTGTGATGGTAGCACGTGGAGGGAGAGCAAAAGCAAGCTGTTGCTAGTCTTAATGTACTATAACTAACTGATGTGGCTACACTGAAACATCACACAGTGAGTACTTTTCATGTGTGTGTTTGTGTGTGTGTGTACACTAATAGAGCTGTGTGTGTGTGGGGTCCACTGGTCCAGTACAGTTTTTGTTCAGTATGTGTTGAGCTTGACATTACAAATTGCCGCGTGTGTGCAACAAGGTACAGTGAGGATTAGGAATGCTTACCATAGCGTGAGTGAGCATGCATTTTCTGCATGCGTACATGCACATGTGGGTGTAGCTACCACTTCAACTCCAACCATGTGTCTGTGTCTTACCATTTTCGACCATTTTTAGTAAGGATCTAATATAAAGCGGCATGAAATCCTTTGTTTGGGGATTTTCCGCAAATGATCTTGTGACCCACTTTTGCATCCTGAAAACAGGCTTTGAAACACCACAAAAAGAGCTCATTTACAGTCTGCCTACGGGTTTTGCCTGCTCTGAGGACCTGCAGTCATTTACTTTCATTATCCAATCTAGTCCCTTTTAACCCATTAAGATCGGGAACGCATCCGTGTCATTTTTATTTATTTATTTCTGTGCCGTCCTACGAGCTTGTAGATCTGCTATTTGTGAAGAAAAAAAAACATTTGTGCACATCTTTGAATATATATACGGTATATATTATTTTTTTAAAGCGAGCATTTGTAACTGAAATCTTTGCCTTTGAAGGTCCCTGGAACAAAATATAGCGCTTTGAAAAATATATATTCAAACATTTGCAAAAATGTTCACGATTTAAAAATTGCAGATCTACAAGCTCATAGTGCGGCAATTTTTTGAATAGCCGCGCTGAGCAAAAAGGAAAACAAAAAATGACAGATGCTTAAATTCCCGGTCTTAATGGGTTAACATAGACAAGGCAGTCCAATACTTATCTTTTCTAAAGTATTTTGCCTGTACCTCAACTTTTGTTTACCAAAGTGAAATATTCCCTGTGTGTGAAATACAGTACGGGGAAATGTCCATGACGATGAATTTGTCTGAAACGCATAATCCATATTTATTTCTCCTGCTGTAGAAAATGAGAGTGCATCCTAGTGATGGTTGGCAGGTGTAATGTGTCACATGACATTTAATACTCAGCTAAACAGGCAGATGAGCAGCTTAATCAGCAAGTAGACCTGGAATACAACAGACCAGGAAGCAAGTTTCACAGTTCAATAATTCATCAGTGTGTGTGTGTGTGTGTGTGTGTGTGTGTGTGCGTGTGTGTGTAAGACACGTACGTGTGTCTTTTTGTGTTTGCCTGTTTATGTTTGACAGCAGGTGGGTTGAGTGTATGTGTGCAACTGAAGAGAAAGGGGAAGCTAAATCGATACGGCAATATATCGTATTCATTGCTGATAGGCGTATCCATACGGAAGCTATAAAAGTTGAGTTGCAATAAAAGAAGAAAAAAAACGATATATATAGATATATATATATTTTATTTTAATTCTAAGATCTCTGTGGGCCTGAGGTGTAAGTATTTTAATTTGTGCAATACGTGAAGCTTTGACTTTGCTGTTATGGAGAATAATAAAGAAGAGCTTTTGTAGTAAATTCAGTAGGACAAGGTCATTATTCAAAAGCAAGGTGTGTCGCGATACGTATCGTACTGTGGCCTCTGTATTGTGATACGTATCGTATCGTGAGGTTATAGGCAATACCCAGACCTAACACACACACACACACCCCCACACCCACACACACACACACACACACACACACACACACACACACACACACACACACACACACACACACACACACACACACACACACACACACACACACACACACACACACACACACACACACACACACACACACAGAGTAAGGTGCGTGCTTGGTTAAAACTGTGTTAACATTGGTGGCATCCCTATTTTGGGCATGTCCTTATAGGTCACACTTTCAAAAATTACATATATCAAGGATCTTCAACACCCCCCCTTCCCCCGCATTGTGATATTGCAGATCTGTTATTTTAGTTTTTTGCCTAGGGCTTAAGTGGTTAAGTATGTAGGCCAGACCAGGCTTACATTTGTGTGTTTTGAAAACAACCGTGGCGTGTGCACGGTTTTGTTCTGTTTTGGTATCCGTGACATTCATGACATAGCAATGTAAATAAAGTGTCTCTTGCTTCTCCTTCACTCGTTCTTACCGTCTCTCTTTCACTTTTTCACGATGCCCATCTCTCTTTTATTTTTCAGAAACAAAGCAAGCGGATGATATAGACAGCAGCCCAGGCTCCTCCACCAGAGAAGGTACATGATGCAACACACACACACACACACACACACACACACACACACACACACACACACACGGTGGGTGGGCCACGTGCATTTTCAGACCATGTTTATTTGGTCAATCAATCGGTTATGTTCTGGCTTGGATCGATGGAACCAACAAAGTACCGTATTTTCCGCACTATAAGGCGCATCTGAGTATAAGGCGCACCTTCAATAAATGTATTATTTTCATATATAGGGCGCACCGCATTATAAGGCGCATCCGCACTATAAGGCGCACTGACGGTGCCGCTTATAGTGCGGAAACCAAGGGAACCAATATTGATACATATATAAGGCGCATCGGATTATAAGGCGCATCCGCACTATAAGACGCACTGACGGTGCGCCTTATAGTGCGGAAAATACGGTATGTTTTAAGTTCTTATCTATTGGTATCACTATGAAAACAAATTTTTCAAGGTTTTTATAGAAAAAAATACTTAACATAATTTATATATGTTTTATATAAATGTTATATTATCATTTAAATCTTAGAATTTTGTTCATTACCTGGACCACAGGTTGAGAACCACTGCATTAGAGCAAGTTCAGTCAGACGCCTGAGCAAAGCCACACTCTATTGTGCAGAACAGAACAGAACGGCAACAGTGCTGCGGTATAAATGATTACAGGCTGGGATTAGCCTGCACTTATTTTAAAACCCCACACTTTCACTCTCTGTGGCTACGAGGAGTGAGTGATGGTGACTATTAAGGAGGAATGGCATTTTAAATTGAAAATTGTAATGCAAACTTGACCCCTGCGATGTGGAGAAGGAGGAGAGGCCAGACAGTATTTGTGAACACATCTGTCTTCCTAAGGCCTGACATGTTGTTTAACCCATTCAATCCGGTAACGCATCTACAAATGTCTTCTAAATCATAACAGTTTTCCGAAACACTTATCTTGCTATCGGTGGTTCTCAAACTTTTTCATGTCAAAGACCCCCAAAATTATATGTATTTGGTCGGGGACCCCCATCTCAAAATATTTAGTTCCAGGGACCCCCAGAAGCAAAGATTTGAGTTACAAATGTTCGCTTTAAAAAAAAATTATTCAAAGATTTGCACAAATATTCAAGATTTTTAAAAAAATAGCAGATCTACAAACTCATAGCGCGGCACTCGGTGCCGCGCTATGAGCTTGTACATCTGCTATTTTTGGTATAGCCAAAGTATGAAATAATTGCTATAGCTAACATCTAAAATGACACGGTCAGATGTGTTCTCGGATTGAATGGGTTAAGTCTGATTTTATAGTTATTTGCGCACCGAACATGGCAGACGTTAGTGGTACCGGAAGGAGCTGCTCTGTAGAAAATATTGAGCAAAAGTGTCAGTCTGGTGCTCATTGATGGTGTAGACATTAAAGGTTTAATGACATTCACTTTTACACCACATTCAAAGTCTTTGTCCTGGTCCTTCAAAAGTGTACAAAAAGTTTTAAGTGAAAATTCCATTCCAGTGATCCATGGCAGGTGTTTTTCTCTCACATTTCTAAAGCCTTTTCAACTGCAATGAAAAAATAAATCTTTGCCTGCGGGTGTCGCTGGTGAGGGATTTTGCCTGTCAATCATCGCCTCTGCTCCGCCCCCCCCCAAAGGAAAGGATAGGGGAGGGGAGGGGCGAGGAGGAGAGTGGGGGGGATTAATCGACTGTGACCTCACTGTCGAAGGGCCAAGCTCAGATTACTTTTCAGCCTAATTATTCAGAAAACCCCAGACCACAGAAAATCCACTGAATGTTCTAAGTTCAGGTTTTTTGGGTGTAATTGAGGTCATAAAACCCCAAATAAAACATTGAAAATAAAAAAAGTGAAAATGAATGTCATGATACCTTTAAGAGCACCACCTTCATACTGTTACTGTAATTACTGTAATGACCTTAGCTGGCTTAGATCAACTTTCACCACAATCTCCCTCCCAGCATTCACACCTTTTAATACGATGACACTCTACAAAGGTGTGCATAATGCCTGCTTTTATTTTTTGATTAAAATATATATCTTTTTTTATAATGGAGCAATGATTAAACTTTTTGCTCACAACTGATCAACTATTGTACACCATAAAAACAATAATGTATCCATTTGTAACGTGTACAAATGTAAACAAATGGACCATTACAGTTCCATTTGGGTACATTCAAGATTTCACTGTGTACCTATTTTTTCTTTTTCTTTTCTTTTTTTTTCTCCAGAGCAACTCTGGAGTATCAAATATTAGTTCTCCAATAAAATATTCTGTTCACAATTTGGCTGTTAAATCAACAGCCAGGCAAATAACCACGATTGAAATTGCCACACTGTGGCTGCCAGTCGACAGGCCAGTTTTTGATTTCTGCATTTGTCTTTTGAATAGTAGGCAACATAATGCTAATATATTGAATGCAAATTTTCTGCATGTTATGACGAGGACGTTTGGAGATACATGCCTTCTCTCAGCTGTATGAAATATGCACCCACTGAATTCCACCATTCAATCAAAATCTCATTTGGCCCGTTTGCCACCGCTCGAGTCCCAACAGAGGTTGTTTTAAACTTCCCCGGACGCCAGGAAAAAAAGCTGTTCAAGCAACTCTGCTGATTTGCAGTTATAATTGCACGGCACTCGCTTTAATTACAAAGCACACGGGGCTCGCGATGGTAGCTCTGTCTCTCAGGCACTGTTTTCCTGCAAGACGGAGGAAGGACGGAGGAAGCCATTTCAAATGGAGGTAAACTGAGGACAAGGCAGGGCTGAGCAGAGCAGAGGTCAGTCTAGGTCCGGGGTAGGTCACACGGCAGGGGGGGGTGCCGGCATGTCCAGTCAGAAGCACAGGTGCATGGAGACAGCGAGCTTGGATTTCAGAGCGTTTAGGGATCCTGCAGGGACTTGAGGCTTCTACAGCAGGTTTCAAAACAACACCTGGGTCAATATGAAAGCTTTTTGTTTAGCCCAACTTTAACCACTTGAACTCCAGTCTCCATAATCTGGGGTGAACATTAGCCAAAAATAGCCGATCTACAAGCTCACAACGCGTCGCAACGAGACACATTGTGAGCTTGTGGATCCGCTATTTTTGGCCATGATATTTGGTGTAGACAGAGAAACTGACTTGAGTTACAAATGTACTTGGACCGCTTCTTTCCAAGAGTAGAGGGTTTAAATGATGAACCACTTATGCCCTATATAGTTTGTATGATGAATAGTGAAAATAGGTGATCTATAAGCTCACAACACGTTACAATGCACTGTGAGCTTGTAGATCAGCTATTTTCGAAAATGTTTGAAATTGTTCGCCTATAATAGCATGCCCAAAATAGCGTTGAAAGTGATTAAAACCACAAGTTGGTTGTTATGTGAATTGTGACATACAGCAGGCCTGAAATCAGCAGTAGTGGACCTTATTATCATGGCGTGTGAGAGGAATACAGACCTTTGATTATGATGCATTCACAGTGGCATGTTTTATCCAAGTAGTATGGGAAAACAATGCCTGGATTGTTAGAAACTCTTCCTACTTACAAATCTGTCCCCCATACTTCTGAACCTTATGACATCACCGTCCACTCCTCATTCCCACTTCCTGATCCTGGTATACACTACATCCGCTCCTGGTTTTCGCGTTCCCCTGAATATAATGCATATTATGTACTTGTAGCTTGTTTGGTTTGGAGGCCCGCCTGGGAAAGCGTGTTTTTTTTCCTCTCTCACTCACTCTCTCTTTTTTTATCTCCGTCTCGGCTTCACGAGAGACAGGAAATAGTAACGTAAGCTCAAGCTGACCCCCCAAAAACAAGGAGTGGACTGTGACATCACTGGATTTTGTCTCCAGAAGCTTGAACTTTGCGTACGGATCGTACGCATTGGTTGTGTTTCATGCACTGCTCGGAATGAAACAAGCTCAGATTAGACATGGGTTTAATCGCAAGTTAATCAAACTAATACAGTAAATGTAATCCATTAAAAAATATTTTAAAAATATTTTTCTTTTCTTTTTTTAATCACTTACAGTATAACCCAGGCCAGCATGCCTATTCTGGGGGGAACGCGCTTTGAGCTTGTAGATCGGCTATATTTATGGCAAAGAGATTTGGTATAGACTGAAAAAAATTTGAGGGTTTAATTGGTTAAATACAATCGCAAAAATACAGGAAATAGCAGATCAGCAAGCTCACAACACGTCGCTATGCGTTGGGAGCTTGTTGATCCGCTATTGGTTGTATGCTGAAGTATAAAATAGAGTTTTACGTGATTAATCATGTTCATCAGTTTAGTCAATTGTAAAAACAAATCGATTGGATTTTTTTTTATCAAAAAAGTGAAATAATGAGGTGCTCGGGTGGCCCACAACCTCCGCCGCGGAGGTTGTGGGTTCGAATCCACCGCGGTGCATCCGGCTTTGTCGAGCGTCTATACGAACACAATTGGCCCGTGTTTGGGGGAGGGAAAGGGTGATATCACTGCAGTGAGGAGCGGGACGAAGGCTCTACGTTCTCTCGGTAGGGGCTCCTCACTGGCAAGTGAGTCAGTAGGATACTGAGGCTAGTAGGATACAACAACAGTGACAACACACACATCTGTGTGGGGAGGAATCAATTGGCATAACAACTAGATTGGGGAGAAAAAAGGGTAACAATACTGTTTAATTGTTGCAGCCCTAGATCAGACTGATTGTAGATAATAATCGTATTGTACCACAACTCTGTCAAACTCTTTGTTTTCCCCGTCCAGGAGCATCCCTGAATGTTTGACCCCTGTTACATCAGTTTGAATCGAGCATTGTTGTGTGGTTTTTGTCTTGGACCAGCTGCTGCAGAAATCCTCAGTGTTTCATCCTGTGGTCGGGTAGGACCACTTACTGGTTGACAGACAGAAGTTATTGCATGAAACTCAATGCGTAATATCTCCCCTGCCCTAACAGGCTTTTTGTCTGAGTTTGCCCAGTAAATTTTTTTTAGCTTGTGCGGGAGACCCAGGTTCTAATCCCGTACGGGACTTAATAAATCTTACGGATTGCAGCTTTAATTGAACTCCTGAGTGTACAAATGTGGTTACATTTGTATTTGGTTGACAAACTAATGGTTGACAAACACATCTGGTTACATTGTAGTGTACAAATGTGGTTAAGGTTGACAAACAAATGTGGTTAACTTTCTACACTCTCAGAGTTTCAAATGGATAAATTATAACTGAGGACTGTCTACTGTTGCATAATGCATACAGTACATTCTACATTCTGTAGAGATGCAGAGTCATCGTTTATTTTCCTTTGTACCTTCATCTCTGTCCCATCTCTCGGCTCCTGTAATGGCCTAATTTCCGCCCGGAGATCAATATAAGTTTTATCTTATCTTACTCAGCAGGCGGGGAGGGGTGGGGAGGTCGGCACAGTCTAGTTTGATTTCATTAGTATCTGTTTCAATACAGTAGATGTGTCACTTGATCTTAATGCTCAGTCTTGATGCTCACTTATTTTTTGCCTTACGAAGACCACACTAGGGGTGTGGAGGAGTTAGTGTTAACATGTGCATAGTTATCTGCTTCTATAGAGGTAGCCACTAGCTATATTGCAGTTTTTAATCTCAAATGGTACCTGAAAGTAACAACAACTTAGCTTGGCAGGTGCCCAAGACAAATTAGATTGAAACACGATTGTAGAGAAACACTGGCCTACTGTATATTTATTCCTAGCCGTGGGTGTTATGTTTAACAATAATTGAGCTTGTAGTCGTCTGCACAGCACATGCCCCAACACGGCCACACTGGTGCCTGTGTAACTGCCTTGGTATTGGTTGTGGACTGTGTGAACGGCCTGTGGTATAACACTACCCCCTTGTGGTCAAATAAAATACTTCGACAGAAAGATGATGAATGGTTATAAATGGGTGTGTATTTTTGGGTCGGTGACGTGTTGTGAGCTTGTATATCAGCAATTTTCGTCGTACAACGGACCATAAATTTGGCATAATAAGACCACCTTTGATGATAAGGGCGTGATAAAACCTGATGATTAGGGTTCAGAAGTGGCAGTGATCATGGGGTGATCATCATGTGTACACAGAACACAGTCTCTCTTTTGTTGTGACTTCAGAGCCTGACTAAAGTTAGTAGGAGAGAGGTTCGCTGTAGGTGCGGGCCTGTGTATGTGTGGGTGGGTCGGTATCAGGCATGCTCTTTTACTCTATAAAGCTCCCAACCACTTAACTACGTGAACCCCAGCATCCATTCTGGGGTGAACATTACATAAAAATAGCCGATCTACAAGCTTGTTTTTAGTGAAGAGATTTGATATAGACTGAAAAAAGCGGTCGAAGTACAGAGCCAACTCGGGTCCATTTCCCTAAGTCTAGACCAGAGGGTTTCAGTGATTAAACCCTATATACCAAATCTGAAAACACTGAAAATAGCAGATCTACTAGCTCACAATGCATCGCATTGCAACCTGTTATGAGCTTGTAGGCCTGCTATTGTTGCCAAATGTAAGCCTAGTATGACATAACCAGAAAAGGGTTCAAGTGGCTAATAGAGTGTGGAGGAGTTTTGGTTTTTCATGTTTTGATAAACTACAGAAACATTGGTTTTATCAGGACGAGGATGGCACATTTCATGGCCCTTTTCATTTAATGAAATGTAGTAGTAGCAGCAGTTCAAGTAGTCTGTGTCTCGCAACATGGATTAAAGTGGGCTAAATGACGTACAGATATCATTGTCTCACCCCCAAAGTATTTGAAATGAAACTTTTTTTTATGGCGTGTGTGTGTGTCCGGAGTTTATCTCACAAACCGCTCGACGGATCAGTGCCAGATTTCTTGTGCACACTGCAGGGGATCATAGTTAATTAAACTAAGAAAAAAGTTACAAATAAAAATTTAATTGCATGTAAAATCATGTTTTTGTTATTCTCCATGAATATGAACTGGGGTCACTATACTGGGGTATACTTTTTACTTTTTTTTACCTTTTTTAAGTCAATGGAGCTCTGATTGGGCTGAAACCTTGCCCAAATTTGGAGTTGTAGATAAGTCATACTGTAGATGACTGACTACACAGGCTGGCCACATGAAGTCCGAGATCCACATTGGTTCCGCGCCGTTCCCATGACTCGATAAATCTTTTTTTTTAAAGTAGCTGGGCTAGGCCCTGGCCCAGTAGTAGCTCTGTGACATAGAAGAATGAGGTAAGTCCTCTACTGTAAACCACGGCCTGTGATCACGTAATGTTGGAACTCCTGCTGTTATTACGGAGTCCTAGCTGACCACCCTCCATGCATCAGGAGCTTGGCTTTCCCCTGGAAACTGCTACTTACCTCCAGCCTGTTGCCTCCCCATGAAATCTTTATGGAGAGTCTTAACTGGCGTTTAGGACTTAATTACCCCTTTCTTCGCGTTTAACAAGGCCTGGATCTGAGAGGCACTGAGTTTATTTAGAACTGTATTCGCCGGATTGCTACAGAGGAGAGGAGATGGCTAGAAAATGGGAATCGAAAAAAGCTTCTGGAGGGCAACCCAGCCGGACCATTTGTTGCATGTCACTCCCCTACTATTTCTTCATTTTTTCCCCCCCAGAATGTAGTAGGCAAGAGACCTACTGTACTAGCAACGTTTTGGGGTTGAATCTGAGTTATGATCCGTATCATCTCTGGACTCTTATGTGAAGAAAAAGAAAGAAAAAGAAAAGATGACGCCAGTAGTAACTACAGTAATTGAAACAACCTCTGCTGGGAAAGTGCTGATGAGATTGCAAATGTACTCCCTGTGTGATGGGTTTGTGATAGATAGGGTTTGTGATAGATAGACCAACTGGTTCCCAAACCTTTTCGCTCGAGACCCAAAAGAGAAATGTGATGTCTCCCCAGGACCCAAACGAGTGAAAATAGCAGATCCAGTCGCATCTTGTAGATCGGCTATTTTCACTACTTAAACATTGTTTTCTAATTTATGGAATTTCTTTGATGTATTTATTTATTTATTTATTTATATATCATTAAATAAATCATATCAGATGGGGGTCAATGGCCTATTGCATATCAAAATTGGCGTCCTTGACATTAAAAAAGGTTGAGAACCAGTGGTATAGACCATTAACATCTTGCCTTGTTTTACTGGTAAGAAAGAAAGAAATAATGATAATAATGCATTCATGCCTGTTTTCTTGTACTATTGTATTTTGCTCATTAGGTTTGCTGGAATGGGTAACCTGCTAAAGGTCCTAACAAGGGAAATAGAGAACTATCCACACTTTTTCCTGGACTTTGAAAGTAAGTCTGGCAGCCGAGCAAAGGAGGAAAAGAGAAGGATGGAAAGAGAGAGAGAGGTGGAGAAGGAGGAAGGCTCTCTCAGCTTTCCCCTCTATTATTACTACTATTTTTTTCCCCTTTCTAAATCAGCAGGTGGTTTTGTGTTTGCAGACCGAGCACTCTGGACGTCGAAGCTGTGATTGGGGTTCTGCTTCCTCTCCTCTATTCCTCCCGTTCCTTCATTCCCTTTCTCTCTCTCTCTCTCCCCCCTCCCCTCTCTCTCTCTCTCTCTCTCTCTCTCTCTCTCGTGACTTCCTGCTCCTTTGGCTGTCAGATTTGGCGTTCCTTCCTGTCCTGTACTGAAAACTTTTGGATCACTGTTTTTAACACCACATATTATTTCTCTCTTTTCTCTCTCCCCTTTTTTCTTTGTTACAGAAACCAAATGGGGAATCTGTTAAAAGTGCTCACTTGCACAGAACTTGAACAGGGGCCAAACTTTTTCCTTGACTTTGAAAGTGAGCACAGCTTATGCATGCCCCTCCAGCCTGGCTTCTCTGCTTTCTGCTTCTCTGCTTTCTTCTTTCCAACAATCCCCCGCCCCTTTTTATTTAAAAATCTCTTTTTAGAATGACTTTATATCCCGGGGTCAATGGTCACTCTATTCAGCCAACCTTCCATCTTAAAATTTGTCATACTGGCTCTCACAGCTGTTATTATAATTCACGCTAGAGGTCAAAGCACAGTAACATCCCCAGTTTTAATTTGAAGTTACAATCTGTAACTTCTATGTTCTACCCTGGACCCCCAAATACCCCCACCCCCTGCCCTCCTCGAGTGCCAAACTGTTGACCTAAGACAAAAAGCATAGTTTGGGCAGAGGATGTGTTACTCTTTGATCTTTGTACAATACCTCCTTGTCAACCAGCAGTGGTTCAGCCTGACCACAGGATCTAAATGACTTGCTTTTACCTATTTTCCTTGGTAGTAGTGCTGCATATATATGGTAGTAGTATTCCATACGTCCAACTAACATAGTTACAGAAAAAACATTCAGCCGTATTACATTGCAAAACTGTAAAAATATGACCCCTGTTGCATGCCCTTTGCCATACTCTAGTGTACATCCATTGTGACTAAATGAATGCAATTTTTTTGTTAATTATAACATTACTTGCTGTAATATTGTCCTTATGCAGGCCTAGACAAAATCAACCAAACTTTTAACATCAAAATCTACTTTGGCCTTTTTTCAAAATACTTTCTACAGGGAAAAAAAGTGCTTCCACTTCCTTCAGTGGCATTTTTAACTTCTCTCACAAATGCTGCCAAGCACAAGATGTGTTTACTCCGCATGGAGGAAGCAATCGGATTGGAATGGTTTTGAATTGCTAAACAGACTGCAGACACAGTATTTTAATATCAGATGATGTTCTATATGCATACTAGTTCAGTTATAAAAGCTTGTCTTAGAATATGTTATTGGCCATCGCCTATGACAGTATACAATATTGTATTTGTCAGTGTCCAGCAGCCCTGTTTAAAGTCAGATTTCTGTCACAATGCCTTTGGGTTATTTTTGGCACGTGACATCGGCATGCAATGAAGTATAAATTAAGCATTATGATGCCTTCACAGAATGACAATACATTTGGTTTAATTTTGCCCAGTTAAGCTAGTTTTTAAAGTAGCTCTGTGACCATCCAAAACCTGCTGACGTAGTATGCTATGATAATATATTCATTGTACCTTTGAACATTACCTTTGAACATTCTATGGGAAAATATCTGTCCTTGCTTGCACTGAATGTTTTTGGGTGCATGTGTCACATGCTTCCATATTGTAAAGCTAAACATGTTGTTAGAATTGTATGAATAATGTGATTGTTGACACATTTTGTGTGGGAGACATCACATGCATCCCGCCGCACATGTTTGCAGAGTTTTGTTCAAGCCAACTTTAATCATCAAAAACAAAATAAAAGCCATTTCACATTAGAGCGGTCCAGATGTGTTGCGTCTGAAAATGTGACGGTTGAATTAAAACGAAAATTGAATCTCTGCTTTGACGCCCACTGGCATCGCTTCCTAATGTGAAAAGGCTTGAATAAAATGCCATGCAGTGGTGTACAATGAGTTTATATTATTCCTTCTTGACTTTTTTAGATTGGCTGACAGTTGTGTGTTTGTGTGCGTGTGTTAGATGCCCAGCCGACAGAGGGTGAACGTGAGGTGTGGAACCAGGTTCACTCAGTCCTTCAGGACTCTGAGAACATCCTGCAAGCCCTGCAGGCATACAAGGGAGCAGGGCAGGAGATCAGAGATGTAAGGAGAACACACACACACACACACACACACACACACACACACACACACACACACACACACACACACACACACACACACACACACACACACACACACACACACACACACACACACACACACACACCCTCCCACTTGCGGACAACCTCACAGACAGATAAGACGGCAGACGCATATTCAGATACAAAGATACTACACCTAAATATACAGAGGAAACTTAACATGCAAACGGATAATCACTGATTCACTATAGGGATGGGCATTGGGGCATTTTCGTTTTGTAAATGTTTTGAGGCATGGTGTCATATTTATACAAATTAACATTAGCATGAGAAAAGCTGGTACAGTTGTAACTCAAGTCTGTTTCACTGAGACTAGACAGTGTTTAAGTGGTTAATGAAAAGATGTTGAATTGTGATTGTGATGTCTGTCTGTCCATCCAGGCTATACAGAATCCCAGTGACCTGCTGCTGCAGGAGAGGGCCTGGAACGCTGTCTGCCCGCTGGTCATCAGACTCAAGAAGTTCTACAGCTTCTCACAGCGATTAGGTACCGTGTTAACCAACTGCACCATAACCATGGAACTCTATCCACTTAACCACTTAAACCCTAGCATCCCTATTCTGTGGAAACAGTCGGAGAAAATAGCAGATCTACCAGCTCGTGTTGAGCTTTCAGATCAGCTATTTTTGGCGAAGAGTGTAAAGGGGGAAAAAGAGCGGACCAGAGTACAGAGCCGACCCTGTTCAACTAAGTATTATTTTCCTAAGGATAGAGTGTTTTAGTGGTTAAAGCCTCTGCATTTCCAGTGACAAGCAGGCGAATAGTTGAGATGCTGGGTCCCCAAACCGCAGCACTCCTGCGTCAGCAGCACAAATCGAAGCGCAACCACGTGTGCACGAAACTCTCGGGGGGGCAAAAAAACTACCCGACAGCAACGATATGCATTTCTAACTACTTTGCCTTTTTGTCTCCCCATCCTCCGATCTGTAGAGGAGGCCCTGCAGAGCTTGCTGGAATGCCTGACATGTGCGCCCTACACGCCCACTCAGCACCTGGAGAAGGAGCAGGCGCTCGCCAAACAGTTTGCGGAGATCCTCCACTTCACGCTGCGCTTCGACGAGCTCAAGGTCTGCTGGACATGCTGCGGGACAGCATAGTTAGACATGCAGTACATCGACACACACACATTTGCACTTGTATTCACTCAATCACAAGTATTCTGATTCTCACTCATTCTCTTAATTGCTAGCACACACACACACACACACACACACACACACACACACACACACACACACACACACTCCCCCACAGTCAAATCATTTGAACAGAGATAGAGTATCAACAATGCTTTAAAATGCCCCCCGATAAACAAGGGGAAATATTATGAAGCAGCTGTAATCATTTTCTCATCTCACTTCAGATGAGAATTCCTGCCATCCAGAACGACTTCAGCTACTACAGAAGAACAATCAGTCGAAACCGCATAAACAACATGAACGTGAGTTGTAAATTAAGTTTTATCTTTTCCCAGGCGTATTAGTAGGCGGAGGGCACTGATCGTCTGGCTACGTGACAATAGTTTTCTAAGTACTTTCACTCAGTGTTCAAGGTGAAAATGTCAGTTTGCCAATAAAGCAGTTGTCAAATTAATTAAAAGTTGTCTGCTTTTCGAGTAACATTGTGTTCTGCTGTATCTGTAGTTGGACATTGAGAGTGAGGTCAACAACGAGATGGCCAATAGGATGTCCCTGTTCTACGCCGAGGCCACGCCCATGCTGAAAACACTCAGCAACGCAACCACAAACTTTGTGACAGAGGTGAGAGTGATGCTATTATCGTCACCTTGTATAACATTTTCCTATTAGCGAGTGATAAAACTGTACAGTACAAAGACATTAGACTTAATGCTATATGGCAGTGGTCTCATAATAGGGGTGATTATGTATTAAGCCGTGGACCCCTATTTGAAAGGTTCTGTGCCAAGGACTCCCATAAAAGAAGATTTTTGTCGTTGGATTATATTTAGTACAGGACTCTACAGCTGTCTATACCAGCGGCCTTTAAGTAAGTTTGGCCTCGGGCCAATGTTTTCTAAGCCATTGGATGATCTCCCAGAACATCAAAAGCTAATTTAAGAACTTTAACTTACGACGCCTCATATAAAAGTTGTGGTATAACTGCATACTGATAGAACTGCGTGTGTAATCAAATTTTACAGGTGCTGGTCCTTGTGTAATATTTTTTTGCAGGCCACATCATTGACTTTTGCACTTGGAGAACATTTAGTTAAGTTTAGAAAAGTTAGAAGATGGCGCTCAGGTGGCGCAGTGGTAAAGTGCTACTTCTGGCTTTGTCGAGCGTCTACAGTCAATTGGCATAACTAAATTGGGAGAAACCTGTAGCACTTTGAGATTCGCAAGAATGTAAAGTGCGTTATAAATCAAATGCATTATTATTATTATTATTATTATTACTATTGACTACTTATTATGACATGCCCAGGTACACTTATGTGTTAATAACATGTCTGGTGGTCTGTGTGCAGAATAAGACTCTTCCTCTGGAGAACACAACAGACGTCCTCAGCACCATGGCCAGTGTGTGTAAAGTCATGCTGGAGACACCGTGAGTCAACTTCTAACTACACATGGTTCTGTTACTCACATGCCCCATATGGACACATACACATACAGTATTAACATACTTACACCACTTATCGTATTGTTGTACTTACACCACTTATCATATTGTTAACAACTTAAGGCCTATTCTATACTTAATCGTATGAACAGTGTTGTTGAAAATAGCACATCTACAAGCTCACATCGTCATGGTGTTGTGAGCTTATAGATGTGCTATTTTTTTTTAAATAAATAAGATTTCCGCCTATGGCGATCTAAATAGGGATGTCAGGTTGAAAGTGATTCAATAATGACAGGTAGGTGATCTGTGTTCACTGTATAGGCTCAGTCTCTCTCTCTCTCTCTCTCTCTCTGTCTCTCTAGGGACTATACGAGTCGGTTCAACAGTGAGGACACCTTGCTGTTCTGTATGAGGGTCATGGTTGGAGTCATCATACTTTATGACCATGTCCATCCTAACGGAGCCTTCAACAAGTCGTCTAAGATAGATGTAAGGCCACATCCACACGGATACGATTTTAGGTGAAACCGCATAAGTTTTTAATCGTTTGCACGTTTTGGCCACACGGAGCCGGCGTTTTAGGTCTGCAATACGCTTATTTTTGAAAACGGGTCCCAGAGTGAATTAATCTGAAAACGCCACCCTTGCGTCTCCGTGTGTACAACCAAATACGGCAATACGCATCTTTCCTGAACCGATGACGCTATAGCTCCACCTCTCGCTTAAACCCGCCCCCCCCACCCCCCCCGTTCCCCCACACCCCCGTTCCCCCACCCCCCCGTTCCCCCACCCCCCCGTTCCCCCACCCCCCGAAGACGCCACCCTTGCGTCTCCGTGTGTACAACCAAATACGCTTCTTTCCTGAAACGATGACGCTATAGCTCCACCTCTCGCTTAACCCGCATGCGCCGAACACCCCCCCCCCCCCTGCATGCGTGCCCCCCGAACCCCCCCCCCGACCCCCCCCCCCCCCCGACCCTGCATGCGCCGCCACCCGCCCCCCCCCCCAACAACAAACACCCCGACCCCGTCAGCGTTGCGTTCGTACTACTTAACGCAATAGGGCTTTTACAGCCACAAGTGGACATGGAGTAAATGTACTTAGTTACTTTCCGCTTAGTTACTTTTTAATGTACAGTATATTCACGTGCATACAAATGAGCCATGCGGTCTTATAAGAATGAAAACAAACGTCTTGCTGTTGACCATGGATCACATGACGGTCGTCTGTTACGACGATCATGGATGAACTTCAACCTGGTGATTGCACTTTCTCCATTTATAACCCGTTCATCTACATAAACGTTCATATTTCTAATATAAAGTGCTGACCCCATGGCCACGGATGTTACACTTATGTATTGGCCCGCATAAGTACACCTATCTTCCGTATTGTTCAATAAAAATCATTTTAATCCGATTGGTGGCCATTGACTTCGAATTTTCTCCATTGACTTTCATTTACGCGACCCTACCGGTTGGGAGGAGTATTGCACTCTAATACATTATAACTATGAGAAAATGGCTGCCGATCTTATTAAAATGCTTTTTATTGAACAATACGGAAGATACGGGTACTTATACCCACTTGAAGTGAATTTTAACATCCATGGCCATGAGTTAAGCACTTTATATTTGAGATCTGAACGTTTATGTAGATGTACGGGTTGTAAATAGAGAAAGTACAAACGCTAGTGGCTAAGCTAGCAGTTTGAATGGGACGTTTACGGCCGTATTAGCTAAATCTGGCATTTAAAAAAAAAGAATTTATATCGAATATCTTAAATACAATGAAACAAACACATTTAGGCTCTCTACCTGTGCTCAAACAAGCATGACAGCACACAATAAAAATATAAACATGTTGTGTTGATTGATGAGACCGAGTCTGGATGAGAATCAGCGTTGCCATGTCGGCTTATTATAAGCGACTTTGGGCAGAACTTTTTCTGGCTTTTTCTGTAAAGTTGCTTGTAAAATTGGTAGTTGCGGGTTGCGTTTTTTGTGTGGCTTATTTATAAAGTGTTCTTGCTTATGTGTTCTTGCTTATTTAGGCTTGCTTCCAATCTTTTTTTTTTTTTTTTAAACCAGTGGTTTTCAAATATTTTCATGAAAATGTTCTGTGCCAGAGCATTAGTGTTGTTAGAATGTTAAAAAAAACAAAAACAAGTATTCTTTATTTTATTGCAAGAGTTTTTTTTAAATAGCCTATGTACAAGCTCACGTGAGCTTGTAGATCGGCTATTTTCATTCAAGTAGCTGATGTCACTAAGCCACTTCTTCTGGGCTTGTTTTCATAGACCTGGTTGCTTATTTTTCTCGCAAAATCTGGCAACACAGGTTCCGTTCCGTTCACTTACTAGCTCAATGATTAATGAATGAACAGTATAATAATAATAATAATAATAATAATAATAATACTTCGCTAATAATATAAATAATAATATATAAATAATCAGTACTCAAGTTGACTATTTTATTTTCGGTTCAGGTGAACCAGTCTATGAAATGAATGATTGTGACTCTGACTGGGCACACTGTCATTACATGATCTGGGGCATACTGTAGATGTAATGAATTTTTTTCCAGGTAGCGTGCCTTTGCATCCGCGTTCAGCTTCTCTCTGTATGGTATGTCTCTGTCAGGCATTGTGTGTGTATGTGTTGTAGACTTTACACAGACTGTGCGTTCAGGAGACGTTGTGAGTAGCTGTCAATGTTAGTAAAGTAAAAGTAAAAGCAAGTAAAAGTAGCAATACCACAATATAAAAATACTCTGTTACAAGTAAAAGGCCTGTGCTCAAAATGTTACTTGAGTTCAATCAAAGTAAAAGTACAAAAGTATTGGCATCAAAATATACTTAAAGTACTGAAATGTTTGAAAATAGCTGATCTACAAGCTCACAATGCGCCGCGATGCGCGTTGTGAGCTTGTAGATCGGCTATTTTTAAATAGTCTATGTAAAATAGGGCAAATAAATAAATATAAATGTTTTATAATGTCATGATTATATCTGCAAAGTCACTAGTATTAACTAAAGCGTTCAAATAATTGTAGTGGAGTAAAAGTACAATATTTTCCTCTGAGATGTAGTGGAGTAGAAGTAAAAGTATTGGAATTTGGAAATACTCGAGTAAAGTGAAAAATACCTCAATTGTACTTAAGTACAGTACTTGAGTAAATGTACTTAGTAACTTTCCTCCACAGCACCACCCACAGGCCAGGCATATATACTACAGCGTTTTCAGTTTGTGGCGTTTTCAGTGGTTTCGTGTGGACACACACATTTCTTGAGACGATTCCGTGTGTACGGTAAACTTTTTGAAAACGACTCTGTGACATTTTTTAAAACGTCTCCGTGTGGATATGGCCTAAGATTCATACACACGCATGCGCACGCACGCACGCGCACACACACACTAGGGTGCATCAAAATGCGATGCAACATTTTTTATCTCAAAATATCAAACTGTTAGGTGTTGCATTTTGTTCCAATGTCTATACAAATGATTTGTGCAACGTTTGGGGGAAATTCATTCAGATTTAGAGGTGCAACGCAGCATGTCAAATTTTGCCAAAAAGTGCCATTTTGGGTGCTTTTTGAACTCTCATTTCTTGATAACATAACATGGCAAGTTCTCAAAAATACAACAAATAGTTTTTGAGAAGATGTTTTTGAAAAGAGCAAAATGTGTTTATTTAAGAAGAAACATTGACATTTTCATTGAATATCACTGAAAAACATTCTAACAAAAACAAAAAAAACACTGTGTTCAGCTTGCGCTTGCAGCAGCGAAGATTGGGGTGTTCACAGTGGTCATGCTCAACTGCCTGCAGATTCTGCAGATGTTGCTCACTCTTGGCTGCTGCCACAAAGTCTGTGGAGTTTGACTCCACGCTCGGCACAGTCATTCACAATGTTGATGGCACGCACATTCACCACACCTGCCTGGAATGATGCACTGGTAGCCCAATCCTCTACATTGAGTGAGAGAAATTCTGGATCGATGTGCAGCTGGTGCATACCGAACCAGCAGTCTGGATTGGCGAGGTCGGCCAACCTGGTGGTCGGCGAGAGGACTGGAAGCTTTGGCTTGCCAAAACCAGTGCCAAAGCGCTGCTTTGGGGCTTGCATGGGAATATCATTTAGCTTGTGCTCCAAGATGGCATCCACAAGTGCACGACGCAGCTGGCACCTTGGTGCTGAAGAGTGCCAGGGGCAGCATCTCACCGGTCAGGTACCTGAGATGCCTCTTCAGCGCTTTCATGGCTGATGTTGCAATGCCCTCGTCAACAGACTTGTAGGTTGTGGTAGAGTTTGAGGTCATTCTATGCGGCATCTACGGCTATGTCACAGGTCAGCCACCATGTTGCGTAGATGTGCGTTATGAAGTTGGCAAACACCCGAATCTTCAGCACCTACTGCCATGTGGTGATGGTGCCCTGGGGAAGCAAGGCGATATGCTGCTCCATCAAAGCCAGCTTGAGAGTGTAGAGGAGCTTGGCCATCCAGCACGCCTTGTGCAGAGCTCCCTACCGTTGAAAGTATACTGCATTCTGTGCTGCATCATCTGCACCCGATAGACAAGACACAGCTGCACAAACTTGTGGTAGTCGCCTCGCTTGTAGTCTATCACTGCTGCAGTACACACAGCAAGTTCAGCACGTAACTTGCCCAGTAACTGTTGTTCGGCATTGGCAGTAATGTAGCGGGACAATGGGCCACTGTAATTGTGCGGCAGGCCGGCAGCAAGTTCCAGTTGTCCTGCAGACGCCTAAACAAAGTAACCCCTGGTGAGCGTAACGTCTCCACCTTGAGATCAGTGAAAATGTGGCTGAGGAGCACCTCACCAATGTGATGCCGGCACCCGGACCAGAGCAGTGGTGTCAAATACCATGTTGATAACCTGGTCGTCACAGCACTTGACGTCCTTCGTCCTACTCAACCCCGCCCAACACTCCCTGCTGGCAGTTGCCACACCAGCCGATAGGAGTACGGGCATTGACAAATATCACCCTCCGTGCCCGGCTTCCCTCCCCCAAACACAGGCCAATATTGTGACACTCGACAAAGCCGGCTGCACCACGGTGGATTCGAACCCATAACCTCCGCATTGGTGTGCAGAAACTTTACTACTGTGCCACCCGAGCGCCTATCTGGGGTCATTTGATCAAGATGTATCACTCAGATTCCATTCTAATTGACTCTGCCTTCTGACGTTTGCACCCCCTTGGTTGGCAACCCGTGACTGCTCTCTAGTCTAGTTTATCTTTTCAAATTTTTTTACCAGCTCGCTAGAGAGCTGTTCAAGGAACAGGCTAAGGATTGTGCATTTCCTTCAAAATGGCGGCGTGCCCTTCATTTCTTATATACAGCCTACCCGGCAAAAGGGGTGTGGCTTTAAACAACGCTAAAAAAGCCCAGGCCGCCATCCAGTGGCCAAATAAACGAACTACAGATTTTAAAGTTAAAACAAATTCATTAATAACAATGAAATGTGCGATGTCTCTTAAACAGTGTTTAAAGGAGTTGCATAATTATGTTATTTAATACTGCAGTTTTTATTGTTTAGCTTGGCACGAGCTGGTATAAATTATGACTGTCATTTTTTTCATGTTAGAATACTAGAATACATACTGAAAGACAATTTAGGTTTGACTGGGCTGAAACTATCTCAGTAAATGACTCCATATTTGGGCATGGCTGACATCATAGTGACAACATAATGATGACATGAGCTTTGAATCAGCTCAGCTTAAAACCAGACTGCACAGTGTGTATGACACACATGGAGAGAGACCTAGAGGAAGCCTTCAGCACCTACAAGAGGCGCTATTAGCGGAGATCCATACGCTTGATATTCAGCTGGTAATTACCCTGTAACAAATCCTGGATAGTAAGGTCACACATCATTAGTTACATTCTTGGACCATTGCAGCCCATGCATAGCAGCAGCTTTAACGATGAACCCACTGTTCCTGACAACAAGCCAGCAGCAAGGAAACTCAGAAGAAGAAAGACCTTACAGTAGTCAACAGTCTACCAAGACTTTAACGCAATCGGAAGTAAAGAGACATTATCTGACTGACACAGTAAAGAAAACTCACATCTGTAAACAGTGTGACAAGAGTTTCAGTCAGTTAGGTAGCCTGAAGACACACCAGCGTATCCACACTGGAGATAAACCTTTTCACTGTAAACTGTGTGACAAGAGTTTCAGTCAGTTAAGTAGCCTGAAGACACACCAGCATATCCACACTGGAGATAAACCTTTCCACTGTAAACTGTGTGACAAGAGTTTCATTCAGTTAGGTAACCTGAAGACACACCAGCGTATCCACACTGGAGATAAACCTTTCCACTGTAAACTGTGTGACAAGAGTTTCAGTCAGTTAGGTAGCCTGAAGACACACCAGCTTATCCACACTGGAGAAAAACCTTTCCACTGTAAACAATGTAACAACAGTTTCACTGAGTTAGGTAGCCTGAAGACACACCAGCGTATCCACACTGGAGAAAAACCTTTCCACTGTAAACTGTGTGACAAGAGTTTCAGTCAGTTAGGTAACCTGAAGACACACCAGCGTATCCACACTGGAGATAAACCTTTCCACTGTAAACTGTGTGACAAGAGTTTCAGTCAGTTAGGTAGCCTGAAGACACCAGCATATCCACACTAGAGAAAAACCTTAGACTAAGCGTATACAGACAGAAACGGAGATCTCCATATATGGGCACAAAGGGACACAGAGCCAGACGAGTACAACGGGTGCTCTGACAAAGTTCCCTACACTATGACTCAGACATAAAGAAGTGCTGTTGTAGAGAATTATGTGGGACATGGTTATTATTAAAAAATAATAGTCAGTGGTGTCAAATACCATGTTGATAACCTGGTCGTCACAGCACCAGTCCTGCAGTAGCTTGTATGTCAGCCGGGCGATGATCTCTCTGCACGCCTCGTCTTTCCTCTTTGTATATGCTGGCACACCAAGCAGTTTGAGCTGCTCCGCATCTCCAACCACCACTGTCAAACGCTCCTCCAACTGGCACACATTGCTGAACATCAGTGTCAACTTGCTCTCCCAGTGCAGGGTGCCAAGGTTTTAATAGTTTTGGATTTTTTATTATAGTTTAGTTTTAGTTAGTTTTGAATTTTTTTTTTCTAATTCAGTTAGTTTTAGTTAGTTTTGACCCCAAAAAATCTAATTCAGTTAGTTTTAGTTAGTTTTTAGAGCGGGTTTGCTAGTTTTTATTTAGTTTCTATTTTTGTGACAACGCTTAGTTTTAGTTTAGTTTTTATTAGTTTTAGTGTTAGTTTTTTTTGTTAGTTTTTCCCCTTGATAATTGCTCCACATTGTATCACCCGTTTGCACTACAAGGCAATTGTTATTGTCTTTCTTGCTGTTGTATTCAAATAAATCCCATATAGGACCATATTTCTCCCAACTTGTTTCTCCGTCGCCATTATAAAGTAACGTGCAGTGCCGTGCAGTCAGTCAGTCAGTCAGTGCTGCTCACGTGCTACGATGCACATTGAAAACAACCGGAGTAACTCGCCCCAAAACACGCTCGCCCCCAATTCTTTCGTGTACCAGTGATTCTAATACCGCCGGATTTGCCCTGAGTTGTTTTGGGGCGACTACGTCAGCGGACCAACGGTGACTGCAACTGACGTAGAACTGCTCAGGGGAAATATGAATCGAATTAATTTGAATCTAAAAGGCTTATAAATATTGAGAAAAACTAAAACGAAGGGCATTTTGACTATAATTTCAGTTAGTTTTAGTTAGTTTTGTAAACACACAATATAGTTTCAGTTAGTTATCGTTTTTCTTTTTTCTTTAGTTAACTGAAATGTTTTTTCACCTTTAAATTTCGTTTTAGTTAACTATAATAACCTTGCAGGGTGCACATAGGATATGGTGTCCACTGCTTGTGGTGGTTCTTTATTGACAGCCTCCAGCACTTGGCGGCGTGATCGATCTGCTGTCGCGTAGGATGCTGAAATATTTGCACAATTACCGCTCTTAACAACTCTGAACTTGCGTGCGAAGGCAGCCTGCTGCATCGTGTGATCTTCAACAGTGTAGCCAGTGACACGAGACTCGGCCGGCTGAGGATGTAGGGTGGAATGCAGGCTGTGGTGCCAGTCTTCTGTATCGCTATGCTCATCACTTTCGCTCTCCAACATCGCCATTCTGGACTTCACACGTCATTTCCTGCTGCTCCTTGGTAAAGCGTGCCTGCCGGGCAGCTCCCAAAACAGTTCAAATTATATGAAAATATCCTTAATAAAAGTACATCAACACAAAGAATGGAGAGTAGATTACCTCAATTGTCTTCAGGTAAAGGGTGGAGTCTTTTTGCCTCACAGCATTGTGCTTCGTTAGCATTAGAATTGTCCTCGATTGTCTCAGGTTAGCGTGGCTACCAAATAAACATTATGTTGAATGTTGAAATGAAAGTTGTAGCTAGAGTGCATTATGCACAATGTGTTGGTGATGGCAGTAATATTAAATTAGATTTGTTTTTGTAATAAATAAACAAAAGGTAGAAACATTCATAGTATGCTGGTTACCCCCTTTTGCCATAAAAGATGATGGCCGTTGCACCTCTAAATCACCTCGTATTGCAAAAATATTTTGCATGTGTTGTAACATGCATTGGAACACTTTTATCACATTAACAGATCAGCAGGTTAAATTTGTATTTTTTGATGCACCCTAACACACACACACACACACGCACACACTTGAAAAACATAGATATTGCTTCTGCTGTTACATGAATGTGATTAAGCCAAACCTGTATTATGGAAGAAAAACAATATTTACCAAAAAAGTAATTGCCAAACTTTTGCCACAGCTCTGTTCACTTTGTTGAAGAGCATTAATTGATGCGTTTCATCTTTGTCGTCAGATGAAAGGCTGCATCAAGGTGTTGAAGGAGCAGCCAGCAGACAACGTAGAAGGCCTTCTAAACGCCCTCAAGTAGGTCCTTCTACCTTCCTTTTGAATTGTTTCAGCCCTATATACTTTATCGTATAACGAATAGTGAAAATAGCCGATTTACGAGTGTTTTAATGTGGCACATTGTGAGGTTGTAGATGTTCTTTTTGCTATTTTGTGTTTTGCCAGGTTAGGACCAGGGTGTCACTAGAAACACGTTGCCAACAAAACCAATGTTTTTCTATGGTACTGGCATGCACTCGTCTCTTTTTTCTACAGTTTTTTTAAGAGGCTCATAAAAGTTAAAATATAAACAACTTTTCAGCGCGAGGTGAAAGGAGTAGCACCATTCGTCACAGTGCTTTTAAACAAACCCTATATATACTTAGTTGAGCTGGGTCCCCCAGAGCTCTGTTTGGTCTGCATTCCCCCCCCCCCACCCTTTACATCAAATCTCTTCACCTAAAATAGACGATCTATAAGATCACAACATGTCACGTTCCTACACGTTGTGAGGTTGTAGATGTGCTATTTTTGCTGAATGTTCACCCCAGAATAGGGACGCTAGGATTCATGTGGATAACCAAGAGTACCAAGTACATCGGTAGTGCTGGCAGCCAAAACAAAACCACTTTCTGTAGACACAGCCTGACACAGCCGGCATTTCTGAAGCGCTTGCGCCTGTAGCGGCGCGTCCCCTCAAACTATGTGGATGTTGCAGGTGCTGCGAGGAGTTTGGTTTTGTTCTGATCTGAACATTGTTTTTCTTTGCATTTAGATTCACCACAAAACACCTGAACGACGAGTCCACTCCGAAGAACATTCGAACAATGCTCCAAATGTAACCTTTTCCTTTTTTTTATATATATATATTAATAAACATGAAGAGGATCGATTTACTGACCTCAGAAAGATGTATATGTTTACATTATTTAAAGAAAACGAAAGACTCGATGTTAATACTTGTGTGTATTTACATAGTCATTCCCTCCAAGTCACTGAAACCCACAGAACATGTACCATTTCCATAGCAAAACAAAAACTGTTTACTGAAGCACAGATACCTAACTTACCCTCAGCCTTATATTCCACAACTTGCCCGCCAATTCTATGTATGAGGAGATGAGTGTGATGAAACATGTCCATCTTGTTTAACTTAACCATCAAATTTAACTTAAGTAAAGATAATATATAGCATAACACATTCTGCTTAAAATGATTGTGGGGGGAATGGCATGGAGTGAGAGAATTTACTATAGTTCTGATTTTAAGAGCGATTTAGCGATTAAATGGTGACTGACAGAGTTATCTTGAAACAAGTTCAGCGAATTGGCTTGTTAACAACATGACACTTCTTTTCTCAAGAAAATTCATGTTGGATTTATTGTCTGCCGCGTTTGTGTCAACGGCATGTTGCACTCTTTCCAGCTGTTAGGTTCGACTTTTTAGAGCAAGCCCCCTGCCATCCAGCTCACCTGTTCAAAACAATCAAACATACCTACCGCTATTATGATGTGATAAAGGTTATGTCATTGCTAGTATGCAAATCAAATGTTACCAATCAGTTGATGTCAGTTTGTTGTGATGTATTGGGTAGGCTGTGATGACGGAAGAGGTGGTAGCCTACTGTATAATATGTGCGCCACGAGAAATAAATCTACCAACCAAAAGTTTTCATTTGTTGTATGGCAAAGCTCAGAGTGATGCATTTAGGTGTTTTGTTTGTGCGTATTCTTCCTCTCTTCATCGTCTGTGTGGCTTTTGTATCTAACAAAAAAAAAACTGTTTTTTCCAAAACACACAAGCTTTAATTCTGAATAAATTCCTCTTTTGTATGAGCAAAAAAGAAAAACATGTTTTGTGAACTCTGCTCAGGTAGGGATTTGTAATTGTGATGAATGGTGTTCCATAATGTGTTTTTTTTTTTTTTACCACTTAAACCCTCTATACTTAGTAAACTGGACCTGAGTTGCCTTTGTACTTGGTCCGCTCTTTTTATCCCCTCTACACCAAATCTCTAGATCGGCTATTTTTGGCTCATGTTCCCCCCAGAATGGATGCTGGGGTTTAGGTGGTTAAAGGCCCCATTGAAGCCTTTTAAACTTTCAGGAAGGGGAAATAAGTAATTCCTCGTTTCCAAAGCAGGGGCCAAAATGGCCAATCAGGGCATACCTATTATTATGTCACTTTATTTTATACCCCCAAAATACCTTTTGAGTCTTGTCATTCAGCTTTTATATGATCTGTTCAATGATCTGTTGTTATTCTGTCTATTGTCTCTGGTACCATTGTTGTTGTTTCTGCACCAGATAGAACCATAAGTCGCTGTTTTCTGCTGTGTTTTGGTTTCTTGTGAGTGGATGACATACAGTGTCGACTCGGCTGTGAATTCTACCAAACCATCCACAGCAACCATGTTTGGCAGTCGAGTTTTGTCCAAATTTTACATGGTGAGAGGTCGCTCACAGTGCCAGTTCAGCGCACAGTGGCACTTAAGCTTGCCCTGATTGATCAGGTGCCATATAACCCCTAGGGAAGATAAGGCAGCTGACCAACCAGGGCAAGGTTATCACCCTCTTGGTTCTTTTCACTCCACTCACTCAGGGTAAATAAAGGATATATATACTGTATATATATATACGCCCTTCATTACAACTCAAGGTTGCTCTAATGGAGTGGCCCATGAATAAATAATGACCGTAACTAAATTTCTCAGAATCAGACTATCTCATTATTATTGACTGTTGTACTTTACATTCATCAGCATATTGTGCTTCAATGTTGCTTTTGTAAGTCTCATATTGTTAATGAAGGGCAAATGCAGAGACAAAAGACAGGAACTCATTTGTATTCAAAGAAGCGTCTGGCAGCAACGACAACAAATCAAACAACTGAAGCCATTTTGTATTAAGTGAGTATGACTGACTGTGCATTCTATTAGAATTAGAATAACACTCAACATGTTCACTCAGCGTCTCTCAACCAGGGTGGTTATTTGAGGCAGAGGGATAGAAAGGCTCTCTTGTTGGCACAAATCATTCAGTACAGCCTTTATTGGTATATATTGCAGAGATGGGTGAAGGCAGCTTCCCCGCTCATCCATCACTGGAGATCAATTGTAATTGGATCACTGGGCTCCAAAGTTCACCGAATTGGAGATGGATGTAGTATTCCTTTAAAATCTATTAAAACGGGGAGTCGGGACGACATAAGAAAGGTCACCAACCAGCTCCAAGATTAGCTGGTAGGCATGGCAGCCAAAAAGGCAATGCAATAACAGCTAACTGTTTATTTTCTTTATAAATTCACACCACAGCTGGAATATGTACTTTTTGGACCAATCATATTGCTTGTCTAGAATGAACTTGCGTGGCCAATCAACAATAGACCGTATCATCTACCTACAGGCTACATTTGAACCAATTGCTTCTAATCACTGGTGTAGGAACTACATACTACCAACTGCCTTAAATCTAAAGTCTGATTTCGTCGTTAAAATAAATTAAGCATTATTGTAAACCGGCAAATAATGGAACTACTAACCTACTAAATGTGTAACATGGGTATATATCGGTATCTCAGTTTCTTGTTGAATAATTACTTCTGCTTCTTCAATTGAGCTTTATTGTATTTCGCCCCATAAGCCATATATGGAACACACTCCTGCCTTGTACCCTACTCACATTTGCTACTAATGCATCAGTTATCTACCGTTCATTTTAGATATGTTGATTGTTAATTTTTTTATCATCCCGGTATTTAGTAATATATTGTGTGAGATTTTTTTTTTTTTGGATGCAATTGTTTTTATATGCAATGAATGAATACTGTACACATGGACTATGTGAGATGTAAAGAGAGTGTACGTATGATATTGATAGTGTACATCCACTGACTGAAGTGATTTCCAGAGTTGTGATTAGTGAGGAAAAATGTATGCTCTGTTGTGCGTCAGTGTTGTGCACCACAAATAGCTTATCTACAAGTGCACAACGTGTCCCATCCGTGATGCGTTGTGAGCTTGTAGATCGGCTATTTTATGTGCGTGACGCCACCGTACGACAAAGTATAAATCATGCTATATGCTACTGTGTGATGTACAGCATGCAAGCAGCTGTGTTGCATACTGAGACAAAATCTCTTTTTGTCTTTAAATGAGCGTTATTGTGGTTGAAATGTTTGTTTTTTTTAGGTCTGATGATTCGATGTTCAAGAATTGCATTGGCTTTGTATTGCATATTGGATGGGATGTGTGGACTGACAAATAAAAGTGGTACATTTCTTACATGGACAAGGTTCTTTTGGTTTTACTTTATAGTAAGCAAGTCTTTCCGTAATGCTCCATTTTAGGAGAACATCAAAAGGGTCTCCCTGTCTCTCTATCTCTTTAATAAACAGAAACTGCATTTTCAGGTCAGGATACCAGTTTCATACAATCAGGAGAGAGAACTCATACAGGATACAGTACAAACAAGACAAAATTGGAAATGGAACACTAAAAGGTTTAAGCGGAAAATGCTAGTCTACCCTTTCTTGATTGGCTGAAAGTGGCAACCCAACAAAATCTTTCTTTATTCAAGAAATGGACTGACAGGGAAACCCCTGTTACTGAACACACACTAGCAATGATAACTATTCGAATATAGAGCTTTAAACCAAAAATACCACCCTACCTTTACTGTAATGACTGTTTTGTTCCAAATAGTGGATAATTCATTTTGGAATTTATGCATCAAGTAGCCTATCCATTATTTGGATTCCTTATGAGTAGTATACTGAAGTTCAAGATAATTAACCTAATTAATCACTCTTCATTCAGAATACTGCCATGGTTGAAAATTCTCATGTACATAGTCCTACAGTAGGTGTGTTGTAGTTCTGAAATCCTCCTGAGGGGGGCAATGTGACTCACTCCTCATCTGTGCCTTAGTTAGAAGAGGCAGTCAATGTGTCAATGTGGTCCATGGCTGACCTTCAAATAGTGGAGTACCTGAGACAGAGGGAGATACTCAGGTAATTAGCAAATAATTACAAGAACATTTAACCTATTAAAAGTGGGAAAGCAGTCTGGGTCATTTTAGATTTTTGCTATAATATATAGCACATTGGTTGGCTATTCAAACATAGCAGATATACATGCTCATAGCTTGTAGATTTGCTTTTTTTTTTAAAGATCCTGGAATATATATATTTTTTTTAATGTGATTTTTTTTAACTCAAATCTTTGCATTGATTTGTTGATACATAAAAAATAAGGATAAAATGACTGATTAATCTCTCAGAAAATCATCTATAGTTGCAGCCCTTCTTTCAATATACAAGTACGAAGAGCATTGCCCCCCACTGTCTGTGTGTAGTCTTACTGGGAGCGGTGCGGTGCGAGCGCAGTGATGCACTCAGTCCCTCCAGACTCAGCCGAGGCACCGCTGACCTCACTGGCCCCGGGCGTATCCCAGCATTCCACTGGGCTGAGCGCACCAAGCTCCTTGCCGTGTCCTTGGTCATCATGGGATAGTCCAGGCTGCGAGTGGCCCAGTCAGGTCTGCTCTGGTTGTGATAATGTTGATGATAATGATGATGATGAGGAGGAGGATGGGAGGGTGGTAGGGGGCTCAAGATGGAGCTGAGGTCAAGGGACAGAGTCATCTGAGAGAAAGGAAAAAATAAGATGAATGACATGGATGTTATATATATATGTGTGTATATTGTACTATAGATAGATAGATGAATTTGCATTCATCAGAACAATATATTAACTATTAAAGGCAATTTGGAATGTAGAGGTAAGTGAATGAAAAACACTCCTACTCCCTTAAAAACCCACCCAGTAAAAGTACTGTTTACACTTCATAAGTAACAGTTGATGGGCATTAAGCACTACAAGATACGTTGAAAATGTTAGTGACTGCACAATTCAATATAGTTTTTTTTTCTTTTTAGTAAGAGCACATACCACATAAGGGTATAGTCCTTCTCACAGCTGACCCCAGTTTGAATCCGACCTGAGGCGCTTTACTGCATGTCACCCTCCCTCTACCTTTTATGTCATTCTGTTCACTGTCCAACAGTATCTGAATAAAGCATGAAATGTCCAAGATATATCTTAAAATTTAAATAAAAGTAGAGCCTAAAGCATAATAATATGGAACAGAATTCTACTTTTATTCTATCCTCTCCGCAGAGCATTTCAACAGAGACTGAAGTGTTTATTCCATATTCAATGTGCCCTTTCTTTCAACCCCCCCCCCCTCTCTCCACCATCATCAGCATTATTATCTTTGTCTTCCATCATCCTCCATTCTGTGTGGAACTCGTAATTAACATGAATTTTCCCTGTAATGGCTCGACCATAATGCACAGTGCATTATGCAGGGTGGTGGTGTCTCTGGAGAGTTCCCCTGCAGAGTCAGGTAATGGGGGTCTCTCTGTTACAGTCAGGTTATCACCATAATGGATGTGAGAGTGCTGGTTTACCATTGACTTGGCTTTGCGTAGTTTATAATTGGCCTCAGACAAGGTTTTTTTCTGTGCGTTGTCTGGGTCGGCCCTGTTAGTGGTGGTGGTGGTGGTGGGGGCCGCATATCTGCTTCTCATTTGCCTGAGGAGAGATTTAGAGCTGGTGAGTGGTGGTCACGTGCAACCAGGGGAAACAATTCTCATTATATGCAGCAATAAAGCACTAATGAGGTAGGCAGGGTTCGATTTGTGGAGGGAAAAAACTAAACAAAAAACAGGGGAGATCCACTTAAGCCCTATATACTGTACTTAGTCGTACAACAAATGTGAAAATAGCCAATCTACAAGCGACATCTTGTGAGCTTGCAGATTTGTTATTTTCACTATTTAAGAAAGACCTTAAAATGTTATGTTTTGAACAATTTTGAACACAAACATTTAGGAAAACATCAAATGTAAATATCAAACATATCAGAGAGTATACATTTCCCAAGGAAATGCATGTATTTAGTCTGAAAAGAAGCACGGATAAAACATATCTCCACCGGCCATAAAAATGGATGACCGATCCCCCACAGCAAATCAAACTCTGGAGGTACAGTAATGGCTGCACAATTAAAACTTGAAAACTGTTGCTGTATTTTTTACCATCAGAGGTGAAGTAAGAGGTAAGTGTGCTTTGGACAGAGTATCAACCCAATACATTCTTCAAATCAAGTGAGATAACAGTTTTGCTTTTGCTTTGCAGGCAGTTAATGGGGACAATTTCCTAAAGGTAACAACTAAACCAATAACTTCTCATTTCCCTTCACACTGCCATTCCCACACTCTTGAATAGACAATATACTCTCCAATTAAGACTGAGGACACTTTACTGTGTGTTCAAAGTGCTATAAAACAAAACGACTATAAAAGCAAATGTAACCATCAGCTGTTAGGGGAGATTATCAGACCTGAGGGAAGTGGTCTTACTGTGCTTGTTCGATGGGGTCCATGTTGGCCAGGTAGTTGAAGCGCAGGGTGTCTTTGGGGTGTCTGTCGGCATCTCTCCAGGGTGGCAGTCCAGTGGGAGGCTTCCCTGTCCCTGCCCCTAAGCCCCTCCCAGGGGTGCTCCTGCCTCGCTGGGTGGAGGGCGCTAAACGCACCTCACTGGTGGCGACTGGTTCAGCCGTTTCTGGCCGAGTACTGCTGATGGCTGTCACCTCTGGAACCACAAACTGCTGCTGGGCAGAAGGGGTCTGAAAAATTCAAACCCCACAAAGAGACTCACTCACATGCAAATATACTGGATTTTTATAAAATCATCGATTTTCAAATACAGCACAAATAGCAGATCTACAAGCTCACAATGCATCGCTTGTAAACTAGCTATTTTAGCGTGACACCGTTGTATGATGTCGTTAATCAGACTCATCTATTTTGTCTATTATAAAAGCATATTAATCGAACAAAAAAGTAATCAGAAGTATAGCTAAGAAGATAATCGATAGTTACAGCCCTACTACAGTAGTTTCGTCTCCAAACCTGAGGTTTGTTGATCCACAGTTCCTGCACCATCTCTATGTAATGTCTCTTCCAGACGCCCTGCTCAAATGGCGTTGGGGAGAAGCTGATGCACCAGCCCAGCCTCAGACACTTGGACATCCACAGCTGGTCCAACTCCACTATAGCCTTCCAGTGCCAACTCACCTGCACGCGTACGTACGCACACACACGCACACACACGTGCACATACACACACACACACACACACACACACACACACACACACACACACACACACACACACACACACACACACACACCAAAACAGCTGATTCATTTCTCACACATAAATTCTTTCCTATTCTTCTCTTATTGATTACAGTTTACAAAAACATTGATACCCATCACCAGTAAAAGTACAACCATACACAGACCCTCCACCTTTGAAGCAGATCAGTACCTGGGCACAGCGGCAGAGGCTCCGGGGGTCCAGGAAGGAGAACAGGTAGAGGGAGAGGACTCTGGGAAGCAGGCAGGTGAAGTCAGCGGCCTCCTGGGGCAGTCTGCTGCTCACACTGTGGTCCAGGTACCTGAGCTGGCCCACAGAACACCTGGACAGGAAGTCCTCCAACATGGCCTTCCTCTGGCTGTCAGACCACTTGTCAAACTGAGGTGTAGGAAGACAGAATGAACCACATAGCACAGAGTAGAAAAGAATAGAATAGAATTATTTCACCTGCACCACTTTTGCATCTTCAAGTGAATTCATTCATAGATTTCATACTATGCCGTACAACAATTTCTTTTTTCGGTGAGCTTAAGACATCAAGTAAAAACCTTTACTTGACAGATGCTATTTCTGAATATGTGCTTTTGACTTACCCACTTTCCCAAAAGGTTTCGTCTCTCCATGAATACCTGAGGAAGAAGTGTTGTTAAAGTAATCACAAGTACAATATCATATCAAGATCGTTATAATAAACAATGATGATAGGGAGGTATTATATTGTGAATGCTTTGATCCGAATCAAGCTTAAATGGCAAAAAAGGGAGATATTAAGGGAAACATTTAAAAGCCTTTAATTTAATGGCTAATGCATGGCAATAATAAAAAAAGACACCCACACACTGTGGCGCAAGGCCCTCATCAGGGTGACTGATAAACCACACTCAGTCGCAACACATGGGTGTCTTTTTTATTGTTGCCATGCATTAGCCATTCAAATAAAGCCTTTTAATTTGTCCATGCACAAGAGTGCTTTGGTCTTTTCCCTTTTGTGCCATTTACCTTGTTTGGGATTCTTCACTCTTTGCCAAAAATCTCTCTGACCGTATGCTGCATGGACTAACAAATAATAAATAAACCTGTATGACACCATATGCTACCTGATGGTCCCACAGAGGCTGCAGTGGCCCACACAACTACTTAAACACACTTTCAACACTTTCAACCTGTTGAAAGTGTTAGGCTACTAACATTTTCTAAAATTGCTAAAACATTTAGATAGTGTGAGCTTGTAGATTGGCTAATTTCGCTATTCGTTATAATATAATATGAAGTATACAGGACTTAAGTGGATCATAGCAAAGGGTGAAAAATGCCCATGACTTACATTGTTGTTGGACAGCTGGTGGTTGAGAGGAGTCCAGGCACTCATCTTGGTCTGCATCTTAGCAGAGCTCAGCGATGTTCTGGGTGCGAGTGGCATACTTCTGTTCTACTGCTATTGTAATGACGTGATTGAGGTAGATCACAGTGTAGTGTTTTCCCTAAACACGTACATAAGAATGCATTAAAATGAATAAACAAACTGAAAGGTTTTAAAACAATGAATGCACCATTCTTTATGAACATGTTTTGTGTGTTTCCACTCATCTTTGTTATGATTGAAGTAAAGAATATTAGACATACAACACACAATACAATTATGTTGTGCACATTGCTGAAAGCAAATAGTTCTCTCTATCCAGTCATTCAACTCACCATCAGTTCTTATCTACATGGTGGGCATATATATCGCCCCTCATAGTCTTCATGATCCTCTTGGGTAAGAAGCACTGTGCAAGAACTGTTTCTGGGGCCTCCTCTCTTCCCACTTTACTACTAAAACAGTTTACATGTTGTTACTATAGCAACGTTGAGTGCTTGGCTTGCACCATTGACTGCCCTCCCTCTTCTTCTCATAGTAACTGGCAGTGTTGCCAGATTTTGTGAGAGAAATAAGCAACCAGGTCTAGGAAAACAAGCCCAAAAGAAGCAACTAGGGCACTAGGCCATTATGAGCACTTAGTTTAAACCTACATACTGTATACATTGAAAATGGCTGATCTACAAGCTCACAACACGTCACAAATTATGAAACAAGCCCAAATAACTACACTTTAGAAACAAGCCCAAACGCAACCCGCAACTACCAATATTTACAAGAAACTTTACAGAAAAACAAGCCCAAAGTCGCTTATTATAAGCCGCCATGGCAACACTGCTGACAACACTGCCTTGAGCGACAACCGCCTGCTGAGATAAATACCCGGCTGCTCACACAGGGAGGCGCTGCAGTATAACCCACATTATAGGCTGTATACAGCCTCTACTAACTACAGTAGCAGGCTAGTAAATATAAACCCATTTATACTCCCCCCCCCCCCTATATTTCTCTTCTTTTATTTCTGGGAGATAAAGTGTTGATTTAACTCTGAGAGTGTGCAAATGGAACCAAATGGGCCCGGGTCCATTTGGTCCCCGACTCCCCGGATCCAACGGACGTTAAGAAACAACTGTGGACCAGTGTTTCCCAAACAGACCAATCTTTGTGGGTCGCGAGTAAATATCCCCTTTCTTTCGTTTCCTATATTAAAAAAATATATATGTATCTTATTTCAAAATATTTCAAAGGTTTAAGCAAAAAACTAAGTCAAAACTTTTCATCAATTAAAAACAATTCCAACATTTTTCAAAAGTAGGCTATTTCATAAATAAAATCAAAAAATGTAATCATTAAAAAGATGATTTTTTTTTAAAGTACGCCTATAGTGAAAATAGCAGATCCACAAGCTCGCTGTTGTGAGCATGTAGATCTGCTATTTTCACTAGTTTGGGTCCCGGGCAATTAAACCATGACGGTTTGCCCCCCTTTGATAACGGGGTTACGGGGCAAACGTCTAATGTCTCTTTTGGGTCTCGAGCAAAACGTTTGGGAACCACTGGTGTAGATTACTACTACTACAGCATGTGTGAATGCCGACAACTGTTGTTGTTACTGATAACAACACAGTGATAGGCAGTAACATGTGTTGTCGACAGGCTGTTAGGTTGTAACATTGTTCTTCTGCCCAGATATAAAGTGCTTTGTAGACTACTGTAGCCTACGGACACCATTTTTTTGAAAATGTAAGAAGACAGTAGCCTACATTGCCACTTTTTTAGGCCTATTTGTGTGTGGAATGGGAGTAGGCCTAATAGTAAATCAGTGGTGGAAAAAGTGCATTTTTCCCCCAAAGTGTCAATACTGTCTGCAATGTATAAATACTCTGTTACAATTCAAAAAAATTTACTACTAAAAGTATGAAAGTAAGGTCCCGTTTCACAAGTTTTCAAATGAATAAAATGTATAAACATCTTTTGAAAATAGCCGAAATGTATATGGCTGAAGTGGTTAATGTATGTTTTGTAATAATAATCAAAATCTACAGAGTCTAACTAGTAAAGTTTTCAGATAATTGTAGTGGAGTATATAAGTAAATTTTTGCCTCTGAGATGTAGTGGAGTAGAAGTAAAAGTACTGAAAATTGGGAAATACTCCAGTAAAGTAAAAACATCTCAAAATTTAAACTTAAAGGAGCACTTCACCCCTGGAAGAAGTTCCAGGGGTGACCACAGGGGGGACCACAGGGGGACCACAGCGTATCACTGCCTATAACTTCAACTCCCAGAATGCTTTGGTGCCTTGTGGCAGGGGAGGTTCCATGTGGGTGTGATCTCCAACAATAACATCCCTAACATCCAAACAGCATGCCAGTGTCGCCATGTCTGCTTATTATAAGCGGCTTCTTTCTAAAATGTAGTTGATATTTGGGCTTGTTTCCAAATGTTTTGATTGCTGTTTAAACCAGTGGTTCTCAAACATGTTCATGTATTTTTCCACAGACCCCCATCTGAAATTATAATTTGTGGCAGGGAGCCCCTAACAAATATGTGTAAAAAATATTCCACATTTTGAAAAGCAAATAAAAATATTTTGCAAAAAATCCACATTTTGGACTTTTTCCCCCTCAAGATTTTTTTGTAAATAGCAGATCTACAAGCTCACAATGGGTTGCGAAGCGTTGTGAGCTTGTAGATCAGCAATTTTCAAATATATAATATCCCATGTCTAGGTAAAGTGCTCTTGGCATAGTTATTTTTCTTTTGGGCTTGTTTTCATAGACCTGGCTGCTTATTTCTCTCACAATATCTGGCAACACTGGCTGTCCTCGCAAACGTTCATCTAGTTACATATTATGTCCAAGGATTCGTTAGTGATGTCATATCACTGGGACATATAAGTATCTTCATGCAGTTTCACTTCCGTGTCGCATAGTATTGACATCACTGTCACATCCTTGGTATTATGATCCTAGCCTTTCGTGACGGTGTTTGTTTACCAGCGCTGCTACTCCACGCTGTATTTTTTTTTTCAAGCTTGCGCTTATGAAACACTACACAGGATTATTATTTCATGTCAACATTCAAGTACAACTATCAGAAGATAACTCAGGTAAAGTAATGCCTCACTCTACAAGGGCCGCTGGCCGCAGCTAATGGGAGTGGCCGAGTGGCGAAAGAAGGTTGAACAAAGTGTTACGGACACCCCATTGGGGCTGTCTTTTGAGATGGTCTGACTGAGACACGCCGAGACATGTAGTGCGGAAAGGAATGAGACCAATCTCTCATGATGCAAATAACGTCACGAATATTGCGAAGATTACTAGATATCTAAAAACACAGATTATTTAAAAAAAAAACCCAGGATCTTGTTTCTTGACTCCTAAACTTCATTAAAAGACCGAAAACTTCTTCCAGGGGTGAAGTGCTCCTTTAAGTACAGTACTTCAGTACATGTAGCTACTAGTTACTTTACACTACTACTAATACTGTAGTAAATAGCCATATATATATTTTTTAATGCCGGCCTAAAATGTTCATTTCATTTTAGAATTGAACTGTGTAGTCACTCAGACAGACAGATAGACAGATAGACAGACAGACAGACAGACAGACAGACAGACAGACAGACAGAAAGACAACACACTATATTATAGGCTACTACTACTTTCTTTCTCCAGTCCATAGATTAACGTTTTTACTTTCAATAGCCATGCTCGTCCACGATACGTAGTCGCGCGGAACCAGTCTGCCAGATTCTGCGAGAGAAATAAGCAACCATGGTCTATGAAAAAAGCCCTAAAGAAGTCACATGAGCACTATAAAAATTGGGATATTTTGAAACATTTTAACAACACAAAACTAGCATCAAATATTTTCAGATGGTGGGTCCTTGAAATGAAAATGTTTGAGAACCACTGGTTTAAACAACATTAGGAAATAAGCCCAAATAAGCAACTGCACTTTAGAAACAAGCCCAAAAAAACGCAACCACCAATATTTACATGCAACTTCACAGACAATGTCGCTTATAATAAGCGGACATGGCAACACTGACGGGGACGTCGTAAACCTGCTGTGAGAACTGAAGAGAGGAGGAGGAGGAGGAGGAGGAGAAGGAGGAGGAGGAGGTGGTGGTGGGTCATTCACTCATTGTTTGTTACTGCAACCCGAGGAGCAGCGAAGACCCCCGCAGCCACACACACGTGAATCTTCTACACAATATCAAGGTAAAGTTCTTATAAAATAGTTAGAAATTAACGCATTTCCACAAAGCGAACATTTTTTATGTGTAACTGTGTCGCCATCGCCACACACTCTGTGGAATGAATGGTGAAGAGATGAAAGCAGTGGAGCCGCCGGTCGGAGGCAGCGCTTTAACGTGGATACAGGAGAGTGTTGCCATGTCCGCTTGTTATAAGTGACTTTTGGCTTATTTTTCTGTAAAGTTGCTTGTAAATATTTGTTAGTTGCGGGTTGCGTTTTTTTGGGGCTTGTTTCTAAAGTGTACTTGCTTAAACCAGTGATTCTCATCATGGACCACCCAAATTATTAATATGTAGCCTATTTGTGCTGTTAGAATGTTTCAGAACGTTTCCAAATATTCCACATTGATTTTATTTCAAGATGTTTTTAAAAAAAAAGAGCAGATCTACAAGCTCACAAGTCACAACGCGTCGAGTGCTCATGTGGCCTAGTCGCTTCTTTTGGGCTTGTTTTCATAGGCCTGGTTGCTTATTTCTCTCACAAAATCTGGCAACATTGGTGGATAGGCGAGCTTCCATACGGTTACTATCGAGACACACACACACACACGCACGAAGTAACCGTCATCTTTTGTTCCGCTGCGTTGCATGACATTATTTGAGGCTATCAGGGCCTCAATGTTTATCTCTGTTACGCGTTATTTGACCGAGCAGATGATGATGAGCCGACAGATGATTACCGATAGATAGGACACATTTATACTTTATACTGACGATGCATTCATAGTTAGTTACACGTTAATTGGTGAATGGACCGGCAGCAGCGGTGGTCCGTGAACAGGAATCAACCAGCACGCCCATGGCATTACGCACAGGTAATGGGCGCACTGAATAGCAGTATATAGGTCCAGGATATATATTTATATACATTATTATAGAGTGCATATTAGGCCTAAGCATACATTCAATCATCAAATGGCTGATCAATTAAGTGCTTTGCTTATCAGTTTGAGGTTTTGTTGCCACAAACTTCGAAGTATTCTAATTATTCTTTCTTTTTGAGTAGCCTACTCGTTTAATATGATTTTTTTTTTTTTTTTGCATTATTGTAAATTATTGTTTGTCTTTAAATGTTTCGATGAATTGAATACACAGGACCCCAATGGAAACATGCCATAGTGCTTTCTTGAGTTTATCCTTTTAGCATCCTTTTGTATGAAACTGTACCTCTGCTTTTTTTTGCAAACTGTTAATAAAGTATTCAATCAATCAATCAAATTACATTTTATATTTGGCTTTATGGGTTTTATTTTTACCATGGGTGCGTAGGCTACTGTGGGCTACTGTAAATGTAATAACTTGCAATTATTCACGCAATTAACCATGTAGGATTTTTAAGTGGTGAGCTGAATAGTATATGAATTAATGATGTTTATTCATTAATCCATATCACCACCCACCCTACAGACCGTGAAAGCAATTACTAACCTTCTTTAAACAGCAGCCCATTGTGGGTTGCTTTATCTAATTAGCCCAATCATTATGAAATTGGGGTCATTTTCAGGCCAAGTACAAAATACACCATATAGGCTATAGCCTATGTTGAATAAATTAAAAGATGTATTTGACATGTACTGTGTATGTATTTTTCAGATCCCTGACCAAATATCATCTCACTCTGCATCTGTCTTCAATTCTCTTCCTCCATGGTCTTCTGGCAGAAAAGTCTAATCTACATAGATTACAACTACAAGGGACCTTTATAATTCTCAGTTGATGGAGGATTATGACAAATGGAATTCTCTAAATTGGTGACTGAAAGTCTGCTGGTGATGGATGTGAACACCCTCAGCCATGGCCATCTTGGATTTTGCCTACCGACGATGTGGACTGTTTCTTTCTGAGTCAAAGAGAAGGAGCAGTCACAGACTCGCTGTTACAGACGGCCCGTAAACCTTGTGTCCCGTCACCATCACTGAGCTCTTTGGCCCACCCTTTGCAGCGATTGCTGCTGAACCAAGCTGATGCTGTACCTTGGTGCTGTCCAACCGTCTCCCTAATCCCCACCCTGGGTGTCTGGTGTTCTGGTCTGTACCCTGTGCTGTGCTGACCCACACCATGGGTCTCCTGTGGGTGCTGTCGGTGTCCATGCTCGCGGCGTGCGTGGCGATACCCATGGACGCAGCGGCGGGCAGCCACAGCACGTTCACCTGCGAGCCCATCACCCTGCGCATGTGCCAGGGGCTCCCATACAACGGCACCTTCATGCCCAACATTCTGAACCACTATGACCAGCAGACTGCAGCTCTCGCCATGGAGGTAAGGTTCTGAATGCTCACATAGGGAAACCATGTGACACTAGTTTTGATGTTTGTTGATTTTTTTTCATATAAAGCCAAGATTCTGGTGACTCAGTCAGTAATAGTATACAGACCATAATGGTCTGTATATTATTATACCATATGTGCCTTGTGAGCGTGAGGAGGACTCGCAGGTTCGTATCAGATTGCTTTCCTCTCTCTCTGCCTGGGTTTCCTGTCTCTCTAGTCTACACTGACCTACCTCATCCCTATTCTGGGCATACAGGTGAACATTTGGCAAATATTACAGATCTACAAGTATATACAAGCATTGGCATCCCTAATCTGGGAATGTCATAATATGTGGACTTTCTGCAAAAATAGCTGATCCACAAAGCGATGTGTTTTGAACTGTTGTGAGTATGCTATTTTCAGTGAAGAGATTTGGTGTAAGGGGGACCAACTTAAGTGTACAACTAGGGGGGGACCTCAGTCAATGAAGTATATAGGGTTTAAGTTGTTTAAAACTATGAGTCAGTGACCCAAATAGGTCCCCATGGCCTTGGATCGGATGGCCCTCTGCATATGCACAACTAACGTTTTAATGAGCTTGGGTCTCATTGAGAGAGAGTTTTTTTTGTATTTGGGTCCAAGCAGAAGTAGGTTAAGAAGCTTAATATTCCTTTATGATTTGAGTCATAGACATGTGACTTGAGCCCTGAAACGCAACACAATGTGTGCTGCTAAACAAAGACCAACCGTACATCTAAAAATATTGCTGTTTTATCTTAAACATACAGGGTTTTCTGAAAATAGTGCCTTTAAATTTGTTTTGCATTCTGTGACCTTTTGCTGTTCCCCTTTTTCTTTTACTTTTTAAAAAAAACTTTTTTCTCTCTCTGACCTTTTCCAGGCACCCCTATCTTCTTCTGGGTCGCTCACATTTTATTTTATGTAAGAACTGAAGGAACGTGACATTTGTCGTCGCACACATTTTGTTTTGTATCTGTATCTGGGAGACTGGCCTATTCTTTTTCTCCCACACACACACACACACACACACACACACACACACACACACACACACACACACACACACACACACACACACACACACACACACGTTTATTGTGGGTTTGTGAAATGATCGAGTTAAAGGTCAAGTGTGGTTTTCTGCTGTGCATTCTGCCCCATGGACATCCTGGTAGCACCTTAGCAGCCTAGATAACTTAACTTCACACCATAGTTAGCTGCTAATTGTTGATAATACCAAAGTGCTAGCCTACTTTTCGTATTGCTCATCTGGCCTCAGGGACTGTGAGCATATTTCCAAATCATTAAGTAGAAATTAAGATTTCTCCTGGAGGTATTTGTGTGGGGTAGGGGGCATGGCGGTTTCAGTTATGGTGCATTATTAATAAAACACTGTTGTGCTATATAAGGCAGCATCTTATTCCAAAATGGTATCCAATCCCGGCGAGCTTTGTTGCAGTGATGGGTGCGATGATTTACAACATCTAGAGGCTGTTAAAATCAATGTCTCTTGTCTAAAACCTTTTACATGACAGGCTTTGTAGAAGTCTGTGGTGGACTTAACGTGGGTTTCTTTCCAATCTTTCCAAGTAAACACACGGCACTGCCAACAAGACAAGGCATTGTTTTAGTTTCTCTTTGCTTCTGATGGAGTTAAGCCTGGATTCCTGAAATTATCCCACGTTTTATTGCTTCTCATAGATTATCTATAGATTTACGGCTCATAGTATTTGATTGTTGTAGTTTAGTGTTATCCTCTTTTCGTCTATCCTCTATCCGTCGATGTAGGCATTTGAACTCAATCACGGAGCAGATGCATCACCTCATTAGATTAATCCCATCTTTCATGTACAGTATGCAGATCCCACGGACCCTCAGTCTATCCAGCAGTTACTGGTCGACATGACACACGTTTCACGTCTTGTCTTTGTCTTTTTCTCTGTCTCTCTGTCCATCTCTCTTTCTGTCTGACTCTGTCTGTAGATCTTTCACACTCTTTGTCTAGCCTGATTTATACTTAGTTGTGCACTGAAAATAGCAGATGTACAAGCTCAATCTACGCACGGTGCCTCACACTGCTGCACTTTGTGAGCTTGTAGATCGTCTACGACACCCGCGAGCAAACCAAGTATAACTCAGGCTTTTGTATCCACCTGTCTCTGTTTGGGACTATTCATCCGTAATTCCAAATATTTATTTGTTTACCCATCCATGTTTTCCTCATCTTATTTGTCTAAACTATTCATCCGAACTGATTTATCCATCCGTTATGTCCTCGTATTAATTTCTATTCACCCATCCGTCCTCTATCCGTCCTTTTAGTGTATTCATCCATATTGTATGCTGCCTTCCTCTCCCAGCTCTCCCCTCTGACCTCTCCCTGCCTCTGCCACACATAGATGGTATGTCTGCCCGACCATCTGTGCCTGGCTCTGCGCTCAACTGTACTCCAGATACACAGGGAGGAGAGATAGAGTGATGGAGGGAGGAGGAGTTTTGTGCCATTAAAAATCCAGGGGTTATGTAACCCCTGTGAGCGTGCATCGCATCACATTACACCACACCGCATCTGTACTCACTGAGCCTGGCAGAGCCGAGCACAGGCTTTTATTCAGAGTGCACTGTACAATCCTGAGTGTTCCAAGAATGAGTGTGCAAAGAAAATAAAAATAGCCACCCTACAAGCAATGGGACGTGTTGAAAAAAAAAGAAAAATAATGTTTTAAATAAGGACGCCAGGGTGAAAGTTTTTTTTTTGAGTAGTGTGTGTGTTCATTTTTTACCCTTTTTTATATCCCAATTTACAATTAAGTCATTTAGCCAATTAATCATCCCCTTACATTTCTGTGTTGCTACTTCTGTTTATCCTATTGGCTCACCTGCCAGTGAGGAGCCCCCACCGGGAGGACGTAGCACCTCCATCCCACTCCTCCCGTTCAACAACCCCCGCTGATAAGTGTCAGCCTAGCCTAGAATATGTGCAGCGACAAAGATCACCGTCCCCACCCGGCTTTCTTCCTCTGAACACGGGCCAATCGTGTTCATATAGATAGACGCTCTGCTTACCCGGATGCACTGCGGTGCATTTTAATCTCTAGACTCTGCGGTGGTGAACAGGTACTTGACACACTGTGACACTGGCGGTTGTTTTATTAACTTATTTTATTATTATTATTATTATATCCAGTGGTATTGGGACATTGGTGAATAAAGTTTGTGACTAATTTTCAAAGCTGTAAATAAGCAATAAGGATGGCAATGGCGGTCATTCTCCCGTTAGTCTGTTTGGTGGAGAGCCACCTTTAGGATGAACTCTAGCTATTTGAGTGACCTCATGACCTTGCCTCTAATGCCACCGCCAGGCTAAACACGAGATATCTCATAATCTAATCTGGTAATAATCTCTCAGTCCCAAATAGTAATAGTAAATTCAGCTTTTTTTGTCGGTTGGTTCAAACCACCAAGGGGGTTCTAGTGTGGCTTTTCGACTCTTAGTCTTGTTCACATTGTTGGCCCTACGTGCCTGAGACATGTAATAACCCAATCTTGTGTTTTCCAACCAGGTTAGCTTTTTATGCCTGATTAAAAATTGTGGACACGCTAAACGTAGAGAGGCGCCTCTGGTTTTAGACGCTGTTCACTTTGATTGGTCATGGACACACAATTAAGACTCTTTTAATGCTGAGAAACGCTCATTGGGTTAGGAAACCAGAAAAAAAAAACAAATAGATTCCAAATCACAGACACTACGCCTCTCTCTGTCTCTCTCTCTCCCGGCGTTGTGTCACCAACAGCTCTCTCTCTAGACTAAGTCCATGAGAGAATTCAAAGCCCTTGAGAGGGAGAATGCAGCCAAATGAGAATTGACAGCCGATTTTAAAGGGAATTAAGTCTGCTGAATAGCCATGATAATGATGATGAATGCCTCGCACCATGGAGAGACCAGGGCTTGGACGAGACCCAACGCCTGCCATTCTTACACAGTTCTTGTCAAAACCCCCTGAAGTGGTGTCTCTCTTGAATGTGTTATTTTTTTCCAAGTCTATTGGTTTTCAAGAAGGCTTTTGATGAGCCTGGGATAATTTGTCCATTTAAACACCCAAGTATCTTCTAGGGAAATTGAAAGCGTACTGATTGTCTGAATGGTGCCATCCAAATGATTATTTGTTTCATCTAGCGCTTTGGCACGACATATCGACAAATGGCAACATGATGAGCATGCATGGAAATTCACTAACAGGCTTGATTTAAACACTGGCACAGGAGATTTTTTTTTGCCTTTTGTTGCACAGATCTCCTCTTCTCATGGCTGTCTGAACATGGAGAAGCCACACAGTGAACGATTCATTTACGAAAAGCGGGATTTTCTGTTGTGTAAATCCACGCCTGGTCTGTCATCTCTGACCGTTGAATGACCTCCCAGCTGAAGTGGGACAGTGGCCTCGGGGACAGTGGGGATGGGAATCTGCTATTTCTGTTTGCGGATTTGAGTGGTACACGGGGACACAGGGAAATGGAGCATCAACTTCACCCCACCCCCCGTTTATTCTTCTTTTGTAATAAGTGCTGGTTTGAGTGGCACATGGGGGGAAGGAAAATAGGAGGATAGAACCTCCCTTTTATAGGTGTTGGTCTTGAATTGACTGATGTGGGGGACAGGAGAATAGAGAATAAAGCCCCATGTTTCTTACCAGCATGCACAGTAAAATCCTGTGTTAATTTAACTGCAAGGGTGTACCTCGCAGTTAAATTAAAACTAAGGATTATAGAGGGATAGACCTTAATTGATCCGATGAGGGAAATTCAGTTGTCATGGCAGTACATAGTAAGTGTGTGTGTGTGTGTGTGTGTGTGTGTGTGTGTGTGTGTGTGTGTGTGTGTGTGTGTGTGTGTGTGTGTGTGTGTGTGTGTGTGTGTGTGTGTGTGTGTGTGTGTGTGTGTGTGTGTGTGTGTGTGTGTGTGTGTGTATCTTATAGTTTCTATAAATAGCCGATCTACAAGCTCACAATGCGCTGCATCTAAATATATTGTGAGTTTGTAGGTTGGAATGTGAACATTTTTGAAAAACTTTGCCTATAACGACATCATGGCCAAAATAGGAACGCGAGGGTTAATGTGGTTAAATTACTGTAACACTGTGGATTTGACTGTGTTTAGTGGTAGGTATGAGCTTTCATCCAGCCAGCAAATATAGCATTAGCGTCTTATGGGTTATGGTACAAGACTGTGAAGCAGTATTATGGCGTAGTTTATGATCACCATAATAAATGACATTGCCAGTCATAACTGTGCTTACTTGTAATCAGATCGCAGTGGGGATTGTGACCACGTATGATGTATAGCCTAGAGGTTGTTCTCTACAAAATGATTCACCTCTATCTTGCAGAAAACATTGTTTCTATGTTTTTTTATGTTTCACTTTGGAGACCATGCTAAGTCTATACCAATGTATGGAATGCATGGAAACATGAGAATGAGCCAGTTTTGTCAGGATATATTACCATATCTTAAATTGGTCATGACTTTTTACACCTTTTTCTACTCATGACAGTAACGTTGCAACAATAAAGTGCTACACAGCAGCAACACCAACCAATTATCTATTTAACTGTTCAGTTCTTGATGTCCATACCACTTGTTAAAACCACACTGCTTTCATATGCTATAGAGTCTGTCAGTGGTGTTTTGACTTCATCGGAGCTTTGGAATTTCCCTTAACATCAAGGACCTCCTTCCAGGGAGTTTTTTTTATTGGGGATCAACCTTCATAAAATGACAGAAACCTGGATCTTCCATTGAAATAGGCTACTAGTCAGCAACAACCATCATCCTTAGGCTCACTGTGATGACTCTGTTTCTTTGGGAATCATCTTAAAAGGATTAAGGATTCCGCATTATAAATGCGAAGCTGAATTTAAAAAAGAAATAATAATATTTTCTTTAATCAATCGATGCCAAATGAGTAGCTTGTGAATATTGATATATTGATATAGTATTGATCTGCAATTCTAATTAATTTTAGCCCTCTTTAAAAAACCTCTTAGCAGCATTAGGGAATGTGCAGAATTAGGGGGGAGGAAAATGGAGACTGCACGGCAATGTAAGGTATATGCATGTACATCAAGTACACTTATTTATGTGCATTAGTGCAAGTAAACACGCTCACATTATGAATAGATTTGACAAACACACCACGGTGCAATGAGATACTCTGGTTATTTACAGTGGTATTCTCCAGCAAGTGGATTGCCTTTGTTGTCAGCTCAGTGTGCACATGGCATATGGCCTACAGCCCTACAGCCCTACAGCCAGGGCACCACACTGAATAATGGACAACACCCCAACTGCCATGCGCTGCTCTATGATCCTTCACTTAACCACGTTATACCTGCCTTCCCTCTTTTGGGTATGTCTTTACAGGCGAAAAGTTTCCAAATGTTTTTATTTGATAGAGGCAGTTAGCACGGAGACAGAGTGGGGGAATAACAGCCGTAAATGATCCGGCCAGGAATCACTGACTGATCACTGACTCGCTGTCAGGCATCGGATCCCATGTGGTACCACTCGGCTATCGGTTCACCGCACAGTTTTCAGATCTTTTCAATAATTGCGAAAATGGCAGATCTACAAGCTTTCAATGAGTCACGATGCGGTGTGTTCTGAGCTTGTAGAACGTCTATTTTCGCTCTTTGTTGTACAACAAAGTGTAAATAGGGCTTAAGTGGTTAATGTTCATCATGTCTCGTAGTCAGAGCAGAGGATATACACAGGACAGGACAAAGGTTTAGTCCATGGTCTCTAAACAGCCATTTACACCCGTTTCCTTGTGGTTTGGGGTCATCTTATTAGCTGCTTGTCTCAGGTTTACAGCGACTGCAGATAAACCGTGTTCTGTTACAGCTGTTGTATAGGATAACCTAGTTACCCCACCCATGCAGTGTGAATGGATTTCTAAAGAGGCAAGGTGTGTGTGTTTAAAATGCTGACTTGGCTCCCTGTTGGCTGTTGGATGCTCAGTGCAGTGGGCAAAACTCACTGGTCATTACACTTAGTTTAAGAGCTAGCAAGTAGGTAGACTAGTCTCACATATATAAACACACACACACACACACACGCACACGCACATACATATTATGGTCTGATAAACCCTGCTCAGCGTGACCCGTGGCATAAAGCAACCTCTTGTTTTATTTAATGTCCAACACCATGTTTATTGGCCTCCAAGTCAATGAGAAGCACATCCAGACAGTGAGTCCTTTTTCTGCACAACAACTATTCTAGTTTGTGTGTGTGTGTGTGTGTGTGTGTGTGTTTGTGTGTGTGTGTGTGTGTGTGTGTGTGTGTGTGTGTGTGTGTGTGTGTGTGTGTGTGTGTGTGTGTGTGTGTGTGTGTGTGTGTGTGTGTGTGTGTGTCGTGTGTGTGTCCGGCCAGCCGTGTGCGTTTGTTACACACAATCAGTGCGCTTGGCTTTCAAACACTCCTTAGCGGTGAATGACACGGATGAGTCGCTAAGGCCCATCCCTCCCTCTCTCTTCTATCTTTCCCTCTCTCTCTCTATTTCTCTCTCTCTCTCTTTTGTCCTTGCCCTCCCCCCATACGCGGGGGCACACCGGTTGCCCAGGAAACGCTCCCAATTGTACTGCTAACAAAGGGAGGCAGGGGCTTTCTTGGCTGCCGGGAGGTGGTCCCTCCTCCGCCCCGCATCCTGACCTCCTCGAACCCTTGCTCCCCCACCTCCCCACCCCTCCTCCCTGCATGATGCATCACCCGTCGCTATGGTGCAGAGGTGGAGAATGCAGAGAATTGGAGAACCGCGAGAGAGAGGGGGGGGGGGGCAAAATAAAGTAAGGGATGGATGGAGGGAGGGAGGGGATAGACGAAGAGAAGCGAGGTGACTCAGATGCATTTATAGAAGAGTAGATCACTGGAGACCAGTTGGTTGTGATGGGCTTCATTGTCGATGATTCATCCATCACGGACTGCAGCGACCGGCGTCGACGCTCTGCAAAGCAGCTTCTCATCAAACTCTAATTACGTTAGCATCACGGAGGAGACGCTCGCAGACGCACGTGCGTTTACAGTACACAGACACACGTACGCACACGCTACACGCACTCGGCTTTATGTCTTTTAATTAATGTGTCTGACTGCGTGTGAGGCTGCCGTTTCCACTGTGGCGTATTATATTCCATACGAAGATCAAAAAATCCCATAACTAACTCCCATGAATACGTAACGACGTTGGCAAGCGCGTTGCAAAGCGAAATTACATTAGCATAGCCTCCCCTAGGCCTACAGCACTCCACAGAATTCTGTATTACACGCTTGATTCTCCGTACATGGGCAGGCGGCTCTGGGGCGACATCATCAAGTCACCGACCGACCAACTGGAGGCTCACCAGCTGTTTGCTGTGTGGATGGATATAGGGTTTAATCCTACTAGGATGTGTGTGTGTGTGTGTGTATGTATGTATGCATACATACATACATATATAATGGCCTTAAGACGTTGGTCTCGCCATGTTAGTATTGCTGGGTGGATGAAGACATCACTAGACCGTATTTTCCATTTAACAGTGGAGCCTGACCAATGCCAGATGTTTGGAGAGTCCTAGACAACCGATTATTGATGTTTTATCTGAAAAGAACATTTAACTTTATTTATACCACAAACAAGTAAACCTAAAATACACATGAAGTGAACTTAATTTTATTTAACCACTTAAGTCCTAAATGGAATAAAAAAGAAAAGCAGAACTAAAATTTCAAATTGAACCTTTGAGAGGACGTGAGAGGACGCTGGCGCTATCTGTTCGCCGCTTCTCCGTCGCTCGCTCGCTTTAGCACTTTGAGATTTCTTGTAAATGTAAAGTGCGTTATAAATAAAATCCATTATTATTATTATTATTATCTCACAACGCATCGCACATGCCTGTAATGACATACCAAAAATAGCGAGACCATGTTGAAAGTGTTTAGAAATTGGAGCACATCGACTGCATAACTGCTGACACCGATGGCTTCGGAAAAGTCAAATGATTACTGATATATCGGTCAGGCTCTATTTAACACCAGAGATGCACCACGCACAGAATGATGTGCTGGTTATGACCGATGCCTGGATCGTAGTACAACTAGTGAATGGAGGGAAGGAGGAGATGAGAGGAGAGGATGAAGGGAGGGAAGGAGGGACCAGAGAGCTGGGAAGATAGAGGCATTTGAATGGATGGATGCATGGATGAGCTGAGGTGTGATAAGAAGAAAACGGAAAGAAAGAAAAAGGCAGAGATGGAGTACAGCACGATGAATAGAGGGAAAATGGATGCTGAGGGTTATTTCCTTCTTTTACTATCCAGCGTTTCCGGCCTTTGTTGTACACACACATGTGCGCATACGCATGCATACATTCATACACACACACACACACACACACACACACACACACACACACACACACACACACACACACACACACACACACACACACACACACACACACACACACACACACACACACACACACACACACACACACTGTGTCTATATATAACTTGTATCTCTGTACATTATCTGGGCATAGCACATCACATCAAAGTACAGTACAGTATATTGTACGGTACATTGCGTCCTGTGGCCTGCAGGGTAAATGCAGTGGGAAGCCCCAGATACAGACTTACTTTAGCTGCATTAGATCATGTCCGAGTGGTTGACTCACACTGACAACACACCACTGAGGAGGTAATAGATGTCACAGGACCGTGGCCTGGCAAAGGCGGGCAGTAAGGTTAATTTTTGACAAGATAAAATATAATCACATAGCCTGTTAACCACTTTCAACCTGGCATCCCTATTTTTCGGCCCAAATAGCCCATCTTCTAGCACACAGCACATCGCAACGACGATGCAACGCGTTGTATACTTAGATCGGCTAGATTGGCACTGTCTAAAGTGGCGAAAGACTTAAACCATTACCTACTATCTTTGACCTTTTACCTTTTATTTAAAGGGGGATCAAAACCGTAGTAACCGTTGTAGTTTGTTTCCTCTGGGCCACCTCCTGGTATGGAGAGTTATTCTCTCTCATGCAGGTGCAAAACTGCAAAACGGTGCACTGTTGGGTGTGTTCTAGTACAACTAGTGGCGTCAGTCACCGGAGCCGCAGTTAGTTCCTATACAGGTCAGCTTAAGTTAGGGCCTTTAACCTTTTAACCACTTGAACCCTAGCGTCCCTATTCTGGGCATGTCATAATAGGTGAACATTGGGAGAAAATATCTGATCTACAAGCTCACAACGTTTTGCGATGCCTTGTGATCTTGTAGATCTGCTATTTTCGGCTAAGAGGTTTGGCGTAGAAGGAACAAAGTAGTGGGCCAAGGACGGACCCCTGGGACACCCCTGTCAGCAAAGTATATAGATTTTAAGTGGTTAAATGGCCTCCCTTGTGCCAGAGACTAAACATGAATAGTGTGCATTCAGATAGCCCTCCATTTGTGGACTCTGAACATAGATCCCATTCATCACATTCCCTGTCATCGCTCAAGGAAAACGACTGATCCCCTCATACGCAAGGTGAATTATCTCGCTTAAATACCTTGATGCTTTTCTCCAATGCTTGCTTGTCTCTTTCCCAAGACGGTTGAAAATCCTGCTGTCAGTAATGTGGGAGCTATGTAACAAAGGCTGCGTTTCGTGCGTGTTTTGTGCTTGGCGGGGCCAAGCCTAACAGCCATTCTAATCCCTTTTGCATACAGAGGTGACATGTGGGTGGCATGCTGAGCTCAAACACACTGTTGAGACTAGTGCAGAGGTGTCATGTAATGATGACTTAAAGCTGATTTATATGTGCAGCCAAGTATAAATCAGGCATTAGGGTGGGGATACATTGTGAGGCTTTATTTGGATTCAGCTCCAATTATGCTGCCGAACATAAAGAAGAGAGACCGATGTGAAATCCTGCATTATACAACGTCATTGTCATAGTTTCATTAAATTGCTATTTTATTGGTTTGACTACTTACTAAATATATGTTATATATATGTTATTTTTACAGCAGTCTCCAATTTCATTACATTGTCACATTAGGTGTGTTTTTGTTTGTTCGTTTATTTTCTTTTAGCCAACAAAGCCAACATTCCCTGAAGAAGACCTTGCGTGGTCGAAACGTTGGTTTCCAAATAAATCCTGCATCGTGGCTACGAGTGTGCAGCTTTTTTCTTTATTCTCACTTTTAGCCAACAAAGAAAAGATCAGATCTGGCTCATGAGTTTTATTTATTTATTTCTTCATTTATTTGTTTATAGAAAAGCTGCTGCAAATTCAGTCACGGTCTCATACATCTCTGCTTAACAGATGGCGGAGTGGACACATTTGTTAATTTGTATTTTAACACAGCAGTGCAATCCCCTTCAGTACCCCCACTCAAATAACCACCTCCACCCCTCCCCCACACTGCCTCTGTCTCTGTCCCCAGCAGGAGAAGGACATGTGTCTGGCTGGAAATCGGCCCTGCTTGGGTGTGGCTGAGCCTTTCGTTTTTACACACATAAAACACACAGCCATGCAATGTAGCAGGCATACGGTTGTATGTGGGGGAATACATACAAGACATTTCCCCCTCTCTCGCTCTCTCACACACGCACGCACTCACACACACACACACACACACACACACACACACACACACACACACACACACACACACACACACACACACACACACACACACACACACACACACACACACACACACACACACACACACACACACACGTCCCCATCCCTTGAGGATTTACATATTAAAGACATGCCCCCCTACGCTCAGGATGCCTGTTGGCTGTGTTTGTGTGTTCATTCATACTTGGATGTGATTGTGTATGTGAGTAAATAATATACACCAGTACATGTCTATAAAAGCCTCTTGTGTGTGTTTGTGTGTGTGGGTGTTTGTGTGACGCTACATCCGTGTGTCAACCAGTCAGTCACACAGCGTGGTCCTCCCTCTGACACAAAGACCCTCTGACTGGAAGCCCCGCCCACACTGTGTGTGTGTGTGTGTGTGTGTGTGTGTGTGTGTGTGTGTGTGTGTGTGTGTGTGTGTGTGTGTGTGTGTGTGTGTGTGTGTGTGTGTGTGTGTGTGTGTGTGTGTGTGTGTGTGTGTGTGTGTGTGTGTGTGTGGTGTTAGGGTGGGGGGTTACTTCACTTGGCATGATGTTCTACACCTCCTCTATCTCTGTAGTGCTAGAGAAGGAAAAGGAAGCAAGGGGAAGAGAGGAGGGGAGAGAGTGTGGAGGAGAGGAGAAGGGGGTGGGGGAAAGGGTTGGGTTCTGCCAGCCAGCTCTGTGTTTGAACAGGTTCCAAGTTCACAAAATACACAAATTCGTTAAGCTGAGTCTAATGAATCGCCTTCTCGAATCGTTTTCCCCTTCAAGGACTCCTTAGAGGTGAATGACACGGATGAGTCACAGAGGCTCATCTCTTTTCTCTTCTGTCCTTGCCCTCCGTTCTACAACCGTGTGCAAGTTGTGATGTAATAACAATTTATAAAATAGGATGATGTATTAAAACACGAGTGCCCACTTTGTTTAGTCAACATGGAAAATTGCCCATTCAAAAGTGTGGGGGCGCACATGACTAAAATGAACAAAACTAATGGCAAAATGCAATATGTGCAGCTACTGTAGGTTCTCTAGGGATGAAGGCTGAGAGTGTTGAAAATGCAAGCACCGCAAGATGATGCAAACAAAAGAAAGAGTGCAGCATTTTCTATTCTGGAGGATCCCTCCTTTAACCTGCTGCTACTGAACTGAACATGAACTGTCTGCTGAGTGCAGCCAGTTCATGCTTAGGTAAAGTTAAGTCGCTAATAAGAGTACAGTTAATATTATCCCCACCCCATCACTGGTTCCAATAAAAATAATTCATAGTATTTGTCCCACAATGATCTAAATAAAGACTTTATATGGATTTGTTAAATTTTATATTATCTATGTCTTTACAACATAAAACAAATCACACTGTACTATGTCATCAAAAATACCCCATACTTTTCGGCCACCAAAAGGTCAATGTTAGCTGTGAAAGTCATACTTTCCTCAGCCTCGGCACAATAGTATGCTTGTCCAAAAACACAATATGTCATCAAAACAAAGTAATATCATACTATAATGCCCATGATATGTCATATTATGTATTCAAGTCCTCTGTTTGTCATTGGCTTTTCAATCTGTTCTCAATAACAATCAAAAAATGGTCATGTTATATTTGGACAGCGAGCAGGGGAGTGATAGACAGCAAATGGTCCAGCCGGCCGGGAATCTAACCAGGGACTCTCTGATCAGGGTAGTCTGTGAGCATATGGTAACCACTTGGCTACCGGGGCACCCCTCAATTTATTATTTTTCTTTTCCCATTTGTTTCACCGAATGGGTTCCCCGACTGATGCTCTACAACACACAAACCCATCAATAAAGCACAGCAGTAAACTTTGTCTCTCTCTCTCCTCTTCCTCTGTCTCTCCCCTCTCTGTCTCTCTCCCCTGCAGCCATTCCATCCAATGGTAAACCTGCAGTGTTCTCCAGAGCTCAGGGGGTTCCTGTGCGCGCTGTACGCCCCTGTATGCACAGAGTACGGCCGCATGACCCTACCCTGCCGTCGCCTCTGCCTGAAAGCCAAGAGCGACTGCTACAAACTCATGGAAATGTTTGGAGTCAACTGGCCTGATGAGATGGACTGTCACAGGTCTGTATTTTATATGTACACTCATGGATTAACTACAGCGGTAATCAACCATCCCTTTATAGCACAAAGGTTTTAAAGGCTCACATTTGGTATCACTTGGCTCTGAGGAGATGGACATCACACAACTAATTTGGATGGATGATGGAGAGGCGAAGAAGATAATTTTAATCTATCTAATCTTGTTATATAATCTTGTTTACGCCGCGTCTCTGGCCGAAGGTTTCGAATAAAGATGTTTACTTTGTGCTGCTAACTTTAGGACATTTTATGCACCTGGATACAGTTCCAGTAGCATAAAGAGCTTCCTGTTGTAAAATTTAGATTGATTGATTTCGTTTTTGGCTCTTACAGTAATGACAATGACAGGCCTCTTGGTTCAAGTAGTTTCTTGACGCCATTCGCCAGCAAATTAACCACATGAACCCAAGTGTCCCTATTCTGGGTCAAACATTCTGCGAAAATAGAGCTTTTAGAATGTAGATATAGGTATTTTCGTTAAAAAGATTTGGTGTTGAGGGATAAAAGTGCGGACCAATATGGAGTCTTGGGGGACCCAGTTCAACTAAGTATAGGGTTTAAGCGGTTAAAAGAAGAATCCATGATTATCAATCTTGAAATGTCTCCCGCCTTTTCCAGGTTCCCAGACTGTGATGAGACCTACCCCCGCCCAGTAGACCTTCTCTCCATCGCCGAGACCACAGAATCTCCTATTTCCGTCCAGCGGGACTACGGCTTCTGGTGCCCTCGTGAGCTCAAAATTGACCCCGACCTGGGCTACAGCTTCATGGGCGTCCGCGACTGCTCCCCTCCTTGCCCCAACATGTACTTCAAGCGTGAGGAGCTGGTCTTCGCTCGCTACTTCATCGGCGTGGTTTCCATCGTCTGCCTCTCTGCCACCCTTTTCACCTTCCTCACCTTCCTCATCGACGTGTCGCGGTTCCGATACCCAGAACGGCCGATTATATTCTATGCCGTGTGTTACATGATGGTGTCCCTGGTGTTCTTCCTGGGTTTCCTGTTGGAGGACAAGGTTTCCTGCAATGCTGCAAGCCCAGGCCGGTTCAGAGCCTCCACTGTGACTCAGGGCTCCCATAACAAGGTAAAGAGACCGGTTTGGCTGCTTGATTAATTAGTTTTTTTCTGTAATTCAAGGCAAAGAGAAGTTTGATGCCTTCTTTAACCACTTCAACTCTAGCATCCCTATTCTGGCCATGTCATAAGCGAACATTCGGTGAAAATAGGCGAACTTTCTGTGAAAATAGGAGAACATTTTGCAAAAATACAAAGAGGGCAAAGAGTTTTGTTGTAGAGGGGAAAAAGGCCAACTAAGTACAGACCCCTGGAGGACCCCGATCAACTAAGTGGTTAAACATACTGTGGCCATGTTAATTATTTTCCCCAGAAAGACATCATTTTGTGATTGCAGAATCTTTTGTTCCTCAGAAAATTTGAGATGCCACAAAATCACACAGAAAAGTAATAAAGTGGACTATTTTCACTTAATAGTTGCACAATATTCCAGAAAATTATAGTTCCCAATCGTGGAATTTGCTTACTGAGGGGCCTCTTGGCTGCTTTTACCTAACCTCTATTACTCTTCCATCTCATCTCATCTCTCCCTCTCTTCCCCCTCACCCAACAGGTTTGTACCCTCCTCTTCATGGTTCTCTACTTCTTCACCATGGCGGGCAGCGTGTGGTGGGTCATCCTCACCATCACCTGGTTCCTGGCCGCAGTGCCCAAGTGGGGCAGCGAGGCCATCGAGAAGAAGGCCCTGCTTTTCCACGCGTGTGCCTGGGGGCTCCCGGGGGCCCTCACCGTCACCCTGCTGGCCCTCAACAAGATCGAGGGGGACAGCGTGAGCGGCGTGTGCTTCGTGGGGCTCTACGACGTGACAGCGCTGCGTTGGTTCCTCCTGGCGCCGCTTGGCCTGAACGTGGTGGTAAGAGACATGATTAAAGTCCTCAGTGTTACTTTAACTCAGAGAGTGTGCAAATGGACCCGTAAGGGACCCGTAAAGGTCCATTTGGTTACATTTGCACACTCCAAATGGATGAATTAACACCGAAACAAGCCTTTATGTAACATGCCTTTATTAAGATGGTTATTTAATGGTGAAATTCTTAAAAATATGGACAATAAATGAGAACTGTACAACCCACGCATTCTGTACAGTTCATTGTCAGAAAAATAATCTAATGACATTTTTGGAATAATTGTTTTAGTGACATATTATATAAATAAATGTCTAATATGAGTGGTGCAGTGGTTAGCAACGTTGGCTCACAGCAAGAAGGTGGCATGGTGTCTGCTTACTCCTCTTTAGGGTGGGTTAAATGAAGAGGACAAATTTCCCCAAGGGATAGTAAAGTCAAATCAAATCAAATGTGCTATTTACAACTTTGCCAGAATGTGAATGCTTGTCTTTGTTCCATAAATATAATGTTTTGGACGCTAAACCGTTTCTAGATGTCCGTTAAGGTTCGGATACCTTCTGAGCAGCATTTACCATTATTTTGTACTTTATTTCCTTTTTATTTTTACCTGCATTTTGTGGTCTCAATAAATCGCATAGATTAATTGTATGATCAAAACATTTCTCACTAGTCATCTCCGCAATCCCAACGGGCGCTGTAATCCGGCCCTTCCCTCCCTCCCTCCCTCTCAGGTGGGCGTGGCCCTGTTGCTGGCCGGCATCGCGGCGCTGAACCGCGTGCGCATGGAGATCCCCCTGGAGAAGGAGAACCAGGAGAAACTGGTCAAGTTCATGATCCGCATCGGCGTCTTCTCGGCGCTGTACCTGGTGCCCCTGCTCACCGTGCTGGCCTGCCACCTGTACGAGAACGGCCACCGCAGCGTCTGGGAGACCACGTGGGTGCAGGAGAAGTGCCGCGAATACCACATCCCCTGTCCCTTCCAGGTGAGCGCGTCTCTACTCGGCACACACAACACATTTGTTATGTCTCCGTAGGACTGGGACATCTCTTATTGACCTAATACCTCAATATTTGTATTGTGGCGATCATATATATAGTTGCTGTTGGGCAGAAAGCTCCTATCTCTGTACTCTAACTTTTTGTGTTTTTTCATAAATGAATGCCCTACTTGATCACACCACAGCATCACACAAAAGCATCAAAAGTAGCAGATCTACAAGCAGATCAATAAGCTCGAAATGCGACACGCGACACGTTTTGAGCTTGTCGGTCTGCTATCTTGCTATTTTTTGGGGGGAATCCTGGTCCGACAGAGAGATATATTTCTTAATTTTTCAAATATCTTAAAGAAAATAAAAAATCACACCCAGTGTGAAGAGAGTGGTGCCTTTCATGAGTTCATTTCGTTAGTTACTTTTTACAGACTTTGATGACTTCAAAGTATTTTTACTCATTTTAAGTACTTTAAAATGTTTTTACTGATTTTTACGTGTTTTTACTCATTTTAACATCTTTTAAGTATTATTACTCATTTTAAGTATTTTTACTCATTTTAAGTATTTTTACTCAGTTTAGGAACTTTAAAGTATCTTTACTAATATTTAAGTATTTTTACTCATTTTAAGTATTTTTACTCAAAAGTGTGTGTGTGTGTGTGTGTGTGTGTGTGTGTATATAATTAGTGTAACTGGTTGCATCTTTGTGTTGCAATCATCCGCAGCTGTTGAGGCTGTGCTCAAACATACAGAGAGGCCGTGCTCATACACACAGACAGACAGACAGACACACACACACACAGACAAAGTCACTCCTTGGAGTGGCTAGCACCACTCAAAAATAAACAACATCTATTTACATACATATATTTGTGTACGTAAAATTGTCAGGTGCCTGTACGTGTGAGGTATGTTTAACCCATTAAAACCGGGAAAGCATCTGTGGACTCACAGCGTGTCACTTCGTGCCGCGCTGCGAGCTTGTACATCTGCTATTTTGGAAGATTATTGAAAAATCGTGAAAGTGTGAGAAGTACTGATTTAGAGGGCATTTGTAGAATCCTTAGGTCTTAATGGGTCAAATATATAGTATAGTAGGTGTGTGAGGGGTGCTATGTTTGATTGTGCGTGAGTAGCTAATATCAGTCCATTGCATATACTTTCCAATTCATATAATCTCCAGATGCACTGTGTAAGAGAACACACACAAGGTGTAGCAGGTCAAAGTGCTATATTCAGGTTGAGTGCAGCACTTCAGAACGGCATCAAGCATGAAATAAAAGGAGAAAATATAACTTGGCATGTCTATCTGCCCCTAAGCTCTTCCTGTTTCTATTCCCAACCCACCTAGAGTGGAACAGCTTACATACAGTACAAGAACAGATGCCTTTTCACAAACACCTGTGTGCACACAGGTGTTTGCACGCACACACACATAATCACGCACGCACACACACACACGCACGCGCGCACACACACACACACACACATATACACATATACACATATACACATATACACACACACACCATTACTCCTTCTCACCCAGTAACTGTCTTCAGGTCTCTCTCACGTTTCTCTCACACGCATGAGTGCAAACACACATGCACCAACATGCAAACAAACATGTAAACATACACACACAGCAAGGAGAGAGAGAACCCAGTGTGGTAATTCTCAGGTTGCTTGTCTGAAATAGATGAAACAATTCAGAGAGCTGCGGTTGGCCTCTGGCTGTACCACACTCACTACCTCTCACGTGAAGGAGCTGTGAATAATTCAAACGGCTTTCCTTTCCTCTTTGTACGTCTCACTCTGCCAGCGACCGCTCCGCACAAGAGCCATCACTGCGTACGCTTTCTTCGTTCTTTCGTTTTCTGTTTTGTTATTTTTGGCGGTAGGGGAGAGGAGAGTGCAGGTGTATCACCAGATGTTGCTCACAGTCTCTCGCTCTCTGTTGTTGTTTTTTTATATACTGTGTTGTTGCCAAGTTTCATGTTTTTTTAATGTGACCATTGAGTCTGTTGATGCGCAGTCATGCAGTAGGTAATTTTATTCTGAGTAAAAACAAGGGTATGGCCAGTAGGAAACAAGCCAGTTCCTAAACTGATAACGATGTTAAAAGTCTTTTGACGAGGATGAAGGCTGTGTACGCACAGCGCTGCTAAATAAAGGCACAGGTCGTTCATTCTGTTGTGGATATTCTGTTATAAGCAGAACGCTACGCTTTCAGAGTTAACCACTTAAACCATATATACTTTTCTTCCTGTCACACCAAATCTCTTCACCGAAAATAGACGATCTACAGGCGCACAACACATCGCAACTACACAACGTGCTGTGAGCTTGTAGATCAGATCAATTGTTTGTCTATTATGACATGCCCAGAATAGTGACGCTAGGGTTCAAGTGGTTAAATGAAAACATTGCATTTTACTGTGTGGCGTTTTGCCGCCACATCCTGCCTCTGTTTGTGGTGATTATCAAAATACCACTCACTGAGACCAAACAATGTCTATTGAGTCATTAAAGACAGGGCACAGTGCAGTAAGAAAGAATGACTCTGTCATGTGAAGTCAATTAGCATTGTGGGACGCAGGTCTCATGTCCACTCATGGGACCAGCCCACCACGTTGCCTTCTGTTCAAACATCAAATGTTGAGTGAGCTTGTAAGTTCTTCGTCTTCAGGGAAAGGGATTGATGCCGTACGTGAATGTGCGAAAGAAAAATGCTGGTGCGGAAAGCACAAACTAGCAGGCCAGATGACAGGAGACGCGGATGGAGGGCTTGTCTGAGGACGACGTAGAGAGAGAGTAGGGCACTGATTCTCAACCTTTTTTATTTCAAGGGCCCCCAGTTTGATAATCATTAGGCCACGGACCCCATTTGATATGATCTATGGGACCCCAATCTACACGGTAAAATCCTCAGTGTTAATTTAACTCTGAGAGTGCACAAATTAAACCAAACTGACCCGTAAGGGTATCTTTGACCTTTATTTCAGTTTTTTGTTTGTTGTTAATGAAAGTATAATTCATTAGAATCAGTAATTTAGTCATAGTTTTTAATTTACGCAACCAATCACGATACCTATTTCTAGAAAGAGACATTGTTTCGTCTTGGTGAATTGTAATGTGACAAAATGTAATGAAACCAGCAATGTAGTTTGTACAAGGTGAAAGACAATCTTACCCCCTATGCTCGAAGAAAAGTAAAAGCAATACAATATAATACATCACAACATCAAGTTACGCAAATACAATACTTTGCATATGGTCACTGTCTGGCAGAAACCTTGTATCTCCATATCTTTATTTATATGTTTTTTCATGAATTAATGTCTTATTTTATATTTCATCGTATGACAGTGTTGCGTAAAAGTAGTGAAAATAGAAGCTCTACAACCTTCATCTTAAACAACACGTTGCGACATCGTAGAGACTAGGCCATTGTTGTGACCTTGTAGATTATCATGAGAATGGTCTCTGTTGCTTCCTACTGGCCCCTGTGGTTCAGGTTTAGAAGGCTTGGCACAGTGCCTTATCTGTCTGTACCACCCCCAGCCAGTGTTGCCATGTCCACTTATTATAAGCGACTTTGGGCTTCTTTTTCTATAAAGTTGTTTGTAAATATTGGTGGTTGCGTTTTTTGGGGCTTGTTTCTAAAGTATAGTAGCTTATTTGGGCTTTACCAGAACCAGTGGTTCTCAAATATTTTCATTTTCATTTTTTTTAAATATCAGATCTACAAGATCACAATGCGACGCGTTGTGGGCTTGTAGGTTGGCTATTTTCAAATAGCCGATGTATACACGAATCCACAGACGCGCTGCCTGTAGGCAGACATAGCTGCATAGGTGTCCGCACCGCGACACCGCAGCCTACAGGCAGCGCTTCTGTGGATTTGTCTATAAAGTATTATGTTTAAAGTGCTCATGTGGCCTAGAAGCTTCGTTTGGGCTTGTTTTCTTAGACCTGGTTGCTTATTTCTCTCACAAAATCTGGCAGCACCACCCCCAACAGAGACATGGCCATAGATGACCCACCACAACATCTGTGTGTGTGTGTGTGTGTGTGTGTGTGTGTGTGTGTGTGTGTGTGTGTGTGTGTGTGTGTGTTTGTCCCCCCAACAGGGATAATATGGCTTATGATGTCATGTCACACAACAACGCATTAGATTGCTTACACGGGATGGGCGTTTGTGTGTACATTTGTAAGTGTGTTCTCATGTGCATGAATATTCGGGCGCGTCATCTCGTGTTTGTGTGTACATTTACTCACATTTGCATGTTGGGTATCTGAGCATCTGTCTGTGCATACATGCAGCTCTCAACAAACAGTTGAGTCTTACGCTGGGAGGAGGAGATGCATTCACATGCATTCAATCCTGCAGTTAATCTGTCACGCAAATCCTGCGTAATAAGAGCAATGCAGTTGCATTCAGTAGTAATCCTTTGTGTGTTTCTATTGGAATAGAATGGGTGCACTGGGGTCAAGCTGAACCACACTACATCTGACATACAACACAGAGATGTCAGCTACATTATTTAAATATACTGTATACTATTTAGTGCAGGGATTCTCAGCCTTCTCAATCCCCCACCCCATATTCTGTAGTTGTATTTGCTTGTGCATTTATAATAATGCAGAAACTGGTGAGATTAATAAATAAAAACAACAAGGGGCCTATTAAATATCTCACCAAAAAAAACGAAAAACAAAGGGCAGAAAGTAGAAAACAATCAAATGCAATATGTACAACATGTAATAACATCTCAGCTGGAAAGGAAATTGTGAATGATGAGAAAGTGCAATGTCAAAATGGAGTATTAGAAAATGATCCTGATAAAGCCTTGTAGCGATTGTGTGTGTTTGTCAGGGTGTGTCAGTGTGGTGGATGAAATGTGCTATGTTGGCTACTGTGTAGGTGTAGAGGTTAGTTTGATGCATAATACATTATATCAATACACACACACACTTTAATGCTCACACACTCTCGCACTATACACACACACACATACAAAAGCAAATGCCCACACAAAGCAAAGGTCCATCAGGAGGCTGCAAAGGCTTACAGTTCCTGTCTATATTTATCTTAAAAGCTTCTCCTGCAGGCTGTGTCCTTTACTCACTTTACCACACAACTCACTGCTACAGTTCGCTACCCCGACCTACACACACATTCCCGTACAACACTGTTGTAGCTGCGGTTGGCTAGAAACAGATGGGATTTGACAAAAGAACGGAGGCTTAGGCTGAGTTCCCAGTTTCATGTAGCTATTTTCTGACTGAGTTCAGGCTCAGTAATGGGAACACACTTTATGTACGGTGAGTTGCACCCAGTACTGCAGCTCACTGTGCTACTACTCTGGATGTTTAAATGGGTATGTCAAATTACTCATTGAGTTGAATGCCTTAAGGGACGCTATGACAGATCTGAGAAGAACTTTCTTTTTGCAGTGATTTAGTGCTGCAACTATCAATTATTTTCTTAGCGATTACGCTACTACTTTTTTTGACTAGTTGAATAATCGAGAAGCATGTCTTTTTTTCTTCTATTGATCAACGAATCAATGAAAAAAAAAACGAATAGATTTTTTATAATCTACTAAATTGATTAGTCTGATTGAGGAGTCTCTCGAGCCCTACACTTTTTGAGCTTGTAGATCAGCTGCTGTATCTTCACTAATATTTTTTATAATCCATTTAATCGATTAGTTTGATTTACTGATGCACCCCTACAGTGAATCTGTTTTTCTTATCTCCATCTGAGCCTGAGTAATGAGCCTCATCAGTGGTAGACCACTAGGGCTAGGCTCTCTGCGTTTGTCTGGTCCACCCATAATGAGAGAGAGACAGAGAGACAGACTGAAAGGATAGCGATAGAGGGAAGGATTGATGGAGACAATACGAGAGAATGAGCAGAGTGCTTCTGGAGCTAGCAGCTAACTATGTCAGATAGACGTATGGGTGGGATTACTCACAGTTATATCCCATCCATAACCTGATCCTGACGTCTGTCATTTCATTAACCCATTAAGACCGGGAACGCATCTGTGTCACTTTAGATTTCTTTAGGCTATTCAAAAATAGCAGATATACAAGCTCATAGCGCGGCACCGAGTGCCGCGCTATGAGCTTGTAGATCTGCTATTTTTGAAAAATCGTGAAAAAATATATTTTTTATTTTTTTCAAAAAACTGTTAGGATTTAGATTTTTTTTAAGAATCGCCTCAGGTCTTAATGGGTTAAGCAGCTGAGAAGAGCACAGTGGAAACTGTGCCACGGAGCTTGCATATCGTCGCTGTCGGGCAGAAAACCTCAGAAAATCTCCATGTTCAACTTTTTATGTTTTTTTCCGTAAATGAATGCCCTTACTTCATCCTGCAAGAGTGTCACACAAAAGTAGTGAAATAAAATGGGAACGGTTTTGGGACATACAAGGTTTCCACCCGACAGCAACGATATCTGTACAGGAGCACGGCACAGGTGCTCCCTTTGCAAGGAACGCTGGGATTGTAGAGAAGCAGTGGTGGAAAGAGTACTCACATTTCTTACTTGAGTAAAAGTATCAATACGGCAATGTAGAAATACTCTGTTAAAGTTAAATAAAAAATGTACTTGAGTAAAAAGCACAAAAGTATTGGCACCAAAATGTACTTTTAAAGTGCCAAAAGTAGAAAGTACTCATTATACAGAATGTCCCATTTCACAAGTTTTCAAATGTATGAAAAATCTTTTGAAAATAGCAGATCTACAAGCTCACATCGCCACGCATTGTCGTGATGAGTAAATGTACTTAGTTACTGTACACCACTGGAGAGGGATAGAGGGATGGCACTGTGTCAGCTGCCTCTGTGTTTATGCCTCCAGCGTAAAGCTTGCTCGGTAGTTGCACTGATGAGGGTGAACACACACACACACACACACACACACACACACACACACACACACACACACACACACACACACACACACACACACACACACACACACACACACACACACACACACACACACTGATGTGATAATGTCCACAAGCGTGAACTTACGTCAGACATGTACATACTGTAGTGTGCATGCATGACTCAATAACAGTAAAGTGCACGGCTATCATAGTTGCCTGCAGACAAGCTCACACGATACGGTCTACTCTTCTACTCCCTTCCACATGACTCCAAACAACCGCTCTATAACGTTAACCCAATTCCTTAAGGCATTAATGGAGGAAGGGAGGGGTTACATCTTTACTTGCATTTTATTTCACTGTCATTGCTTAACATTAGTAAGGCGCATTTGGGGCTTAGATTCAACACACACACACACACACACACACACACACACACACACACACACACACACACACACACACACACACACACACATATACACACACACACACACACACACACACACACACACACACACACACACACACACACACACACACACACACACACACACACACACTAAATCTATTCATCCCTGCATACGCAGCAAAATCTGGATTAATTTAACGCTGAGAGTGTGAAAATGGACCCGTAGGGGTTTTACTGTGTACGCACATCCACAGTAAAAGCCTCAAAAAAGCCTTAATGTCCATTTGGTTGCATTTGTACACTCTCTGAGTTAAATGAGAACTCAGGATTTTACAGGGTAGTCACACCCTCACTGGAACTCTCAAGCAAGTCTTTTCAGGCACAGTTGACGCTCTGGAAACCAACATGAAAGACTACTTTTCTGAAACAAATGACGCACCTTTGAATGAAAGCACATAATGTCTTTGACATGGGACACTTGATTTGTTTTGTGATGGAAATTACATTTTTACGAAATGTTGCAAGTAAACATTATGGCGTTAGTGCTTGCCACATGCACTAGTGGACTATTTTCTTACTAATTAATTTGACCTACATTTGTCATAGTTTTATCAATCAATTGTACTGGTAAATATGGTCTCAGGTAGCTCCTTTGTTTGTGACTCTATATTGTATGCCTGTTTCTTGTCTGTTTTTATGGTGCCCTAAAGGCCAGAATGCACCAATATCGCAACTCCTTGCAGCAAAACAGTTTTAAGGCCAGTCCACACCAATGCAACTCCTAATTGATAATGATTGCAAGTGGTTGCATTGGTGTGGACTGGTCTTTAATCTAATTGCCCTGATGGATTAATAAAGTGGTATTGTTCTGTCTTTTAATCCCTTATCCCAGGGGTTCCCAATCTTTTTCAGCACGAGACCCAAAAGACATGTCTCCCCGGGACCCAAGCCCCCCCCCCCCTTAAAAAGAAAATGACATTTATTTGTGACATACAAATAAGTCTGCGACCCAAAATGGCTTCCTAAGTTAGGGAAACACTGTCTCATGCTGTGTGTTGTTCCTGTAGGTGGAGAGGACCAAACGTCCCGACCTGGTCTTATTCCTGGTCAAGTACCTCATGATGCTGACCGCCGGCATCCCCTCTGTCTTCTGGGTCGGCAGCAAGAAGACCTGCTTCGAATGGGCCAGCTTCTTCCATGGCAAGCGCCGCCGCAAAGAGTACGTATTAAAAACCATCCTGCATGGACGTTGTGGTTATTATTATTGTACATTGTTGTCAGAAATGTCACACGGCAACGTAACATGTAGCAGATTTCAGTTATCATTGTGATATTGCAATTTATTTTTACCGCCTGTCTGGTATTCCAAGCAGATTAACCTAAGCCCTATATACTTTGTCGTATGACGAATAGCGAAAATAGCGGATCTACAAGCTCGTTTTTGATTAAAATGGTTAAACCATTAAATCCGTGTAAGCATCTGTGTCATTTTAGATTTTTGCGTGGGCTATTCAAAAATAGCAGATATACAAGCTTACAGCACGTCACTTCGTGCCGCGCTGCGAGCTTGAATATCTGCTATTTTTGAACATTTTTGAGTGTGAGAACTACTGATTTAGAACGCATTTGTAGAATCTGCCTCAGGTCTTGATGGGTTAAAATGCTGGTTTACAAATACTGTTGTGACTGCTTCCTGTGTTGAAATGAAAAGGTGGTGTGAACGTTGTGGGACGTCTGCTGTGAGGCTGGTTGACATGGCTCCAGGTTCTGTGTAGTCCTAGTGACCGCAGACCCCTCTCTGCACTCACTCCCACCTCCACCCTCCGTGTATTCAGAGCATTAACTCCCTCTCCCGCCCCTTGCTCCACCCGCTCCTCCTTCCTGTTCTTCCACGCCGCCCCGCGCCCCACCACCTTCCCCCTGTCTCTCACCACCCTCCTGCGTCTCTCCCTGCCCTCCCTCCCTCCGCTCCCCTTCTCCTCCTCCTCCTCCTCCGATTCATGCGTCTGCACCTCCTCCCCCTTTCCGCCTCCTGCCCCTCCCTCCGTTAGCCGGATGGTGAACGAGAGCCGCCAGGTGCTGCGGGAGCCCGACTTCGCCCAGCTGCTGCTGCGGGACCCCAACGCGCCCATCGTGAGGAAGTCGCGGGGCACCTCCACCCAGGGGACGTCCACCCTCGCCTCCTCCACCCACCTGGCCATGCTGGACGAGCCGCCCAGCGGCAGCACCAGCCGCGCCGGCTCTGTCCGCAGCGCCCGCTCCAAGATGAGCAGCTACCACGGCAGCCTCCACCGCTCCCGAGACGGCAGGTAGGGAGCAGCGTGAATGCATGGGGGTGGATGTCATGACGGGTGGGGATACACGATGTGTACTGTAGCGTGTAGCATGGCATTTCTTTTAATGTTTTTTACATTGGACGACATAGTGTAGCATGGCATATTTTTTTAATGTTTTTTACATTGGACGGCATAGTGTAGCATGGCATTTTTTTTTAATGTTTTTTACATTGGACGGCATAGTGTAGCATGGCATTTTTTTTTAATGTTTTTTACATTGGACGGCATAGTGTAGCATGGCATTTTTTTTTAATGTTTTTTACATTGGACGGCATAGTGTAGCATGGCATTTTTTTTTTACATTGGAGGTGTTTTTTTTACATTGGGCACCAGTTTAGTACCACTTACACACCACTCTACCCACTTCATTGTAGTGGAAACCGTTGCTGTGGTGGTCGGTGTGGGGTGGGCCTAGGTAAGTCCATGCATATGGAAAGGAGGCTATAGTGTAGCATAGCATTTAAAAAATATATTTTTTCACATTGGTGGACATAGTGTAGCATGGCATTTTTGTTATGGTTTTAACATTGGACGACATAGTGTAGAATGGCATTGTTTTACGGCTTTTACATTGGACGACATAGTGTAGAATGGCATTGTGGAAGTAATGACAGGTGGGGATACACAATGTGTCTGCATGGAGGTGGATGTGATGACAGGTGGGAAAATCCTATGTGTGTGCACGGGGGTGGATGTGACAACAGTTCAGGACAATTTGATGACAGGTGGGGATACACAATGTGTATGCATGGGGTGGATGTGATGACAGGTGGGGATACTCAATGTGTTTGCATGGATTTGGCTATGAGGGTGGAGGTAGGTGTCTAATAAAGGTCAAATGGCTGAGAATGTGACATCTGTGATGGCTCTATCTGCGTCTATTGGACTCTAAATGGTGATTTATACTTAGTTGTTAAATCAAGGGTAACATGTACTAGGGCATTAACGAATAGTGATTTATGGTATTCGAATTATTCGACCCAAAAGTATTCGAATAGTCGATTATTCGGTTTGATTATAAAAAATAAAAAAATAAAAAAAATAAAAAAAAGTTTTTTTTTTTTTTTTTTTTCAATTACATTGATGACTCGACTCAAGGAATGCGAGTTGACGTCACACCAGAGCTCACAGCTGCGTGTCTGCTCTAGAAAAGCCACTTTTTTTTTCTTTTTTTTTTTTTCGAATAGTGGTTTGATAGTCGAATAGTCGGTTTGATATTCGAATATTCGAATATTCGACTATTCTGTGAATGCCCTAACATGTACTCCTCTTCCTCACAGATACACCGCCTGCAGTTTCCGGGCTGCAGAAGACCGGCTACCCTATGGAAGCATGCCTCGCCTCAACGACCAATCACTGTCCAAAAACTGCAGCACCAACCGCCTGGACAGCCTATCACGACACGGCTCCACCCAGCGACTGGAGAGTCAATCGCGTCACAGCAGCATCAGAGACCTTAGCAACACTGCCCACACCATTCAGAGTGTTCCTGGAAACGGAATCCACAGGGTTCTTGAAGAAGATGGTGCCACGGCCTGAAGTGGAGAAGAACTAGAAAAGCCTCAGTCAGCAAAGAACAGAATGAACAGGTGATGTCAGGGATGGAATGAGACATCCCTTTGGCACATCCACGTAAATCTAATGAGATTGGGTGGATGAATATAAGTTAGTGGAAACGACAGCCTTTTCTCTGTTTTACGACTGAGCTAAGGAATGTGAATGTCCCCATAATAAGCTAGAGGGAAATGGGTTCAAGTGAACGCATACTGACTCTACTATACAAAGTAATATACAAAAGTAGATCAAACTAAAATTGCAGCAAATTTGTTTACAGTTATCTCGTCCTGACAGATCTTTTCAAGATAAGGAGCTATGAGATGAAACATTGCCGGGAATGTTATAATTTGTTCAAAGGTTAGCAGAGCATGAGGCTTAATATACAGCGAGCCAAACCGATGGAACTGCCCGTGTCTTGACGCCTTAAAACGTCCCCCAAGCTTTACTGAAACAAAGGCACTTGGCTTTGTCCAAAAATGATTTAGATAATTCAAGCATATATTTCTCCCTTTGTCTTACAACGGAAGAAAGATCATTTTACTGTGATTCTTTTGGGAACCCTTTGCCCTAGGTTGATACATGGATATATGAACTTGAAGATGACTACAACTACAGTTGTTGGACCTATGCTACTGAGCCGACCAAGAAAAAATTTGACTTAACTCTTATCAAGAGACTACACTTGTGGATTGTCTTTCCTAGTACTGTATGAAAATCTGTATAAAGGATTCTAAATGTGCTCTGAATGAAGGAAAACTGCTTTGAGAACCTTGGACACTTGATGAGCCTTTTCTTATCATCTGTACATTCCAGCACTCAGGGGGGCTTAAACAGGGTATTTCTAAAAGACTTTTGCCATGTCATCACTGAAGGTTGGCATTAGGAAAGAATACATTGTATGTTTCAAATATTTCTCATCTGCAATTATTTGCCTTTGTTAACGACCTGCAAGTGATACATTTAAAGTGAATTTGACTGAAAGATTTATTTTCCACAAATCTTTCAACAGTAAAGCTGTTCGTGGAATATTGAGCAAACATTCTTCCACAAGTTAATGTTTCACACTGGTATCATGACAAGAGTCGAGTCTGTTGAGGTTATCTTTATTAATTGGCTGTTTTCGTTGCACTTGATATGATTCCAGTTGGCCAATATGTGTATTTATCCATGCCAGAAGGGAAAGCGGCATTTTAAGTTTGGACTGGTTTCTTGACCATTTTTTAATTCAAGGGCTGTCTTGGAAAATAACTCCTGCCTTACAAATGAAATAAGATAGCCTGCGTTTTTCGCCCCTTGAATTCATGTAGACTTGTCAATAGTTTGTCCCTCTTTACAAAAGTGTATCCTTACTTGTAGATAAAACGTTAGCCCTAAGTTTTTTCTAGTGGCATATGTGGATAGATGAAGAACATTTGAACCTTTGTGGGTGTGAAATTTGTGAAATTTGTAATAAAGTTTTCTGAAAACATGGCAAATGGGTTAGAGAAATACATAACCACACAGATGCTGAGCTCATATTCGTAACAGTTCTCCATTTTATTGAAATGTTCATGGGAGTCCTGACGAGTTCTCCAAGGGACTGATCCCGAGTTCATAGGTCCCCCCTAATCCTACACTGTAAAATCCTGAGTGTTAATTTAACATGAGTTGCATTTGCACACTCTCCGAGTAACAAATGGATAATTTGAAACTGGATTATACTGTCTCTTTTCACATTTATAGAACACTCAGTGACTGGAACTTTGTTAGTGAGTGACCCACAGCCATGAATGTCATAAGAACTTATTCACTTATTCAGCTGGAACAGGGGTAAAGTTCCTGCCTACCACCGTGAAGACAAAGTGTGCTAAGCCTTTGTGGTTCATCTTGCTTAGCCAGGTGTTAACACAACCTCAGACAAGAGATAATTCAGCAAGAGAGAGAGGGATGGGGAGAGCGAGAGAGAGCCTTCAGAATTTCCCCCATGCAATAACATGCAAGTAAGTATTATGTCAGTAGTATCATGGTAAGTATCATTACAGTATCATGTCAGTATGACGACAGATTGAAGACGCAAGACATTACATTACATTACAGTCATTTAGCAGACGCTTTTATCCAAAGCGACTTACAATAAGTGTATTCAACATAGGTAGGGAACGAAAACTACTAATCACCAGAAGTCTTTAGTGCATTTTCTGCAAAAACAAGCAACCAAGAGTATACCTAGCGCTAAGGTAAAAGTGCAATATATCAGCTACCTATTTCCTTAAACAGATGAGACAAAATAGCTAAATCAAATGAGCATGAGCTAAAACAAATAAGTGTATCGACTAAACAAGATCCAATAAACAATCCAATAATCCAATAAACAATACAGCAATAGAAAACAAGCGTTCGTACAACTAGTTAACAACAAGTAGGTCAGGCAGAGAGGAAGGGTAGTGTTTCCTGAAGAGGTGGGTTTTCAGTCTGCGGCGAAATATGGGCAGTGACTCTGCTGTCCTAACATCAGTGGGAAGTTCATTCCACCACTGTGGGGCCAGAACAGAAAAGAGTCGTGACCGTGTGGATCGGCCAGAAGGACCCTTGAGTGACGAGGCAATCAGTCGCCCCGAGGTGGCAGACCGAAGTGGTCGGGCAGGGGTGTAGGCATCGACCATAGCCCGGAGGTAGGAAGGAGCTGTTCCTTTCACTGCCCTATAGGCTAGCACCAGGGTTTTGAACTGGATGCGAGCCGCTACGGGGAGCCAGTGTAGAGAGCGGAGAAGGATGGTTGTGTGGGAGAACTTGGGGCGGTTGAACACCAGACGAGCCGCAGCTTTCTGAACAAGCTCCAGGGGTTTGATGGCGGATGCCGGAGCACCAGCAAGGAGGGAGTTGCAGTAGTCCAGGCGGGAGATGACGAGAGCCTGGATGAGCACCTGGGCTGCCTTCTCCGTGAGGAAGGGGCGAATCCTCCTGATGTTGTAGAGCAGGAATCTGCAGGACCTCGTCACTGATGCGATGTTTGCCGAGAACGTCAGTTGATCGTCCAGGGTCACACCCAGATTCTTTGCAGTCCGAGTTGAGGTCACCACAGCATTATCAATGGTGATGGCCATGTCTCGATGCGGACAGCCCTTCCCCGGGAGGAACATCAGCTCGGTCTTGTCCAGGTTGAGCTTCAGGTGGTTTGTCGACATCCACTCCGAGATGTCAGCCAGACAAGCAGCAATGCGTGTCTCCACCTGGGTATCAGAGGGGGGGAATGAGAGGATTAGTTGGGTGTCATCGGCATAGCAGTGGTAGGAAAAGCCATGGGAGTGGATGACAGCACCCAGAGATGTAGTGTAGAGAGAGAAAAGAAGAGGACCCAGAACCGAGCCTTGGGGAACCCCAGTTGTGAGCCTGTGTGGTTCTGACACAGACCCTCTCAGCATCACCTGGTATGAGCGACCCGTCAGGTAGGATGCAAACAGGGAGAGTGCAGAGCCTGAGACACCCATCCCCTCGAGGGTGGAGAGGAGGATCTGATGGTTCACCGTGTCGAACGCTGCAGACAGGTCCAGGAGTATCAGAACGGAGGAGAGAGAGTTCGACTATGCAGATACGGGAAGTAAACCAGAGATGGTGTGTCTTGCCAAATTATGTTGCGCGAGTCTTGTTTTTTTTCAAAGAAAAGTACCAAGTACCAAAGTAGAAATGATTTAATGACATCTTTTCAACATTTAAGGTTGATCCACCATCAATCTTCAACCTTAACCAAAAATCGACGTTGATTTAACAACTTTTGCTATCTGGGGTGGTACTTTTTCAAAGTTAAAATACAAAACAAAGTAAAAGCACCAGGAGTTACCTACATTGAGATACTGTAGTGGTCTGAAGATCAGACTTTCATAGCAGAGGTTCCATGTTCGAATCCCAGTCCTCCTACAGTTCATTGCTGGATTACTTTGACATTTTCCATGCTAAAATACAAATGAACAACTCAAAAGCACTAGAAGACACCTGCTGAAAGGTTGCTGGACAATATATAGAGGATGAAATGCATCATTTATTAAATAGTATAAAGGTGATATCAAATACACATATATACAAAATATGAGAGACATGACGCTTTATTAGCAAGACAGTCTTTTATTATATTATTCCTCATTTTGCTGGTTTCCCCTGAAACCCCTTTACTGTTACAGAGTAGAACTGCCTTAGAATCTCTGCTGATGATGTCACAGGTAGTTAATAGCAATCATATCTTAGATTTATTGAATTTAGAGGGGGTGGGGGGGATTCTACCATTTCGTAATTCATGGTCAGTAACCCATCCTATTAGCGTTTTGCGACGACGTCGTATCGACGTTGTAAAAGACGTGTCTTTTCAACAGATATCTCTTTACCCCACTGGGCACACACAATACAACGCCCATACGCCGTGCATACGCCGTCCATACGACGTCCGAGTCAGACCTCAGTCAGCAGCTGTTTTGCAAAAAATACCTTGAAACGACGTCGACTCGGACGGCTTATGGACGGCGTATGCACGGCGTTTGGGCGTTGTTGTATGTGTGCCCAGTGGGTAGAGACGTTTGTTGAAAAGACACACGTCTTTGTGCAACTTCAATTATGTTTTTTTGATTGCATTTTAAGTTTTAGATAGCTTTTCCCAACCCCGTAGCCTAAGTGAACGGTGAACACCAGTGATATTGTAAGTTTATTAAGTGGAATTCATAATTGTCAATTATTGTTTCCCCCTTCCCATAAATGTAAGGCAAGTTTTAGATTCATCACGCACAAACCTTACATTTCCCCACCAACACAGAAAGAATGCTATCAGTAATTTATCTACATATATATGTATATACACAATACAAATATGCTATGAATAATTATGTTGTCAGTGCCAAGCCCTGCATTGACTTTTTTCAGCCAGCAGGTGTCGCGGCAACAACATGAAACCAAAATACTTGATAGTCACGTGACTTTTTGCCTTTTGTAGTCAAATGTATTTATATATAAAAAATAATAATAATAATACCAGCTAATGCCTGGTTGACATCCTTATGTTTTTAACTCTATGGTTGACATAATCATTTTGGGAGTTGAAAGTGTGACTTCTGCTTGATAGGTGGCTGCTCTATCCATAGCTCAGTTGGAAGAGCTCTTGACTTCAAACTGCAAGATCATGGGATCGAATCCCAGCACAGGAACCTTGGCATCTGAGCAATCTGGCTTCCACAGGTCTACTATCTTTTTTCGCCTTTATCATAAAGGTTGCTGGACAATATATAGAGGATGAAATGCATAATTTATTAAATAATATAAAGGTAATAACAAATACATTGTAAAAAATGAGAGACATGACTCTTTATTAGCAAGACAGTCTTTTATTATATTATTCCTCATTTTGCTGGTTTCCCCTGAAACCCCTTTACTGTTACAGAATACAACTACCTTAGAATCTCTGCTAATGATGTGGCCATAGCTGAATGGTTAAAGAGCCTGCCTTGCAAGCCAGACTATCCAAGTTCGATCCCAGGCCTCAGCATTGTTTCAAAGTGTCCTCAAAACAAGACAAATAAGACACTCAAAGAATAGCTCACTTGAAAAATACTTATTTTCTATCAATTACACACTCCATGAAGCCTTGAATTTATGGAGATTTTTTTGTTTTTGACACATTCCTGAGCACAGACTCAGACATATTGGTTGGATGCATGGCGCATATAATAGGCTATTGTATTGTAGATTAGTAGGCGATAATTCCAATATTCACTATACACTCCTCATGTTTAAGCCTAACTGAATTAAATATTTATGGACTTGTATATAAATTGTATATATTTTTGGACGACTTGTGCATTTAATTTGTCGGCAATACTTTGCCACACTTTCTCCCTGGATCCATTTATTGCGGCCGTGTTTCCTTTCTTGCTTATTATACATTTTACTTCCTCGTATGATTCCGGGGAGACATCAAACCATCTTTTGGGTCTTGAGTCAAGACCCCGGCTCCCGGGGAGACATCAAATTTCTGCCGTCTTGATTCTTGGGACTCAAGACCCAAAAGAGAAATTTGATGTCTCCCCGGGAGCCGGGACCCAAGCCTCAAGACTCTTGAGCAAAAAAGTTTGTGAACCACTGCCATTTAGAACAGTGGTTTTCAACCTTTTTATGCCAAGGACCCCTAAATTGATATACATTTGGCCGCGGACCCCCATCTGAAAATGTTTTGTGCCAGGGACCCCCAGAAGCAAAGATTTGAGTTAAAAATGTTCACTTTAAAAATGTATATATATTTCAAAGATATGCACACATTTTCAAGATTTTTCAAAAATAGCAGATCTACAAGCTCATAGCGCGGCACTCGGTGCCACGCTATGAGCTTGTAGTTCCTGGGAACGCCACTGTTCCATGAGCTGCTGCAGTGCTGCTGTTCAGCCACAGAAGAACGCCGCTCTGGTTTTGGGCTCCATGATTGGTCAAGTTCAAGGATCGACTTTCATGGTCTTTTATAGGAATACGTGAAGCCTGGCTTTACCATCCTGGCTCGACACAGCCTGGCTTGACAAGGTCTAGCTCGACAAAGTCGCTCCTTTTCAGCCTGGCTTGGCGTTCATGGAACGGAATAAACCAGGCTGTACGCACCAGACTTTGTCAAACCTGGATTTGACTTAAATCCAGGCTTATTTAATTCTCCTTTCACTTAAATCCAGGCTTATTTAATTCTCCTTTCGTGTAATAGGCCCCAGGAGGCCACTGCTTGGCTTAAGGACTTTGCATTAGCTAAATAAGTATCATGGTGACTGGTCAGTATCATGGTAAGTCTCATGTCAGTATCATGGACACTATCATGTAAGTATCATGGTCAGTATCATGGCCAGCATGACCACAGATTGAAGTCTAATCTGTACAAAAGTAGATTTCTTATGTTGTTTTAATTAAATAATTACAATCAATGAAACGTTTGTATTTACTCCCCTGTAAAATTCCAGGGGAGAAAATGGCACTTAAAATTGCAATTCCAAGCCCTCGTTATGCCCACATGAAGATGATGCTGGGCTCTCTGATTATTTTCTGAAACACTCAAATGTCCTCCAAAATACTCAATTAGTTCAGTACAAAACTGTGAAAAACCAGGATCATCATGGTTTAGAGACAGCGAGTTCAGACCTAACTTTTCCACAGTAAGGTCATTGTATTTGACCCCTTAGTACAGCCTGAATTATATTCAGCTCAGCTCACCAGCCTCTGCTAGGCAGATTTACAGACAGAAAGACTTATGTATACTTAAGACAGTATACAAACAGCCTCATTATCTCTGCCAGGCTGGGAAGGCCAGAGGTGGAGATGATGTTGTCACCCCTAGCCATTTGTGTGTGTGTGTGTGTGTGTGTGTGTGTGTGTGTGTGTGTGTGTGTGTGCGTGCGTGCGTGTACACAAAATATTGTGCACTCTGCCAGTAAGCCAAGGAATTAAAGCCAAATCGTCTCTGTCCGAAAACAGCATGCTGTGTAGTATGCAGTATGTTAGTATCATAGTATGTGGTTTCCGACACAACCCTGGTCTTCTTGCACAATATACAAAATGGCTCCTTGAATGGTTGTTACACCACCTTGTCCTTGACAATTCAGTTAGTTGATGCGACTGACATTATCCCCCAAATTAATTATTCAGAGCTTTTGTGGTCCATTTCTTTCAATGACTATTACATTGTTCTAATGTAATCATGCCCAACTAGTTCATAGTGTTTTTAATCAAGTTGAATTGTTTGGTTACACACTCACTGGTAAGCAGGTTTCTGAACTGGTCCACAGCCCTCCTCTGAGACACAGATGAGTAGGCAAAAATGGTACTGAGCATTAGTGAGGACCAATTATATGAAGATAGGTTGAAAGGGGACCGTTTTGAAAAAGGTGCCCCCCCACAGCTCCTGTCAGGGGTCCTGCAGTGACATGGCAGTGTCCAGTATCAAACCCAGCACATAGCGATTCACATGTGAGCACTCTAACCAACTGAGCTACCCAGCGACACAGCATGCTACTTATGGTTCAGACCGTACTGGATTTGGTAATGGATTTAGTGAGAAAGAAGGAATATAACCAAGCAAATGTAACTATCGTTTCAGGGAAACTTCTAAAGAGTTGTACTTTTGGTTAAAGGTTGGGGTAGGTGATAAACTGCTCACAAAATGTAAGGAAACTTGAATTTAGGCCATTATATCTTCCCTTTAATAATACCAATCAGTAAGGCGTTTTATATCATTTTAATGGTTGATTCTTCACCTTTACAACGAGGTACAGCTTCTAAACATCGGGAATTCATGGAATGAGCAACACAGGAAAATGTGTGGGTAGCGCCGAACAAAAATGTGCCAAAATGGCCTGTTAGACTTTTCTGGTGGAATTCACTCTCGTTTTGTCACTGTTCATTTGGTATTCACCTTTGTTGCTTGGAGCATTTAAGATTGCACTCTCCCACAGTACTAAGGACAAAATAAGGATAAGAAAAAGAAACATGTTGGCCATACACTTCACTCATTTTACACTCAGTTTCAGGGTCCTCAGTGTGGCAAGAGTGAATAACCGGTCTTCCTGGGGTGTTGTCTTTGGGGCGCCCACTTTTGGGTCGGTCTTTGACTTCACCAGTCTCACGGAACTTAGTCCTAAGTTTGGATATGGTACCAGGACTGACACCAAATGATGCTGCCACTCTGAATGCTGGAACACCAGCCTCAAGTTGCCCTATTGCACGGGCCCGATCCTGAAGGGACAAACGTGGCATCTTTCCACCAGTTTTGCTTTTTGGAGAATCCACAAACCCAACAACCTGCAGAAATCATGCTCGGGTGCTAATTTTAATTAGGCACACACCTGTGACTGGCACACACCTGAAGCCCATTGAATGTCATGAATGTCACGATATTGAATGTCAGCAGAAAAGTCTAACAGGCCATTTTGGCACGGCGCTACCCACACGTTTGCCTGTGTTGCTCATTCCATGAATGCCCGATGCTTACAAGCTGTACCTCGTTGTAAAGGTGACTAATCACCGATAAAAATGATATATAACATTTTACTAATTGGTATTAGTAAAGGGGAGATATAGTGGCCCAAATTCAAGTTTCCTTACATTTTGTGTATTTGTTGTTAAAATAAGTGTTAAAGGGATATTTCAGTTTCAAAAAAACGTTTGGTCATTTTATCGTCTACTCAGGCCTTTGTGAATCCCCCATACAGTTTTTAAGTTGCTCGATTCAGTATTTAGAAATTTGATATTCATTTTATCAGACACGCCACCTTCCTATACAAATCCATTGTAACTTCAAACTCCATTTTAACCATGTTAAATTCATCGAAAACACCCGTCCTTGGTTCTGGTGACTCACCCTGCCCTACTAATGCGTGAGGGGGCCGTGTTTTTCCGATTTTTTTTTTCATTTATTGTATTTTATTTTTTTATTGTATTTTATTTTTTTCATTTTCCAAAAGAAATATTAAAAATAAATGAAAAAAGTAATTGAAAAAACACGGCCCCCTCGCGTATTAGGGGGGCGGTATGAGTCACCAGAACCAAGGACGGGTGTTTTTGATGAATCTAACATGGTTAAAATGGAGTTTGAAGTTACAATGGGTTTGTATAGGAAGGGGGCGTTGATAAAATGAATATCAAATATCTAAATACTGAATCGAGCAACTTAAAAACTGTCTGGGGGGCTCACAAAGGCCTGAGTAGACAATAAAATGATCAAAAGTTTTTTTGAAAGTGAAATATCCCTTTAAATAGCTCTAGTACACATTGCTATAGCGTGTTTGTTCAGTAACAGGTTCAGCTCTTTGGTAAACTGAAAATGCCTTTTCACGTCGGGATACCAATTTCTTCCAATCAGGAGAGAGACCTCAGGATACAGATTTAACAAGTGAAATTAGCAGTTTAATTTAAACCCTGTACTTGGTTGACCGGAGTTCCTCAGGGCTCTATACTCGTGACTTTTCCGTTTTCGCTCTACTTTAAAGTATCTTCACCGAAAACCGATCTACAGTATAAGGTTGCAACGCGTTGCAAGCTTGTAGATCTGCTATTTTCTGCGAAAGTTTCACGCAGAATATGTACGTTGGGGTTAAGTGGTCAAACATGTCAGTGTTCATTTAACATTTAAGAGTGTAGCAATGTAACTAACCAAGGGTCCATTTGGCTACATTTATTCACTCAAGAGTCACAAAAGAAACACTTTTTTTGGCCATTGAATTAGACCAGACATGAGAAACAGTTCAACTTTTGTGAATTAAGTTTTCTGAAAACAACCACACAAAAGACACTGAGCTCCATTTGTAACAGCCCTCCGCTTTATTGAAATACATCGGAGTCAGGTTAATATAATGAGTTGTCCACATAAGCGTGGCAGCCAGTTCCATACATTATTTTTTGTTGACCTTACACCTTAAATATTTTTTTTGTGCAAAAAAGAATCTACATCCCCTGTAGTGGGTTATCCTCAGTGAAACGCCCAAACCGTTCAAAAATGAGCCAGTCCAAGTAAAACAACAAACCGAAAAACAAAAAATGATTACATCTATAACATGCAAAACTGTACAAATTATTACAAAGCAATCCTAAAAAAAAAAGGAAAAAAAAAAAGTGTAATATGATATGAAAGAGCAAAATAATATTGACGTAGTTTAGATAAGACCTCACTGAAATGCAAAGGCGTTTGATTTTTGTCGTTAATTTTTTTCTTTCCTTTTTTTCCCTACATTTTCTTTTAAATGGTTAACCATTGTGGCACCAGCCTGCAACTGGGGTCAAACCACCTCTCACCTTCACCCTGGTACTAGTTCATATTGGATTTCATAAAACACCCGTCTTTTATGCTGTCTCAAACCCTGGTCAACATCTACAACACTACAGCTAAATGTATGCTCTCTGCTTTCCTCCATCCCCTCTTCCCTCCCCTCTCCTCTCCAAAGCCTCATCACGCTCATTTTAAATCATCATTACGATGAATAAGTTCATTGGTTTTAGACATTTCCTGAGTTTGTTTCCTCTCTCGTAAAGGTGGGATTTCATTTTCCATTACAGTATAAAATACTTAGCCAAGCTAAATAACATGGCCAAGGTATTTCTCCTCATCCTCGCTTAATACACTCTACAGATGGAAGTCCAGCCAGCAGGTGTGGAAAAATGAGTTACAAGCTTAAAAAAATAAAACCATTCATAAAGAGGTGATTGTGTTAGGAATAAAACCAGCTTTGCAACTCTGAATGGAATATATCAATATATATATCTCAATATATATCAATATAAAACTATATATAAACACTTGGAATGGGGCATCTAGGGCAACGTAGGTTGCCATTCAGCAGGGGAATAACACTGCAGTGCAGCTTTTGGAAAGTTGTCATTATTTGGCATTTGGAATGAAACCCAAATTCCTTTCAAATCTGTTTCCCTTTCAAATGTCAGAAAACCTCTAACTAGAATGTACTGTCTTAAGCAGGGAACAAAAGGGCGGTTGGTACATTTTTCAATCTCCAACACAGACAGAAAGAGAAGGTCCCTTTGTTTCAGCAGCACTAATCAACAACATACATCAAAATGATCTGCCAAAATACAAATACTCTCGTAGTGGTCATGTCAATTACCAAGTGCAGCAGTGATTTTGACACATCTAATGTGGAGAAGGAGAGAGCAGGCTGCTGCTCTTTCTCGCAACAACTGGAAACTCAAATGTGACATGTTCAGAATTCACTTGCTCCTACAAATCTCAAAGCACTTTAAGAGCCCTAAGACCCCCGGTGTGGTACCTCAATGACGCCATTTTTTTCTTGACATGTTTGCCGACAGTGCTGACTGCCAAAAATAACGGATTCTCAAATTTAAAAACAATCCTTGGCAGTCGACACTGTCGACAGGCACGTCTTACAACTATAAAACAGCCTTTACTTGAAGTGCATCATCAGGCAGAGGCATATCATATAGTTACATTCCCACTAATTGACTATTATCACCTCAGAAAATTGCAGACATTGCCACATGTATTAGAGATCATGATAAATATGAAATCTTAAAGCCACAACGTACTATAGTGTAGTATACCATAATAACATCTTATACCGTAATGCCTTATGAGCCATACTTCAACACATCTGCTACCGATGCGTGTGTGAACCTGTGATGATACTGAAAAGATTAATGGCTTTTGACTGAGGCACCTTGAGGAACTGCCATATCAATGTTAATGCAGACTTTTCACTGCTGTTTAAGATACTCAAAACAGAAAGCCCACGATGTACAGATGCAATGATTAGCATTGAGGTTACTGGACAGTATTTCACACAGTGCTGCCTGCATCAGCACGAGGGAGAGAGAGAAAGAGAGAGGTCTATGACCATTACAGAAACCAAAGTGCTGATCTTTTTGTAGCTTCACCGTTTTCAGTTTTGTACATTTAGTGTCATGTAATTTGTTTTTATGTCCTAGTGCTGACTGAAGACCGGAGTGAATAACTCTTAAACTGTAGTGTCTTTTTTCATGTCACTCGTCCAAGACATTCTTTAAAATATGCTAAGGCCGTCAGAAAGAAATAAAGTATGAAGACCAATCAAGTTCTTTTTTATATTTTTGGTTATAAAACAAGTTTTCCCTCCAAAGTCTCGTCTACGTCGGAGGGACTGACCTAGGGGTTTCTGAGATCCGGAGAACCACAAGGGAATTCAGGACACACACACACTTGAGGGTTGATGGCGATATACAAAACTCCAACAGGACCCCCATCCTCGCCACCTGGAAGTCAGGGCCACGGACAGGAAGAGGGAGAGGGGAGGGGGCAAGGCATTCACCGCATAAACCACTACTTGTGAACATATGTGTGTGTGTGTGTGTATAACACGCGTCCGCGTGTGCTGAATATGTCAGCACGTACTGTACATGTGTAATTGGATCTGCGTGAAAACACTATTGCTTTGGATAAAAGCACGTTCACTCTACGGCATTGGGCAGTAGTGTTCACCCATATATGAGTTTTTTCACTCAAACACAAACCAAAGTGGGGGAGAAGGGGGGGAATGATAACACTCGACAATGCGTGTCATACATACAATAATAATAATAATAATAAAAAAAGACAAATCTAAAAGCAATCTGTAAAAAGGAAAACAGGAAAGTGGTTTAAAATGGCTTTTGTGTGAATACAACCCAAAAAAAAAAGATATCACTCTCATAACAAAAAGAAAAAATTTTAAAGGAACGAGGATTTGTTTTTCGTCTCTCATGTATTTTCTCTATAGTATTTTCCTTACCATATATTACTCTCTACTCTGAACTTATGTACATTATTGTGATGGAACTGGGGTGTCGTAGATAGGTTGGTCTGGTTGTACAGTGGTGATTTTTGTTCTTTTTTTCGTTTTATTTTTTGCAAAAATGAAAAGGTCTACGCTACATGGAGGAATGGTCCCAGAATGTTGGACGATGATGTCACTCACGCTGGCCCAATGAGGAGAGAGTAGCATAAAAGGAGCCGTGATGATATCATATTGAATGTTCCCTCAGCTTCTATGCGCATCTAAGTCGAAGATTCTCGAGCGACCAGAAGCCGGCAGGGTCAGCTAAAGTTATAAACAACCCTGCCCCTCGTGTTTGCTTATTATCGCTGCCTATAGCTTTTTGCTGATGGTAAACAAATTATAATGTCACTGCACTTATATCACTTTCATGAACAAAGAAAAAGGAAAATTAACATAATTGCTTTTCTTGTCTCCATTATTTTTTTCTTTTTTTTGTCACATATTCAATTTCCGCAGCTTCGACCGCCTCCGACTAACATCCAAAAAAGAAAGCGGCACACGGAAGTAAAGGAGTTGTGGGATAAAAATCCACTCTTTCACGCAGGGCCACAAAGCGCCTCCCCTTTCCTTGTCTGAGATTGATAAATAAATTAAAACATCGTCCCCTAAAACCCAAAGGGTCCTATGTACAAATACAAATCATTTTCGTTTAGTAATAATCCTCTTCTTTTTCGTTTTGTAGCATCTTGAGGTTTGGAGGGTCTCTTGAGTGTGTCGAATCATGGGAAATCATGGGGGGCTGCGATCAAAGTACTGTCAACAAAGCTCAGCGTTTTGCTTAACGTGGCTATTAACAAAATTGAGCCCATCGAGGTGGGCAGCCGTTCGTACTGTAATAATCATTCGTATACTATACGCCCCTTCCTAATAAACACTTTGAACGCGCGCACACACACACACACACTATGTAAATGGACACGCCCTCTCTCAAGCATACAAACACACCGCTCGCAAACACACGCTGCCACACAAACCATCTGTTGAACACAAGACAGCCTGCACCCCAAGATTTGCCTGTAATTCTCAGAGATGACTGTGCCTTTTCCCTATGTTGGTGTGGACCCGTCTGGGAGCTGAGGTGGGCCAAATAGGACAAAAAGTTGGTTGGGCAAAAAAAAGGTCAAACTGAGACAAAACAGCATTTCTGAAAGGGACCAGTGGACAGTATGGGTGCAGTTCTCTGGGCAGTGGGGGGGGGTTGGTTTTCTTTTTAGATACGATAGGCTGAACCCTAGGGGAACAGGGTTGGGGTTGGGGGAGGGGCTCAGGAGGGCAGAGTGGATGGGGATTGGAGTCCTGTGCTGTCAGTCTGTTAGTGAAGTGTGTGGCGGGGGCTCATGTGTCCCAGGTCATGCGGTCTGTGCTCTCCAGTGAGAGGGACTTGGTCTTGTGGGGGGAGGCCGGGCTAGGGGGGCTGCTGAAGGTGGAGCTGTTGGAGGCCGTGGAGTGGCGCGGAGAGTCCGAGTCCTGGAGGAGAGGAGAGAGGAGTAGAGGGAGAGGAGAGGGAGGGAGAATAAAAAAAGATAATTAGGTCAGTTAATATGCAATACTGATCCATAAGGTTCATTACTAAGTCTAGGAAACTAGAGTAGAATGTATTTGGCAAGGGCTATCACATGTAATCCAATAACACACAACAAGTACAATACACGTAAGCATGGTTACTTTCGAGATTAAATTATCTTGTTTGCACTAACAAACAACTCTCAGTTGGGCTCCCCTGGTCATTGCAAATCTCAAAGAGCTCTGTGCTATGCGCTGTGTGTGTGTGTGTGTGTGTGTGTGTGTGTGTGTGTGTGTGTGTGTGTGTGTGTGTGTGTGTGTGTGTGTGTGTGTGTGTGTGTGTGTGTGTGTGTGTGTGTGTTCCTCCTTTCAACCAGAGTCAACAATTGCTGCCATTCCGCATCATAGTGTTTGACTGGCAGCTTGTGTATTGCACTGACTGGCAGCTTGTGTATTGCACTGTGCCCCAACAGTTCTAGCACATTCTACATCATCAGTCCATTGAGCAGCTCGATTGACCAGAACTGATTTGAAGAAGGAAAAACAAACACATAGGCAGGGGTAGTAAAAATGAGATGGGGTGGGTTGGGGTGAGAGGTAAGGTTAATACGACAGCAAAACCAGGCTTAACCTCTCGTCTCACCCCTCCTTGTTCTATTTTCAAGACATCAGCTTCTGGCTAAACTGGCACAAAGCATTACTGGACAATCATGGGACTGCTATGTAAGCTATGCCAATTATGTAAAGTATGCCAATGTTGTATGCCTACATATGCCTATTTTTCCAGTTCAGTGATATTTATGTATGTATGCGTCTCTTTACAGTTCAGTGATGCTTCCTTCCGCTAGATCAGGGTTTGCGTAATTATCGCATCTTCATAGACTACATTACCCCAATTACATTTGGCTTCAGGGTCCAAATGGAATGAGAGGTACTCTTGTGTCTCGGGTACATTCATATAGCCAAATCAAATTAATTAGCCAATTTAATTTCTTTTTATAATTGTGACTTTGATGTTGGGTTCAAAATCCTCAACTCTGATTTGATTTTGTTATTTTAAGAGGTGGATTGTTGTTGTGACACATTCCTGGGGACACAATGATATAAATACCATTCTTTCGAGTAAACGCTTTAAAAAGAAGATTGACATTTTGAATTATATAGTTGGTTATTCTTTCACTTTTCAGGCACTTTTGACATTATGGGGGAAAAGGCTAACCTAAAATGGTTATTTAGTAATGTAATTCTACATTTTAAAGTGGAATTTTAATGGTCTCTCAAGCCAGACAACTATTCCACAATCTTTGAATGCTATATGAAGTCTGTAACTACTCTGTAACTTCTGAAAGCCAAGAAAAGAAAAGCGTTTGTAATTTCTGTTCTCGAAATATTAAAAACATATCTTAAAAATATATTTTTAAAATGTCCATTTCTGCTAAGTTACATTATGTGTCCACTAATTTTATTGACAGGACGAAATTACACGACTGCAAAGACAAAATGGAAGTGGGGTGGGAGGCGGACATCCACTGTAGCTTCTTAACATTTTCAGCGGGTCCGTTACAGACTGTATGACAAAAGCATTTGAAAATTGTGTGAGTCTGTCTCGACTCGAGAGACTAGTAGAATTTTAACTAACTGTTCCATTTCTAGTGGGATATGTCTTTACCACACCGTGACAAGTGCCTGTTGGTGATCATTCCACAATTTACCAAGAAGTACAATACAAAATGTCACAACGTCCCTTTAAAGATCAATCGAGAGATCTGGGTGACTGGACATGCATTTGAAGCAGGGTTAAAGGACAAGTCCGGACAAAAATAACATACAGTAGCCTTTTTTCCCTACTTATATTGATCCCAAGTGACTGACATGGGGTCTATTTTCAGAATTGCCCCTGTCGTCCAGTTTCCCCAGCAGCCCTCATAGAGTAGAGCCCATAAGCATATCGCTACTTATGCTATTTGTTGCGGTCAAAAGCGTTTTTTCTTTTTCATGAATCTGTTATTAGTTGTCATTACACACACATCCATGCCTTGGTTGTCCAACACGAGCCGCTGTAGTCTGCTAAACAGACCAAGGGTGTATATAGTGCGTAGCAAAAAATCCTAAAGGGGCGTCAACATGTGTCACTTGGTAGCGACCCCAGTAGCGAAGCCAGTCATTTGGGATCAATATAAGTAAGAAAAAAGGCTATAAGTTATTTTAATACGGACTAGTCCTTTAAATCTCAGTTCAATTGGGAGCAGAAACCATCTAAACCCAGACCATTGCATGCATGTTTCTTATGGACAAATGGCAGCACCTGTCTCTATTGACTCCTAATGTCATCTTATGGTCTCATTTCAATGGCTACAGTAAAACTAGTCTACGCAATGCACATGTGATGTAAGCTGGCTGATCTTACAACTTGAGGGCAAAACTACAGTAGCGGCTCACCTATCACAACACAGACAATAAAGTGCATACAAACTGAGCCGGAACAGGAAACGGGTATGCCACCTTCTGGAAACCCGGGACTACAGTTGCAGTATCCTAGCCTATTAGTTCCAATAGCAATTTTGATGGAATGTTTGCTTCTCAACTCGGAGTAGCACCTTGATTGAATATGTCCCCGCATTGATGACTGTGCGTAGATTGACCTAAGATAAACTGAATACCACCCACCTATATTGCCTTAAAAAGTCAACTGTAACATGCTGACTAAGTCTTTTCCCTCAGCATTGTCCAATCGAACACTGCAAAAATCCCCAGTGTTAATTGGAAAAGTGTAAAAATGGAACAAAATGTGTGGATCCATTTGGTTCCATTTGTACACTGTCAAGAGTTAAATTAAATGGGGTGTAAGTGATGTTTCTCAATCAATTCAATCAATGGAGAGAGGGGGAGACCCCTATAACTGAAGAACCACTCTATACTATACTGTAGCACAGATTGTTAACAGAATATAGAGCTTTCACTTTCTTTTTCTTTTCTTTTAATGAATAAATATATTTAGCTTTTTACAAAAACATATCACTTACATCCCCTTTAACATTGACGATTTGACTGTCTACCAATCCTTGAACATTCAACTGCATAAGGGAAATGCACAAGGATTCTCCCCAAACCATGTAACAGTGCCACAGCGCCATCTAGCGTACGCTTTCCAATGGATCCCATCTATAATGCAGGAGATATTATTTGGTGACATTTCATGGATAACAGCACAATCAACGTCACTTCACGCCAGGGAGAATCCTGTGTAGTTATTCTGCAGAACCAACTATTTCATTACCAATAGATCCATAGCCTTATGTCCTAGATGTGCTCAGAATTGTACAGTATTTTGTTTTCATGGTTCAGAAACATGAACAGGCCACCAGGGGGCAGTATGGAAGCAGACATGCTGGGTGACTTGGGCGGGCGGGGCAGTGGTACAAAGTACAAGTAGGTAGAATGGCTGAGTGGCAGCGTGGCACCATTCCAACAGCGGCAACACAAACCCAAGCCAATGAGGCGAGACGGGCTGGGTGACATAGACAGGCCATGTCTGGGCCACAGAGATGGAGCAGATCAATGGTCCAGGCTCCCATGAAGGATAGGCTGGTGACAAGTAGCCATTAGATGCTGCTCACAATGGCATAATTTGAAATGATGCAGGAAGTGAGGCGTGGGGGAGGGGTGGGGCGTGGCGCCGGTGTCAAAATTCGCAAACCGTGACCGTGTGGGTGCGTTTATCTGCGTGTGTGTGTGTGTTTTAAACATACATCATGCTGCTCTAGGAGTGTCTGCATGTGAATAATGTGTGCCATTGATATGCTGCATCTGTAACGCCTACTGTATGTGCGCGCATGTTCAAAGCGCACAGTCAGTGCTCCCACCACAGGCTGGTGAGGTGATTCAGTGCGGTTTGCGAGGTTGTTTTGACATTACCTTCATCTTACTAAGCAGGGTCCTTAATGCCCTTTTCAGATCGGGGGTCTTCTCCGATGGTGAAACCGCCTGCCACTGCAGAGGAGAAGTCAAGACTCAACGCCCAGCCCAGAGACAACATGCCGGGGTGGGAGAGGGCATGGCAGGGCGAGGTGGAGGAGGGCAGAGAGCTGGGTCGAGGGTGGAGGGGGGAGGGGGGGACGATAAATGGGGCAAAATGGGGCGCAATGGAGAAACCAGGGGCCAGGCATGGCGGGGCTAAGGGGATGCTGGGGGGAGCCACAAAAATGGAAGGCAATTCCAGAAGCCAGTTGAGGATGCGTGGGTGGACAGGGGTAGACGTTGCCTATAACCACCAACTCTACCCTTAAAGTCTACCTTTGATCCCAGGTGTTTTCCTTCTGCTATTAACTCATTCAGTGCCACATGACGTCTAAGACGTCATGGCCCTGAGCGCCCTGAGCGCCACATGACGTCTAAGACGTCATGAAAAAATAAATAAATAAATAAATAAAATCATTTATTTTTTTCCTTATTATTATTATTTTTTTTAATGTTCAGAACCCAAGATATGATGATTTGAAGATTTGCTGCTCCATTCACTTCTTGTGTAACTTTTTACTGAAAAAGGCTGTATCTCGGCTCCTGAGCACTTTTTTTTTACAATGAATTTTGGCTGTGGCACTCAGAACCAAACTTCCATAAATAAGAATGGCACTGAAAGAGTTAAATATACTCCACAACCTTAGATTATATACTGGAAACTTTTATAGGTGGCAATGTAGCTAGGTAGCAATATTACAAAGTTATAGAAATTTAACTAAGACACGGGGCAAACAAAGAACTACAAATATTATAAATTGTCCCGTATAAAGCGTAATTGATGAAGTCAATCTGGGCAGTGTTACTGTCACCACTGCCCAGTGGTAAGGTTTAACCTTTACATTGTATTCCTTCGCACAGAAAAACATTAAAAAGTAGGACGATTACATTGTCCAGTGCATGAAAAACCTTCTGTGATTAAAGGCAATTAGCTACCCATCTAAACTCCTTGGCTCTGCTTTCCAAAGGCTCGGAAACCAGAGCCACTAGTAGGGATGAAGGCAAAGACCTTAGCTGGCCGAGCTATGTAGCGCTGCTATTGAGAAGTGACATCACAGGGAGACTAACCAATCAGTGAGAGGGGTTGGGATGAGGTGAGAGGCCTGCACGCAGAGGTTAGGATGTACAGTATGTGGCAGATGGGACACAAGGCAACAATCTGATACGTCTGTCAATTTATCTGACAGGCTAATGCGCAAATTCTACATTGGTATGGCTAGGAAACCTGTTACTAAGCAGCAAAAGCATTTTAGGACATCAGCGACCTATCTAAAGTGCTTGTGGGGAAGATGAGGAACATTTAACAGAAATTCTTGCAGCTTAATGCAGCCGGACAGACCATCAACTCTGTATTCAAATCAAATAAAAGGCATCTACAAATCAAATAGAAAAGACAGCCATCAGATGCTATTAGCACTTCTACTGCAGTACAGTATTGTATAAAGTATCGTAAAGATCAATGGAACACATTGTGACATTATCACTTTCAGCGTTGCGTTAGAGTTTGGTTCACACTGCTACCCCATGCTATTGTGTGCACCCTATTTGTAGGTAGAATAACACTATTCAGCGCTACGGTACACACTTACTGCTGGAGTCAGCTATTCATAATGTGTAAATGCAATTTCGGTACAGGACAGTGATTCAGAAATAATCACTCACCTCTCTGTCGAACTGGGAGAGGGGGGCGGCGTCACAATCCATGCCCCCTCCGGAGGACAACGAGCTCTCAGAGGGAGAGGTCATTGTCTGGCGCTTGGACCCGTAGCTTCCCCCCGACAGCTCCCTACGCAACGCACTGCCGTTCTGGGAAGACGAACCTGGAGACACAGAGAGAGACCGAGACAGAGAGAGAGAGAGAGAAGATGGATGGGAACAGGAAGAAAGGGAAAACGGAAGGAGATATGGAGAGTGAGAATGGCAAAGTGTGTCTTTGAACGTGAGACTGTACTTTGTTCTTTGAGAACACATTCCTTGAGCTAATTTAACTGGCCTCTAACTCTCTCTAACTGGTTATCCAATGAGAAATGGGTTAAAGAAATCCTCTAAAATGAGGACCCCACGTATTTTCTTCGAGACACCACATGATTAAATTGAACGTATGGCACTGAAGCGACTTTAACTGAACTCTACTGAGAAAGGCTTTGTGGTTATAAAATACTTACGTATGCCCAGTCCACTACTGGCGCTCATGGACCGACCCGGTTCAGCCCGGTTCTTGGTGATGGAGGGGATGCTGACTGAACCGCTGAAGCCTGCACGGTTCTCCTGAAGACGTACGTTCTGGATTAGACACATACAGAGAAGGGCACACGTACACACAGTGCAGTGCAGGGAAGAGGAGTGAGGAGAGTGAAGAGTGAGAAATAGTGAGGGGAGAAAATCACGAGGATTCATCACCACACTCCAAGTGAAATATAAAGTAAGTGGGTACGTGCAGTGTAAACAGAAAAATAGGTATCATTAAGAATCATCAAAAAAGAAAACAATGCAATATTGGACTTTGAGAAAGATCTGTGAATGGATGGAGAAAAATAAATCGTACACAAGTCACATGTTTTGAGATTGGGTTAAATTAAAAAGATCGGGGTGGAAACTGAAGTAGCCATCTTGCTCAGTGGATTCCATTGTCTGCATGCACCAACTCACAGGACAAGCAGACAAACCTTTACATACACACACACTACAACTACATAGTTCTGGCGTGCATTTGTACATTTAAGCCCAGCTGTATAACATGGTCAGTTCTACGGGAATCGTTTATTGTCCATGTGTATATGTGTGCTTTGCACCACTCTCGCACAATGTACAGGGAGGGGGTTAAGTATGCTGTGCGTTCTTTAGTGTGTCTATTTGCATGCAAGTGTCTGTCTGAGTGAGTGAGTGAGTGAGTGAGTGAGTGAGTGAGTGAGTGAGTGAGTGAGTGAGTGAGTGAGTGAGTGAGTGTGTGTGTGTGTGTGTGTGTGTGTGTGTGTTTGTGTCTTCCAGGGAGTAGATTGTGTTGGTGAGTGTGTGTGGTGGTTGGCGTGAGCAATTCTCCTACCATAGGGAGGTCTTTGAGGATCTGGATGCCGTCACCTGGTCCCATGTGGGCCACGTGGTTAAAGTTGGTGGGGTTGGAAATCAGCTTGTTCCTCATTTCTGGGTCACGCAGCATCTCTCTGAAATTAGAGCACACATAGAATAACCAGTTCAGCCCTATTTCATACTTTGCGGTACGATGGTGTCGCGTGGCGATAATAGCCAATCTACAAGTTCATAACGTGTTGCATCGCAAACACGTTATAAGCTTGTAGATCAACTATTTTTGCAATTTAAGCACAACTACAATGACATGCCAGGTTGAAAGTGGAAAAGCAATCATGCAAAGACCTACATAGATGCTCATAGAATGTGTACAGCCACAATACACACACACAAACACTGGGCCGGGTGCACCAGTGCATAGCAGAGAGGGGGAGACTGAAGGAACGAATGAAGGAACATGATACAGGGCGGCAGCGGCTCAGGAGGTAGAGCGGCTGTCTTGGAATCTGAAGGTTCCAGACTCGCTCCTCCTGGCTACGTGCTAGAGCAAGACACTGAACCCCCAGCTTCTACCGATGAGCATGGTTGGTGCTTTGCATGGTTTCCTCCGCCATCGGTGTGTGAATGGGTGAATGTGAAATACTTTGTGAAGCACTTTGGAGAAAAGCGCTAATATAAAAATGCAGTCCATTTACGTGCCTGCAGATGGTGGTGGATTTTAACAACACAAATCTTGTATGGGGGTTCCTGGCACTTGACATGAAAAGTTTGAGAACCACTGCTGCAGTAGACTAGTTTGCCCACCTCCTCTGCTGGAGTCTCTCTTCCTCTGGAACCCTGAAGGAGAAGCGTCTCTTGTTGTTCATGCTGCGCACCATCTGCTTCCTGCTGTTGTCTGACGTCTCCGGGACAACCAACTCGTCGCCCTCTGGAAAGTTAGCATAGTCGTGACAGAAGTGTGCATATTTACACAACCTGATGTGAAATTGGTACATTCAACATGATGTTGATCTGTGATGCGGATTCTCTTAAATAAGTAGCGAATTACATTTTCCTGGAGTGATTTCTCTCAGGTCAGACACCCTGAGGAAGGCCAAATTGTACGGCCGAAACATTGCTGTATGTACCGACACATTTTGCTACAGTAACATCTTTTTTGGGGAGCCAAGCCGTTGAAAGGATTTTCATTTTTAAACTGTTACCTATCCTGTCCTGCACAACCACATTCTTCCCTGAACCAGTTATCTCATGTAATTACAGGTATGTAAATTCTTCAAAGTTAAAGTCACTGAAAACTATGCACCTTGTAGTTGCGAGTCTGGAGAGACTTTGAGAGAGAAATTTGTATGTGTATTAATCGTAGCATTTCTCCTTCTTAGAGAACGTGGGTGCAAGTTCTTACCAGCCATCTTGTTTCTAAAATAGATGAGTCGGACTGTCTCCAGCCCTAGCAGGTTCAGAGAGCCATCGATGTTCAGAGGCCGCACCTACCGGGGAGAGATGTCAAAAGTTAGCACAAAAAAATAATACATAGTTAATCTTAGGTCATGCACTGCATTTGCATTTGAGGAATTAACACTCTAAATCTGCATCTTATCCCTTTGTCTCAGTTTTTTTTTACTAGCAGAGTTAACTAGGTCATGAGCAGCTTATTGTGGCAGAGCAGTTAACTGAAAATCTGAGAGACAATTTGTATTCCTTTATGTCCACCAGGGGGAGCCAAAGATAGCCTGACAAAGTTTCAGTCTCAAACAGGCTTCAAAATACTGGATTTAATTGTCTTGATTATGATAAGGGATGAAAAAACTATTCAGCTACTGCACATTTTGCACCTCATCGCAACATGATCAGATTCTTTAACCTGAGTCCTATCGTTCAAGTTGTGAGGAGATGTGACATATGATAACAGCCAGCCTGCATAAAATCACTGCTTTTATGAAGGTGAAGAGATTTGGTGTAGAGAGAAAAAAGGTGGGAGGCTAGAATAGACCCCTGGCGGACTTCGATCAACTCATTATATACGGTTTAAGTGGTTAAACTCCTGTTTAGAATCTAAACTCAAAGCATACGATACCACATAATGAACTGCTTAGCCTTAGTATTGAACTATTCCTGTATTTGTGACAAAGCTTGGATGAGCCTGTTGCGAGACGGACCTTCTTCAGAGGAATGGTTTGGATCCACTCCATTGTGTTGACGTCAAACACATCCACCGCATTCTCACTGTACACTGACAGGTAGGGGGCGTTGTAGCCTGGAAAGAGAACAGTGCATGTCAGCAGATTGTCAGCTACAATGTGCTTTTGGTTTGTCTTTTTGCATATTCCAGTTTCTTTAAATATTACACACAGTTACACAACCAAAAACATCACTGACGTTTTGACCAAATGACCTTTCAAGTGACGTAAGTGCTACATTTCATGCGAATAATACGTTTTTTTTAAAAACCTTATAAAGTCAATGCAAGCTTCCACACCAGTTTCGCGGAGCGAAAAAAGCGTCTTTTAATTATTCGGAACGAGTCCGAATTTTGCGTATATTCGCCGGTGTGTAACCGCCTTAACACCAAAGACTTCAGATGACCAAGCTCCTCACACAGTCAAATCCTCATTATTAACCCATTTAGACCTGTTGTAAGTAACCTATATGTCTTTCTACATTTCAATCCGGAAAGCATCCGTGTCATTTCAGGTTTCCATTTGCTACAGAGGCTGAGAAATAATTTCTTTAGTGAACATGTAATGTTTCTGTAATGTTTTTCAGAAAACCTCAGGCCTCAGGTCTAAATGAGCATCCATTTGTAACTCAAGAGTGCACAAAATATAACCAACTTGTACACTCTGAGTTAAATTATTAACATTGAGGCTAGATCTGAGGCCGATTCTAAAAACGGCTTCTATGAAAAACTTTTTATTTAAAAAATATATATATATATCGTCTCTGTCAGATGGAAACCTCATATGTCCAAAAGTATCAAAAGTAGCAGATCTACAAGCTCAAAACTGCTACTTTTGTGTGACACTATAGTATGATCAAGTTCGGCGTTCATTTGCGAAAAAAAAAACACAAACATATATTGGAATATGGAGATAAGGGGTTTCTGCCTGACAACAGCAATACATAGCAACAACTAAAACGACACAGGCGCTCCCAGCTTGAAAGCTAGAACAACGTATAGGTGCAACAGGTCTAAATGGGTTAAGTAGCTTAGCCTTATAGCATAGAACAGGGGGTGAGAGAGGTTTGAACTCACAGGCAGCGATGGGCATGGCCGGCCACATGAGCTCCTGCTGCCGCGACCGACGGCCCTGGGAGTCCACGTAGACCCCGATGGCGCCGAAACACAGCAGCAGCTCCTTACTGGAGATCTCCACCGCACAGAGGGCGTCCAGGCCCTGCTGGGAGATGAAGGCCAGGGTGTGGTCCTCGTGATGGAGCAGGTGGACCGGGGACACGTCACCATGGACACTATGGAGTTTATCACAGCACAACACGAGTTAGAAATTGAAAACGTATTGTCAAAAGTCAATCGCTGCGAAATTCAGCGCCGCATAAGGAAGGTAGGATTCAAATACGTTCCAAGAAATAGTTGTATTCTTTAGACATTAGTTAAGACTAGTCTATAAAAGTCTAGTCTATCTATGGAAAGGAAAAATCTACCTGTAACGGGTGAAGCCAGCCTGGTAGCCCACGTAGAGACGCTCGCTGAGAAGACCCATCCACTGGACTTGCCCCGGGGCCTGGAGCTCTCGCAGCCGGCGGTGACGTTGCTTGCTCTTGTTCACCTGGAGCAGCAAGGGGCAAGGTGAGGGAATTTTAGAAAATGAGGATTAAATGTGTGAGACAGTTACACAAAGCTGGACATTGTAAATATACTAGCATGGCGACCATCAAGTTTAACCACCAACTAGCGTTCCTATTCTGGGTATGTCGTGATGGGAGAACATTCAGCAAAAATAGCAGATCTACAAGCTCACATTGTGAGCTTGTTGGTCGGCCATTTCCAACCAACCAACCTCACCTCATAGCATATAATCTGCCTCTTCATGGCCACACAGAGGCAGGTGAGCGAGCTGTTGCGGACCGGCCCGGACACAATGGACGTGCAGCCCTTGGTCTCCGCCAGCTTGAAGGAGTCCGTCTCACGGCCGTCCAGCGCCTGCGTGGGGAAGAGGCGCACGTGGCGGTTCCTGCCGGAGATGACCGCCAACAGCTGCTCCTGGAGGATCAGGTCTATCTGGTGCACCTTCTTATTGTCCCCCACCCGGATGATCTCTGTGGGTCAAAGAATGTAAAAAAGTGGTTAAAACCACTCAAACATATGAAAGAAAACATAGATGTAGGAAGCGAGGAAGAGTAGACGAAGTCGCCAAGCAGGTCTTACCATCTTTGGTGACATGGATGACATAGAGGCCTTCTTCGTTGCCCAGGGCGACACGCTCATGATCTGAAAGTAGAAGAGACGTTGAGGCGGCTCTGGTTCAGTGCCAGTCAGGAGACAGAAAAGGACATTCTGTACAGTAAAGTCCATCTAAATTAACAGGGTTTGGTATTTTAATAACATGATAGAAGGTGAACTGCTATATAACTACCCTGAAGGTGATTCTCTCTACACAATGTAATTACTCACTTTAACCGGGAATCATGAATTAAGAAATAATGACAAATGCAATAGGCTCAAGATTTAGCTGCCTTCTAAATGGATGCCCTATTCGGATAAAATAACGGGGAACAATGGATTTATGAGCTACTGACTGCCACGGGATACAGGGGAAGTACGTGAGGTACGAACAATAACCTACTTTGTTCTACTTTCTGTAGCTCAAGTGTAATAGAACCAAATTTCAACTTGGGAAAGCAATAACGTCTTTTCTTACTTATAGCAAAATAATATCACACCTCTCTTTGCATCTATTAATTTAAACTGGTAAATGTGTATGTGCACAGTAAAATCCACAGTGCTAAATGTTTACCATTTGTAAATCTGAGTGTACAAATTAATTAGCTTACATTTATAAGTTTGTACACTGTAATAAAAATCAAAGCTGCAATCTGCAATTCATAAGATTTATGTCCGAACCCTGGGTTTGAACCGGGGTCTCCAACTCAAACATCTAAAAATGTTGCCAAGTTAAGACGAATAGGGACAATAGGGTTCATGCGGTCAACGTACTCCACCACACAAGTTGGTTACAATAACGTCTTATTCACAAAGAAATGGTTGTCGGGTGGAAATGTCCAAAACGGTTACTTTTCAGGATTCAAATTCAAAAACATCAAAAGTAGCAGATCGGCAAGCTCAAGACGCGGCAGATCTGCTACTTGCTTTTGTGTGACACTGTACTATGATGGAGGGCATTAATTTACGAAAAAACACAAAATGGAGAGGTTTTTGTGTTTAACACATTGAGTGCCAAAAACGGTCCGGACCGTTTTTGAGAAGAAATATTAAGTTTTTTTTTTTTTTTTTTTTTATCCTTCACAGCACCAGGAGATATCATTTTTCGAAGATTTAGACACCAATCCACTTCCTGGTTAACTTATGACTTCAAAAGCCTGTATCTCGGCTCCTGTGTACATTTTTTTTTTATTATGTATTTTTGACTATTTTCAAAACTATGCAACTATGGAACGGATTACCTAATGTTTTTTCCCCCCCGATTGTACGAGACCCCTGTGTGTGTAATGAGGGGATCACCGTGATCACTGAAAATATTTTGTGACTACTTGAAAAAGGTTCAAAAATTGTAAAAAAATCCAGGCACTGTGAGTACCCTGTTTTAAAAAAACCCTGGCACTCAATGTGTTAACACTGAGGATTGTACTGTGCATGTCGTCTCTGTCTGGTGGAAACCTCATATGTCCAAAACTAGGATTCAAATAAAAAAATAACAAAAGTAGCAGCTTCACGCCGCGTTTCGAGCTCGTAGATCTGCTACTTTTTAGCGACGCTGAAGTATGATCAAGTAGGGCGTTAATTTTACGAAAAAAAAACACAAAAGGTTTCTGCCCCGACAGCAACAATGTTCTTGTTGCCCACCTATGATAGCAGCGGACTGTGTGGTTTTGATGAGGGGCAGTGTGTGGTCGTAGGCCTCCTTGGGGACGTAGACAAAGCGCTCCTTCAGTTTGTTCTTCTTCAGGATGCGGTGGAGCTCGTTGAGCAGCCCCACCCACTTGTTCCTCTCCTGGTCGCTGTCGGCCAGGATGAGGATGGAGGGTTTGTGGCTGCTGGAGGCGGACAGCTGAGACGCCGTCACCTGGGAAGAAAGGGGGGTAAAGGCGCATGTGAGACATGTGCTAAAAGTTGCATTGTAGTGTTCATTTAAAATCATCCTGTGGGCTACTGGTGGGCCGCGAGGGTATTGCAAGTGGGCCCCCAAATATTGCCAAACGCTACGATTTAAAAAATAATGTCAAAAAAATGACATGGTATATAAAAACATTAACACTGAGGATACACTGTGTAGATTTCACATCAACAAAATAAAAATCTCCCCCGATATATCTACAAAAAAATAATTTAAAAAAATGACATGGTATTTTTTCTTTAATACTGATAAATAGCAACTTAAATTATCCAAGCCGGAACTCGATTGATCATTAAAATCAACAGGCTCTGAAAATGCACGTGGTCCACCCATCTGACCAGACTATTGCAGCCGAAAGGCCGCCAACATTTTCAAGATTGGGCCCTGATCCAGAAAAGGTTGAGAACAACCGATTTAAAAGAGCAATAGGCAACATTCAGCCACGAGATGTCGCACTTCTACAACATCTCTGTTCTATAAGGTTCACTATTTGCCCGTCATGTCTGTAAGGCAGTAATAATGTGATTGCAAAGTGATGGATCTCTTACAAGAATGTACTGTATTTAGGGGAAGAAATACTATATAATATTATCCAACGAAAACACATGGATAATGGCGGCCGTCAGCTTACGGAGGTAAACAGTTAATCATTATTATTATTATTGTTTATATTATTATTTCACAATCATGATTATTTTAGGGGAAAGCAATATTTTGATTCCACACCTTTTTAAAGCCTCTGCGGGTGCATTCTTTTCCTTTTATTATAAGTTTACTGAGGATTTTACTGTGTGTAGAGAGAGCGAGGACATGAAACACCTCACAGGCTATGAACCAAATTTAAACTCAAGACATCTCAATTAGGTCTGTTCTTTCTTATGTGGTACACGTACCAACTGGCTGACCCACCACAATGCCCTCATAATGTTATTATTAGCTGCTCTTAATACTGCAGAAAGTGTGTCTCTGCAGTCTGCACCAATGCAACTTTAGACAAATCTTATTGAGAGATCGAGCTTACTCTGAATATACAGGGGACGTCCTTGCGATTAGCGTGGATAACATCAGACGCCAGAACTGAGCTGACTGAGAACTCCTCGTCCCTGGAGGATAGAACGGGACAGAGAGTTAGGTATGAACGACCTCGTCACGTATCAGGAACAATGTATGTTTTTTGGAGGAGGACATGACACATCAATCTGTTGGACCATGTGGCTTTTGCCTTTTCTATCTATGTGACTATGGCATTTCTAGTCCATAAGTGACAGTGGATTTGAACTGTAGTCCTCTTTACCTCATGTCTATTACTTGGCTGACCACTACGCTGGGTTGTGTGGCCTTGCCTTCTCCCAGTTCATAGAGGAACAGCTTGAAGTCACACACCACGGCCATCGCTCTCTGCCACCCTTTCTTCACCCCCGTTGGCTTCGGCACCTAGGATAGATACCAGAACATGTATCAAATAAGACAATTAGTCCCAATGCCTTTTAAAATATCAAAAACATGTGGGTTCTATGAGCCAAGGAAGCAATATTCGGTTTCTTGGATACTGCTTGGATTAAAGCTCTACAGACAACCAGTGTCCGTCTATATATCTCGTACCCTGACATGGCCCTCGTACGCAGTACCAATGCCTCTCTGAGGGTCAATACCCAGTGGCCCCTTTGTCTGGTCCTGGGGAACTGGACACACTGCTGGAGCCTTGTCCGCACACGTTACATGGCAGGAGAAGTTGCACACTGTAGAGGAAAGAAAGCAGTTCTATGAAACACTCACCTCTACTTACAATTTGTGAACATTTACTCTGTCGTTTGTTGACTAGGCTTCATGCCATTTAAGTCGCTCTGCGTGTCTGCTAAATGCCAATTTTTGTATGCAATTTAAAATGGTTTGATATACTGTATTTATGAATGCCATTAACACCAGAAAAATAACCCCTTTACAGTAAAAAGTTAAAACACATTAATCTGTAGGCCAGTATTTGCATTCTATCGTATCTCAGTAATGTTTGTACGATACAGAGATCCAGTTGTAGTTGTAGTTTGTGGTCTTTTAGGACATGCACATTGTCTTCTCACAAAAAAACTCAATACCTGTCTATTTCCGAACCCAACATTTCACTGCTTGGACCTGTATGAGTGAGTGTCAACTAAGCCCCTCTTGATTCCATTTCTTCTTTCACTACCTATTCCTCCTCCCGTTCTTTTCCTCACCTTCACAGGTGCAGCCCTGGCGAATGAGTCCCACCATCAGGGACGTGCACTGGTTACACTTAGTGGGAGTGTTGAATGACTTCACCACAAACTGGTGGGCTTTGGGCTGCAGTGGCAGAGGACAAGACATAAATACAGTGAAAAAAGTAATGTGAGGAGAACTTGCTAACATTCATGCCAAAATCTCCAACCCGAACTGTCACACATGAAACTGATTTAGGCATGGCAGACTGACAGACAGATGTCATACCTTAGGCGAGGAGCGTCCGATGCTGCCATAACCCCCTGAGCGCATGGTCGGCGTCTGGACTGTGCTACGAGGAGGGTGGTCTATCAGCTGCATGACAGAACCGCACAAAAACATTTGGTATTGAGTAACGCACGTCCATGACACACTGGCAAAGACTGAGTGCTTTCAACAATGTATTAGTTACAGATAACAATGGTTAAATTATAGGACACCCAGGGCAAAGCTTTCCCAAGAACAACAAGTTATGACAAGAGATTCTGCAAGAAAGGTCAGACAAGGGTTGAGGGGACAACATGCTGAATGTCCTCTTTCTACCTATTGTACTGTTAATCATACATTTATGCTTTGTTTAAAGTGTGGAGTCGACAATTGTCTGTTGAAAATACAACATTTTTGTCAAGTGATGTCGCACACTTTTTGCTGAAGACTAAATGAGGCGTTAGGCTGTCACTCAGCACTTGTCTGTTACTAGGTTTGCTGTACATCTGCAGTTACTTTGTGCTCCTCTGGATAAGATTTTTTAAATGCTTAGTTGTGTTTTAGTGGGGGGTCTTAGAAGTCTTACTGTTTGTTGGAACAGGCATTCTGATGGTTACATTCAGGATGGCAGATTAACCACTTAAGCCCTGTTTAAAAACTAGCCCAACTACAAGCTCATAATTTGTTGTGAGCTTGTAGAACTGTGCTTAACATCAGTGCCCAGCAAAATTCAGATAAGTCAAGCTATTATGCACAAGTTAACCAGTCACTTTATCTGGTGAAATTGACTAATTCCAATTTACCAGGTAGGATAGTGACAACTGTGTTAAGTTAACTTTGGGCTTTCATCATCATCTACAGATAAGTAAGTCAAGTTTCATGCCCTGGCTGAGGGCCTGGTCTGACCTCTATGGGTTCCATGTCGCTAGCCATGGAGGGCGAGCGCGAGCGAGACTTGAGGTGGGACTTAGAGTCCTCGTCCCGGGATGGAGTGTTGGAAGGTGTGAAGTTATCCACAGAGTCCACCTGAGGAGAGACAGGGAAGGGAGGAATGAGTGAGAGAAGGAGGGGGGAGGAAGAGAATGAGGGGAGAGGTATGATGGAGAGAGGAAGAAAGAGGAAATAAAAGGAGAAAGGATCAAAGGAAGAGATGAAGAGGAAGTTGGTGACAAGGAGTAGGCAAAGAGGACGAGGGTGAGAAGGGGAGATGATGAAGAAAGGATGGGGAGTGAGGAGAACGAAAGGGAAGAGCAGGAGAGGAGGGAGTGTTAGTTTCAAAAGGTTTGTATTGGACAGCTAAGAATAACACACCATGGGCCTCCATGAACCAGATCCATGCTTAAGGGAAGAAGCAGGCACCACAACACACAGAACAGGAGCTACATAGTTTATGGTATAAATAAAACAGAGGTTCCCAACTCTGGCCCTCAGGGAACGGCATTCAACTGTCCTTCTAATCAGGGACTAGTTAGATATGGTAAGATGGAAAACCAGTAGTACTAGTAGGCATCCCACGGACCGGAGTTAGGAACCACTGTTTTAGAATAATTTTAGAATATCTCAACCCACTTGAACCTAATACAGGAGAAGGGACCCCAACTTAAATGAATAGCACATATTACAAGCACAATAGGACACATCAAAGCCAAGTGGTCATGCTACACAGTAAGAGCCTGAGTGTTTGAAAGTTTTACACTTTCAGAGTTAAAATGAACACAAATCAAAAGCATATGTATAAGCCAAACACAAAGCCACTTTGGATAAAAACAAAATACACAGACATAAATGCAAGCATACACATTGGAGGGGAGGACAGGGTGGCACATTATTCCAGTTCTCCATGCAACAGCAAAGAGGCCTTAACAACACTCAATATCCAATAACCAGGAAAACCTTTTACCAAAGCACCCACCATGCAACCAACATCCTACACACACACTCCAGACATCCATGCACAAGGACAACAAAGCACAGCTAAAGGACATTCTAGGGGTCAGACAACAGCCATCACAGAGCGCAGATGGGGTGCTTGCTTACACGTCTGCCTTTGCTAGTCGGCCCAACGGATGGCGAGCGCTGCGGTGGCACGGGACAAAGAGGCAGAGGTTGGCAGAGACAAAGACACGAGTGAATGTCACGAAAGCAAACTGGACAAAGACAAATAAATTACGCACATAGAGGGGAAAAGATGAAAACCTTATGGGTCGTTATGAAAGCCTTGGTAAATGAAGACGAGGGCTGGACATTGGGTTGAGATAATGTGGACACAAAATGTGATTGTGTGTGCATGGCAGGGTGAGTGTGTCACAGGGGAAATTAACCACGTAACCACCTTTTTTACACTTTAATATTTTTGAAAAACTTGAATAATTCTGCCTATAGTGACGTGCCCAAAATGGGGATGCCAGGTTGAAAGTGGTTAATGAAAGTATGAATGTTTGAATAATTTACAGTGTGCATACTGTGTTTGTGCACGTGTGTGTATTTGAAGCCAACCCCTAGCACTAGAAAGCCAAGGCAGCCATTCAAATAGCCTACTAGCCTAAAAGAATGCAGACTGGCTAGCACCCACATATTAGAGGGCAACATCTGCTCACTCACGTGCACCAACACTCACTTGTTCGCACAGACACACTACATACAAACACACACACACTTGCACTGACATACACACCCGCCTCTGTATATTCACAAGCGCACTCACAAACAATCACTCTCTTTCCCTCTTGGCTCGTTATAGAATTCCTACTGCATACACATACAGCTACTATCTCACAGTCACAGACACACACACACAAATAAGCCTCGTCCTGGACAAAAAGAAACTTACAGCGTCTTCCCAAAACTCAATTAAAGAGGATGAGGATGACGAATAAGAGTCCTGACATACCAAAGAAGGGAAGCAAGAAAATAAAAACAAACATATTGGAAAGATGTGAACAAAAACAACTTAAGAAGCCACATAAGATAAAGAATTGCAGTTTTGAAAAGGATGGAAGAACTCAAGAAACAACAACATCAATCAAATTGACAGAAAGTTAGCAGAATTAAGTCATGGCAGCCATGATTTAATTGTTTTAATGAATGGAGGACCTGTATGCCACAATCCTGTTTTAATTGATGATTTTATCTTAAGCTTTATTATTTATTGCCTTGGATGTGGTTGCTGATGAGAGCGGCTGTGGTTCTTAATTTCCCTTCGGGGATTAATTAAAGTATTTCTATTCAAATCTATTAATAATAATCATAATAATCATTTAGTCCCCTATAGTTGACATTGGGGTATTTGTCACTATGCCTGAGGAGCAGTTAGGGGTTAAGGTCTTGCTCATGAACACTTCGACATGTAGACTGGGTGGTCTGGGGGGGGCAACCGGCAACCTTCCAATTCCCAGACGGCCTCTCTACCCACTCAGCTACTGCTGCCCTCTTGACCATCATCCTTTGAAAGCATATAACTGATTTGTTTGAAGCTGGATTTGATGGATGGCTGCTGACATTAAACAAGATTAATATGAAACCCGTGCCGAAAACCGTGTGAGGTCGAAGTGTTATGGGGTCACGGAGGGGCGACTTACGTCAAACTGGTCAAGGGCTGAGGTCGGGGCGTTGAGGAAAGCCAGGAAGGAATTCTGGGAATCCTGGTGCTTGACACCTACAGAGACATAAAGCGCAAACAGGCACAGAACAAAATTATAGGTGGATGGACGTGAATTGAGAAATAATTACCAAAGCCTTTTGTTCAGAAAATACATCACAGGACTGAGGCTAATGGGTAGAAAAAGATCACAATTTACATAAACATTGAAGGTTTGGGCCTGGAATGAAGATTATATTTGCCAAATCTTGGGCTCAGTGCAAAACAAAGTTTCTTAAAGTCCCAGTTACAATAAAAGCTCGATTCCAACAGCCGACTTCAGAAGTCCAAATGAGGTTTCATTCCATAAAAATTGTGCTTACAATCACAGCAGCCACAGAAAAGTGATACTCCACAGTGAGATGACTAAAACATTGAAAAATGTCTTTGAAGCTTTTTTTATCTAGTGTTTGTGGTTTTCTTATGCTATTTCAGACCACTGCGACCACTGCACGTGAAATTGATTTCTCAGTCAAGTGTGACTGTTTCTTTTTTGGGCGGTGAAACCGCCCCTATAAGTGAGATTTGGAAAAATGTACATTTTCCTGCGCTGTGATCTGGGCCCAGGAAATTTGTACAATTATCCTGCGCTGTGATTGGCCAATCACAATCTATTCAGGACTGTGATTGGCCAGTGTCACATGACACATGTGCATAGCCCTATATAAGCAACCATAACTTAAAAAAAACCAAATTATTGTTTTTTTTAAGTTATGGTTTTGTCCATCATAAAGTGTGTTTTACAAAAGATAAATGTATTTATCTTTTGTACATGATTGATCGACTCCATTCAGTATTGTGATTAGCTAGCAAGACACATGCTGACACTAAGTGGCTCTTTCAGATCAAAGCATATATATTGGTTGACTCCATTCAGTATTGTGGTTAGCTAGGAAGACACCGCCCACTTCACACAGGGTGTGATTTTTTTTTTACAAACCATGATACAACCATAGTCTGCAGTGGGGATGATCATAAAAGGCACAGTTTGTCCTGCATTACATCTACATCAGAGGCAGTAAATCATTATTTTAGACCGTTAAGAACTCTTAACAGGCTCTCAAACAACTAGTTGCTATATTCCTTGTGTCTTCTAATTACTTCTTCTTCTAATACACTTTATTGATCATTATTTATTGAATGAATACTGATCAAAAAAGTATTTCACCTAAATACAGAACACAAGTTGCTGTCATAGCTCTTGCAAACATGGCAAAACTGCTGCAGCAGAAGGTCACAATCGCAGTAAAATCCTGAGTGTTAAATCAGGGTTTCGGGTGGTTGTGTTCTCACCTCTACGTAGTCGCAGCTCCTCTGTCTCTTTCTTCAACCTGTCAATCTCCTGGAGGAGATCCTGGTTCTTAGTCTCAACTTCCTGCAGTTTACTGGGACACACACAAACACATACATTCAATGAAAATAATATTATCTAAGAAGTATATGAAGAAGACTTATCGTTTTTTGCCCAGTTGCCAATGCCCAAATTATTAAAAGAACACAATGGCATCCATAATTACAAGTTTATCAAAGCTTTTGTTCTCAAGAAAAACACCACAAGAGCATCACACAGATTTGTTTACGGCATGGCTCTGCAAGATGCTAGCCATCTTTGAGAGGGTCTGAGTGTGTTTCTGTCTGTGTGGCCGGAGCTAATCTCATCTTTCATTTTATAACGGAAGTCAATGGGGCTCTGATCGGGCAGAAACCAAATTACATTACTTTACTCTGCAATTAAAGTAACCGTATGGGTAGAACTCTGTGAAGACGACATGCAGCGTTCATAAAGTAAAGTAACTGTATATGTACCACTCTGTGGAGATGCTGTTGGCCTTCACTTTGTTGAGTTCATCCGTGATGCTCTGCTTGGCTCTGATCTCAGCGTCCAGGGCCGACTGCAGCTCCAGACGGGCAGACATGTCCAGCTTGGCGAAGCGACGCATCTTCCATGGCATGTCCTGGTGGTTGAGAGAGAAACAGAAAAGTAGATGTTACTGAATTAAATCAACAGTGATGTGAGGGTGGAAAGATAATACTCAGTGTCAGAGTGTACAAACGCATGGGTCCATTTGGTCCCATTTGTACTCTTTGGAGTTAAATACTCTAAGTATTTCACTGTGTAAAGAATCAGAGAAAATCAGGAGCATAATAGGCTCTCATGATTGCATAGAAAGAAATGAAACCCAGAGATGCATGTCTAACTCTGCATTTAGTCCAACTTCGATGCACAAACAAACACTCTGCTCTTCTACAGTATGTGTTGCAGGTTTCTCAGCAAATGCCTCGAATGCTAATAATGTGTGTGTGTGTGTGTGTGCGCGCGCGCGCGCGCGCGCGCGCGTGCGTGCGTGCGTGCGTGCGTGTGTGTGTGTGTAAATAGTACAAGAGAGTGTGTGCATGTCTCACCGATGTGGCCCGTGCTCCCAGACTGGTGTTTCTCAGTCCTTCCAGCTCCTCTGTCATTTTGGTGGCCAGAGCCTGCAGGTAACCTCTAGCATCCTTCTCATCACTCACCCTGCAACACACACCGATACGTTTGCATTAATGTAATTGTGAGGGCATTGCACTCACCTATACACACTTTTCTTTTTTTTCATGGTTAGATTTAGATACGGGGCACCCCGGTGCAGCCGATGGATTGAAATTTCTTGTACTGTACTTTATGTCAAGTATAACTGGGAGACCCGAAACTAACCTTAAATGAAACAGAATCTTAATCCTAAATATGAACAGACTCCTTTGTATGGTGTAAGACAACAGGACATTCTTCATATCTGTCCTCAGTTGGGGACACATGACAAAGAGCACACACACAGCCTCTACACACAGTGACGTAAACAATTGTCTCTAAAACTAATTGACATCACTACACATCCTGTGTGGACATTTCGATCCAAACAGACACCTCATCGCTACAACATCGCAAGTTGACGCGCGCGCGCGCGCACGCACGCACGCACACACACACACACACACACACACACACACACACACACACACACACACACACACACACACACAGAGCGTGTGAAGTTGTGAAGTTAATCTGGGCCCAACACTAATCCTAAACAATGAGGCAGAATTAACAGTGTGTGCGATGAAATCATAAACACAGTAAAATAACAGTAAGACAGTAAGGCCTCCAGTGCTACAAAACAACCACACACTCGATAGCAGTGCACCTGTGCACACAAAAATATCCTTTACAACATAATACAAAATTTCATGCAAATTAACTACAAATGTAACCACTTATAGAGACTCTAGCAAACCAGCCTGATTTCATTTCCTGGTTTAATCCTCTTCAGTAACACCCTATGTCCACCAGGGAGCATCGTGCACCACTGAATTGTCCTGAAACAGTAGATTCCGTAGTGTTTATGAATGCATGTTTGGAATGCATGTGTGTATCTGTCTGTGCATAATCTATGAGAGCATATCAGTGTGTGTCAATTTAACCGGCTGTGGGTATCATTGCATTTGCATCTAAGTGCATCTGTGTGGGTGTGTATTGTGTGTCTGTGTGTCTGGTATGCACGCTATGCGAAGACTGTAGTCTCGTCCGAAGAAGGAAAGCTGAACAGCTGGTGAGGTGTCAGATGTAATAGGAAGAGATCTTGGAGAAGTGTGTGTGTGAGTGGGTGTGGGTGTGTGAGAGTGTGTGTGTGTGTGTGTGTGTGTGTGTGTGTGTGTGTGTGTGTGTGTGTGTGTGTGTGTGTGTGTGTGTGTGTGTGTGTGTGTGTTGGGGGGGGCAAGAAGTTCTCTGATCTACAGAGGTATGTGAAAATTGCTGCCGTTTTACTCCATAATGGAATCCAATACATCGCTAGACCGCGTGTGCATGCATGCATGCAGTGTAATGTAGCACGTGTGTGCTTTGAGAGTTTGAGTTTGAGAAAGTGTGTCTGTCGGTCATAGGATACATGACATAAGTATGTGTGTAAGTATTCATTGGAATGTACCCTTTATTTTCCAGTGCATCATATGCGCACAGAGAATTTATTATCTATGTATGTACTCTGTGTGTGTGTGTGTGTGTGTGTGTGTGTGTGTGTGTGTGTGTGTGTGTGTGTGTGTGTGTGTGTGTGTGTGTGTGTGTGTGTGTGTGTGTGTGTGTCTCTCACCATTGAATGATCTCAGTGATCTGAGCCTCCCAGTGCGCCACGCTCTCCTTCTTGTCAGCTAGCTCCCTCATCTCGTCCTCCAGCTGTCGGTTACTGCTGCTCAACTTCTCAAACATGCTGGTCAGCTGAGAAAACAACAAAGACATAGATTCAAACACATAGAGACACACAAAAAGTCTTGTATCAGTTGGGAGTTTGAGGTAATGTTGAAGATATAACAGTGCTTTTTTTAATCGTTTTCTACTTGTCACATAGCCAACTGAACCTGAGCCTATATGCCATGATACAGACATGGTATGAAAAGAAATCCTGCAGACTCTGACGAAAATAACAGAATAATAAATAATACCAAATAATAAATAACTACAATTCATTATGGTAAAAAGACAATCTGAATTACTTCAGGTGAGCTTGATTTATCCCTGCAGACATTTTAACGGCCTTGCTGGTGGAAACCGGGCTTTAGAAGATTAAATAAATCACGGCGCTTCTCTCCCCCCGCCCCCTTTTTTCTTCCCTAAATATCCAGCTATTGTTTTGGTCATTTTTCCACTCACTCACGTTACTTAATGGATCCCATTTCAGATTTATCTCTACACCTGCTGTTCTGGGGGCTATGTGGCGTGCAGTGAAATTTGTGACATCATGGGGTCAAATCTGACTTATGAACTTTGTCATCAGTGCATGAGTCTTAACCTCTCTCTAATCCTTCCTTTCACTTCACGCTACACCATCTAATAAAGCCCAGATACCCAGAAATGTCCTTGCGTAGGCGCGGTGCAGCAGTTGAAGGCCCTGTGATGTGGAACCCCACATCTCGTCTCTGGCAAGCCTAGGTTCAAATCCCATCGAGAGCCTTTTACTTTCGGTATTGTGGCTACTCTTTAAATCTTTAACAGTGTATCAAATGGGAAAGTCAAGCTCAAGGGGGTTGGCCTACACATTCTCCCTCTCATAAACTGACACGAGACATGTAATTACATTTGAATCTAGTTTCAATATTGCTTTGTTTCTCCTGCAGCCTCATAAGTGGGAACATCACATGCCAAGATGAGATAAGCCACGGCTAACGTATTCCAGTAGTATTCTGCCTATGATTGGTTTATGGGTTTATGATAGACAGACGTAATGCATCCCGGGTATTTTGGATTTTAAAAACATCAGTGTTGGGTATGCAATAGCGGAATAATAACTCTTCAATAACAATCATGTGCCATCATTCCACTGGAACTCCTACCCACATGTGTTCTACATTTGACCAGGACATTGCCTTTTCAACTTTCATACACAGACCATAAAAATAACAAACACCCTGGCTTTTTATTCCACATGTCAGAATGCCTCCTCTCCTTTCCCGAGACATTATTTGACTTGGGAGCTTCTTGCTTCCAACTTCCAAGTACCCATTCCCAACTTTCCAAAGTCAATAGAGTGCAATCCAGAGGGCCATTCCATGGGAGTGCGTGGGAGGCTATGGAGTGTTTTTTACCAGAGGATATTGAACAGTGATTACTTTGGCTTCACCAGGAGAGAGGGAGGGGGGCAGAGGAAGGAATGTGCTGAAATAATTACCTGGGGTTACTTAGGGTATCGCAGTCTTTTGTGAGCAATGGCTCGTTTATACTTTGTTGCACAAAGTGTCGCTCTATCATGTCATAAATGCAAATTTGACTCGCCGACGAAGGCTTATGGCCGAAACTTATCGAAGTTTGCTTTTAAATGTCTACTATCACAATTCCATTAAAATAATGGCCTTTTAATCTTTCTTAACCACAAACTCTGGCATCCCTATTTTAGGCAAATGTACTAAATTACTTTAAAATTCATAGAAGACTTCCGTACTTATAGAACGGCTATTTTAGCTATTTGTCATACAACAAAGTATATGGGGCTTCAGTGGTTAGTGACTTGGAGTTTTTTGTTATTCTGATGTCTATTTGTATCCTTATCCAAATATCTCAAACGTACACCTTTTTTAGTCCAAGAAGTGCTCCTCCCCAGACTTTGTTTTTGTCCATAGGGTTGTGCGATGAAGAACAAATTAGTTTGAGCATGTGTAACAGCCATCTCACTCACCTTATCCAGTTCACTGGATAGCTTCTTATTTTCTTCAGTCAGAAGTACTCTCTCCCTCTCGTACTTCTGCTTGTACTCCGTCTCAAACTCTTCACGCTCGCTTTGGCTGGAAGGAAGAGAACACACACACACACACACACGTTTGTATTACTATACTTTTTATGACATTTTATGACAAGCCGTTTTAACCCTAACGGCAAAAATAGAAGATCTACAAACGTACAACGCAATCGGTTGTCATGGACTTGCGATAACATTCTACATTCATTCTTTAAGCCTCAACCCTACCCTTAACCTTAGCATTCCAAGCTGAATGCATCCCCCAGCCTGACGAATAGCAAAAGATAGCAGATCCACAAACTCGTCCCGATCTGTTATGAACTAGATCTGCAATTTTCGCTCAAAGTTCACCTATTATGACCAGAATAGGGTTGCTAGGGTTCATGTGGTAAAGGAAGGGAAAACATCATCCATCATCCAAGCTTTCGGGGGGCCCTGAGCTTGACCATATTTCAAAGCCGAACTAAGGTGTTTGGGACAACAACCACATTATTCAGCCCAAACATATTAAAGCAGTCAGAACGTGATACCCTGCCTGTTGTGTGGATAATAAAAATGAATTAAGATGACCAGCAAGGGGTGATCCTGTCAACGCTATCAGGCAGGGAAGCTAGGCTTGAGGGCACAATAACAAGAGCTCTGAGGGCTTTCTGCCTCAAAAACAACTATATTAGAAGTTGATCAGGCCCGTGTCCGTGAGAAGTTCCCAGGGGTTCCACACCACAACAAAACTAAAGAAGACTTTACTTTTATTTCTGACCGTTTCATTTCCTAGTCACACAGTGGGATGTACCTACGGTATAGTGTTTGTGTTGAGAGAGCGGCGGCTGTTTTTTTAATCATTTGTTTTACTCTAGTCTCCCGTGTTTTCATTGCCGTACTGACAGTATAATGTACCATTCTGGAACACAGTATTATTCACTGAATGGAGGAATTAGTATTAGATGGAGATGTGCACTCTGCAGACAAGATTTTTATGTTGTGGACAAAGGCCAAGCCACCTAGAACAGGGTTTTCTGTATGTGTTTTTATGTCTGTCCCCTTTAAAGTAGACTAATCACAGCTCATGGCGCAATGTGCATGACATCACCAAATAGAACCACCTTCAGTCGTGAAGTGAAAGTGAAACTCCTCAAGAGTGTTAAAGAAGGGGGGGGGGGGCATTTAAAAAAAAATAAGCAAGAATTTTGGAAATAGTGTGGAAGTTGAAAGTGGGAAAGCATTTAGAAGATAAGATAGTACCACTAGCAGAACTACAAATTGAATTATGGTTAATGTAACTCTCTATTCCATTATGGACCATGATGAACTATTCAATAGGGGATTACCATCTGCTGTATTACTGCTTTCTACACAGGGGGTTGAGCTATTTTTAAAGTGGTCATAATTACCTCACACATTCATCGCTGCAAAGGAAAATTAAGAAAACGACAGACATTATCACGGTGGTTGGGATGCCTTGTGACATTTTGTTTCCTTTAAATGGTATATAAATACGATTAAAATGTTGCTAGGGGTGGGGGAGTCTGTGTGACGCAGGAGTAAAGTTCTGGGGTTCCAATCCTCTAGTGCTATCTGGCTTGGTCGGGTGTTCTAGAAAAGGAATTAAATAAAAATGACTAAAATAAATACATCCTGTACCTCTCGCGGCGTGTCTTTTCCAGCTTGTCTTTGAGCATCAGGATCTCTTTCTGCAGGGCGAGGTGTTGGCCCTCCGCATCACGCAGCTCTTTGCGTAGGCCCTTCAGCTCGGTAGCGTGCTGTGCCTCCCGGCGGTCCAGCTCCTCCTTGTACAGCAGAGCCTTCTTCTCCAGGTCCCCCCGCAGACGGCCCACCTCCTGGTCTGCAGTGGACGGGGTGGCAGAGCCCATGGGCTTCGACTGGGGGATGGAGGGGGGGTGCAAGGGAGAGGGTTTAGAGAGGGGAGGCAGTGAGAGATGGGTGGGAAAGAGTGGATTAGGAAGGAAGGTATTGCAACTTGTGTGCGTGCGTGTGCGCGAGTGTGTGTGTGTGTGTGCGTGTGTGTGTTTGTTTTACCTTGAATCCTTCCAGCTCCTCTTCTAGTTGTCGGCTGTACTGCTCATTGCGCTCCCTCAGTTTCCTCTCTTTCTGTGCCTCCAATGATTGTTCCTCTGCCTGGGCCTCCATCTGACGGCGTGCACACGATTAGAGAAAGATCCTCTATATATGCTTCTTTTCAATCACACGCTCAACAACGTTTCATTTCCCATAATAGGCAATTGAGACGATACCAATACAGATTCACCAATTGAAATACAGCACAAATCTATATTCTGCATGGATGTCTCGTATAAATATTAATGGAATTTCATGAATATTCACGGAATTTCATGAATATTCACAGGCAGACAATATTAACAAGGGCTCCACCAGACACAAACCACCACATACCGCAACACAGACACAGATAGGGAGTGTGCTACAGTAGCAACTACGGGAGACTACTCTACCTCCTTCTTGGCCCTCTCGGCCTTTCGCACCTCCAGGCGGAGAGCCTCCACCTTCTGAGTCTGACTCTCCATCTCCTCCTCCTTATCGCGCAGCTGGCGACCCAGGCGCTGCTTGGCCGACCTGGACGACAACACATTCAGATTAACACTTTGATTTATCCAATAGTCAAATGCATTGCTGCTCTTGCCAAAAACACAGTTGGGAGGTGTAAGTAAAAACAAAACTGAGTGAAAAAAAGAAACTGTAATGACGTCCCTAAAAAATACGATATAGAAATATAAATGGCATGAATGAAATAAACCCCAGGGCTTTCTGAAGAAGACAAATGGCAGTGAAGTAAAAAAAAATGTATTTGTCAAATTATTTATGCATGTATTGCATCAATTGCAATCAATCAATTAACCAACCAAACAACCAATTGTTCATCACACTGTCAGACATATCAATCAGTTAATCACCTATCAATAAGCCAAACAATGCAAAAAAAAGGGCTACAAAAAAGGGCTAAAAGCCCTGCAACGTCATTCAGAATTGAGTGTTCCGAGTCGGCAGGACAGTGAGACGGAGGTACATGGCTGGTGTTTGTCAGTGTCATTAGAGACGACGGTACATGGCTGGTGTTTGTCAGCGTCACTACAGACGGAGGTACCTGAGGTCTGTGTTTCTCTCGTTGAGCTCAGAGAACTCCTGCATGGCCAGTTTCCTCTGGCTGTGAGCCTCCTTCAGTTCCTTGGACTGAGACTTCAGCTTCTCACTGGCGTCCAAAATATCCTGGTGAAGACATTGCATTCCACCGTTAAGACGAGGACTCGGAGTGTGCGGTAGTGCAACTAACTGTATCTGTATTTGTTAACCACTATCAATCCGGCATGTCCTAATATGGGCATGTCATTATAGGCGAAAATGTTCACACATTTTCACAAATAGCCGAGCATGTAGATTGGCTATTTTCACTATTCATCATGCAGCCAAGTATAAATTAGGGCTTTGTATTTGGATAGAAATCAGTGTAGGCTAATCAGTCCAATGGCACTGAGCTGTTGGATTGACAAAAACAAACATTTTCTTTGGTTCTGATTTCGGAAGCAGTTCTTATTGGTTTTAATGTTACAGAGTATTCAGCTCTGGGCACACCTCCGACGAGGACATACGGTCCTCACATAGATGGATGTACAAGAACAAACATGCAGTACACACCCAGAGAGCCCCAGTGTTACCTTATGCAGGTCGTCCCTCTCCTGCGAGAGGCTTTTCATCTGTTTCTCCATAGTCCTGATGTGTTTGGACGAGTCCTCCAGGTCCCGGCGTGCCGACGACACATCCTCCAACTGCTTCTCTAACTGGCCCGAGTCTGACACACAAACACACACATGTATAAACACAAAGTCTGTAACAAGTTCCCACTTCATGTCTTTGACAATGATCACATTAATCAGGACATTTCTAAGTTGCAATGAAACTTGACCCCTTTCCGCCTGGCGTCCCTATTTTGGGCATGTCAGGCAAATATTTTCAAAGATCTTCAAAATTCTTTGAATAGGGCAAAAGTGGTTAAAACCAGCTAGCTTTTGACCCATTTAAATGTGCTGTTTGTTTCCACATGTTTTCTCCTGGTCCATCTTGGATTAGTTAAAATTGCATCATTCATATTAAAAGGATTCCAAGTTAAAAGCATTCCGTTCAAATCCCACAAATGGTGGCTTCATGCCACTGGCTCTTCACATACACAACAAATACTGACCGGTAGGACATCTCTGGGGTTGTAAATTTACATGTCTGGCTATCAGTGTTAACTGACATACTGTATATGAACTTTGTAAGCCTAGAATTTTAGATTTACAGGGGTCTCCTACACGCCATGATTCGTGGTTTCATGGTCCTTGGGCCAATGACACCCACTCACACAATCTCAGTGGCGCCTATCTGAAGCAAACATTTATTAAAATAAGAAGAGACAGCGTTTTTGCGATATGCAAGGTTTTCATCATACTGTAGCAATTCCAAGCAATTTTGTGCACATAACCATCTAATAATGTATTGCACATATTCGGACAGATTTCCTGCTTCACAAGTCGTATGATCAGCTATTTGGCCTTACATTATGTGTACTTATCAGGGTGAAGTGAGGTCTATTTTATATTACTTATCACTTGGACTATTTTGTGGTATTTAGTATATAGTAAAAAACGGAATCCACTGAGTCGTTTGGCTTAACCACTTAACAAAGGTAGACCTTTATTAATCCCACTGGGGAAATTCTATTTTCGACTTTACCCAGCTGATGGCTGCTCAGGTAGTATGTTAAAGGTTAAGTACTATATCTTGCTCAGAGACACTTGGACACATATAAGGGGGCTGACCGGGGCGCAAACTGGTGATGTTCCAGGTGGCCTCTCTACCCACTAAGCTACGGCCACGTGGCCGAGAAAGCCCTACATGTCCATAGGCGTACAACAAGCGGTTGTTTTGACAAACTTCACCTCGCCAGGTTCAAAGTGATTGGACCAAGAATCCATCATCCTGGCCTGGGCACGCACTACCGAGCAGAGCTGTGTAAGAGCAGAAAGATTAAGTACTGACCAGCTATCTGTTTCTTTAGGATGTCGATTTCACTCATCAAACTCCTGATCTCCACCTCCTTGTTGATGCCGAGAGGAGCCTCGCCCGACGCCGACGGGTGCTGTAGTGCCTGCACCGCCTGGGTTGACTCTGTAATGTACGGTTAGATTCGTCACATGTGTGTAGTTTTAACCCATACTTCAGAGATTAGTGTTCATAGTAAAGACACCATATAGACAAGTTTTTCAGCCCTGTTCTAGGGCGGTGCCATTGCTCCTGTTTTTGTGAGTTTTGCACATAACTTCGGGGGCATTGTCAGGTCGGTGACAGGAAACGACACACAGCTGAGGTCAAACAGCATCAGCTGTCAATCTATGTTTGATACACAACAATACGGAGCCATCCTCTGTATTTAAAATGAGTTACAGTATCGTAAAAAATGGAAAAAATAACCACAGACAAACCTTATCCTGAACTGTGATTTCTTTGTTCTGTTGTACTAAAGCTGCAATCCATAACATGTTTAAGTGAATAAATGTTATATTTACCAATCTATATGGTAGAGTATGTTAATACAATATAACACAACTGTGGTCGTTAGAGGTGGTCTCCCTACTCTTCCATTGAGAAATGTATATCTGTGGTCGGGTAGGACCACAGATATAACACTGACACTAGATATTGTATGGAGCTCAAAGCGCAGTGTCTCCGCTTCCCAAAAGGGCTTTTCATCTTTAGCTTAGCAGTAGAAACTTTGGCACTCGGGCGGGAGACGGTCTGTTTGGTACACAGCAAAATCCTCAGTGTTCATTCATCAATTTGGTACTCAAATAGACCCTTTACAGGTCCATTTGTTAACATTTGTACCTTGTCAGAGTTAAATTAATACTTTTTACAGTGTATGAATACATTTCTAGAAATAGATGTGCTACTAGACAGTATGCAGTATGATACTGTGCCAGTATGGTCACATGCACAGTACCAGTGGGTCTTAACCTCACCTTGTAGTTTGCGGCTGAGCTCTGTTTTCTCCTGCTCCAGGCGGCGGATGCGTCTCTCGTAGGCCTCGGTGGCCAGGCTGTCCTCCAGGCCGCGTTGGACACCCGAGTCTACGTCCTCCCGTGGCCCCTGACCCTGCTCTGCACATAGCTCCCGCAGGCAGCCCCGGTCCGACAGGGTGCTGAGGAAAGGAGGACATGGTTATCCACTTTCAACCTGGCTGCTGGGGCATCATTTGGTGTCCCAGGCGAATGGCATTTGCCAGCCCTGGACTTTCCATTTTTTTACGCTTTTTGCACATTAATCTGGTTTTAGATCGGTGCTACAATGGGCGATGATAAGGAGTCCATCTCAATCCATGCCCATCCATCTACATGTGATACACATATGTTATAGTCACGTGTTATTGTCTGCAAGAGCAGTACTTTAAGCTCGCAATGATGTTGGGGGGGGGTCTGTGGGGCAGTCTGCAGGAGGCGGTCGGTCTGTGGGGGGTATTAGCATTTCCCAAGCTTATGTGAAGTTTTCCTGGCTTGTTTTTGTTCATAAGAAGTAGTAGGGAAGCAGCTGTTTAGCAATCTACTACCAGTTGGCTTCGTGGCTACGAAGACACTTGCCACTTGGTAGCATGTGAATCAGTCCGTGGTAGCACACGTAACCACATGGCTACAGACCCCCCGGGTCGTGACTTGTGTCTCATGTTATGTTATAATGCAACCTCATTATTCCCGTTGCCTTTCTCTGTTGCGGCAGGGAGGGAAAGGGAGAAAAAGAGAATTGAAAGAGAGAAGGGGATGGATCAGAAAAAGAAGAGAGAGAAACTGATGGACAGAGATGGTAAGGTTGACAAGAGGAAATGTTGTGTAATGGAACTAGATGGCTAAAGAGGAGAAGAAGGGAGGAGGGGAGAGAGAGCAGAAAGAGAGACAGGAAAGACCATTATCACTCAGCCTTGAAGAGATAAGAGACGTAATTGGGACTGTATGTGACTTTCTCACGGGCAGAGCGTTTGGGGGGGGACAAAGCATCAAATCGTGAACATCACCTTATTAGGGGAGCATACAGAATACTCCTACACTTCACAAGCACAGAGTGCAAAGAGCAGATCCGCCTGGGGGGGGGGGGGGTCGATGGTGTCATTTTGGGGGAGCTCTCGTTTTGGTTCACTCAATGTCCTGTCTGTCTGTGTTTGTTTCCAACAAATGCATGACTTTTTAATCACTTCCACCCGATGGCCCTATTTTAGGCATGTCATTATTGGTGACAATTGTCAAAAATGTTGAAATATTTTCCAACATTTTCAAAAATGCCATTTTTCAAAATAGACGATCTACACGCTCAGAACGCGTTGCAGGAGAGAACCTGGATACACACTGGAAACTTTTTGAAAAGAGAAACAACAATAACGCGTCTTCATTCCATTGTCCACAATAGCAAAACATGGGTGTATGTGAAGGACGCGTTGTGAGTGCACGGTAACGTCGTGCGGGGGCAGTTGGTGTGATGCCACTTACCATTTACTGGTGTAGGTGAAACCACAAAAGGGTAGGTGATGGCCAGAGAAGGCTGTGTGGGACGGAGGGGGCATCGTTTCCTGAAAGACAATGAGGAGACAAGCACAGAATGAGAGACAACACACTGGAGAGAGAGAGAGAGAGAGAGAGAGAGAGAGAGAGAGAGAGAGAGAGAGAGAGAGAGAGGAGGGGGTGGAGTGAGGAGATTGTGAGTGTTAGAACCAAACAAAAGTGAGTGTAACATATAGAGATGCAAGAGAGAGAACAGGAGAGGAATGAATGACAGATGGCTCCATAAAGACTGGCATGACTAAATAAGGAAGCAGATCAAGGAAGAGAGAGAGAGAAACAGGGAGAGAGAGAGAGAGAGACTGTGGAGGGGAGAGCCTGTACTATTGTGAAGATTGTATTTTATGACGCTGACATTTTCTGTTTGATTCAGACGTCAAACAACTGACAAGAAAACGGTTAAATGGAGGATGGGGGGGAATTGGATGATGGATTATTAATACACACAGTAAAATCCTCAGTGTTAATTTATCCATCCATTCATTTGGTTCCATTTTGTGCACTCTCTGGACACTGAGGATGTTACTGTGTATGGATGAGATAAGTCGGATTCAGGCTCCCGGCATTTTAATTCAAGCTCGCTGCATTTTGAGCAGAGGACAACACCACCACTACCAGTGTTAATTTCGTCGATTACAACTATGACCAAAAATGTTCGTCGACTACCTTTTTTCACAGACAAAAACTAAATAAAAACTAAGCTATGATGACTAAAACTGAGACTAAATATAGTGACAATTTCGTCAACAAATGAAAACTAGACTAAAATGTTAGGGAGGGACTAGTGGAGAAGAGATCCAGTAGAACTAAAAGAACTAAAATGTTATGTTTGGCTATGCTCGGGTGTTGCGCTCTGAAATTAGCAGATCTACAAGCTGGGATGCGTTGTGAGCATAGAGTTAAAAATAATAGAGAGGGCACCCGAATTCTCCTCCCATCCACTTGCATTGAGTTGCTCACCCAGCGCATGGGCCTGTTTGAACCCTTCTTCCGGGTTGGAAATTTGGTGGGCGAGGCCTATTTGGGGCTCCAAACGCGTCACTTCTGTGACGCGTTTTGCGTCACAGTGACGCGTTTTGCGTCACAGAAGCGCGCAGCCCCGTGCGCAAGCTCGTGCGCATGCTCGTGAGTCGAGCCCATTGGTCGAAACCGTTTCCTCGTTCATGTGTTGAAGCCCCAGGCCTGCACGCGCCTGCACTACCATGAATGGCCACCATGTTCAATTGGCTTCACTGGGTTCTGGGGGCTTGGTTGTGAGCTTGTAGATCGGCTATTTTCAGCATGCAACCAAGTGTAGAATCAGCCATTACGACGACATCAAGGCCCGCCAAAATAAGTTTTGTCGACAAAATCAACTGTAGATTTAGTCGACTAAAATGTTATGATATTAACTCATTGACTGCCATTGACGTGTTTTTTTTGTTTTTGTTTTTTAAACGTCAGAACCCAAGATATCATTTGAAGTTTTGCTGCTCCATTCACTTATTGTTTAACTTATTACTGAAAAAGGCTCGGCTCCTGAGCACCTTTTTTTTTACTATGTATTTTTCAATGTTATTTTCAAAAGGCAGACAATTAATGTCAACAAGGTCCAATGACCTCGTTGACATTTGTGAAACCACACAGTGCAACCCTCAGTGATTAGCACCCATCAGGGGATCGATTATACTGGAGATAAATATTCTGTGACTACTTGAAAAAGGTATAAGAAAATTGAAAAAATGCTTCGCAATTATTTTTTTATTTCATTGGCACTGAATGAGTTAAAACTATATATATTAAAACTAGACAAAAGGACTAAAATATGACTAAAACTAAATGAAATTTTATTCAAAAGACTATGACTAAACTAAATCAAAATTTGCTGTAAAAATTCACACTGAACACCACTTACAGAGTTCTTGAGGCAGTCGTCATCCACGTCAAAGTTGGACGTGTCTGTCGGACTGCTGACCTCTGGGATGTAGGGGGCCTCGCAGTTACGGATGTTGTCCCAGTCAATACCTGAACAGAAGGGAACAGGGGCAGGGGGTTAGTTAATGTTAATGAATATCAACGTGCCCTCACAATATCAATGCCAAATAAGAGCATATGTGATATCTATGGATATAGGCTATGTTATGCTATAATATCTATTGAATAAAGTTATTTGTATTTGCCAATTCCTCCATGTGTATAGTTCCTGTCACTGTCAACAGTAGGGGTTTACTGTTGGTCTTAGGCTGGTGTAGAGTTTCTCCAATGGGGGTATGCGTACCCCTAGGAGTACGCAGAGGTACTTACTGTACCCCCTGTACAGTATGTGAGAGAAAGTGGAAATGTTTACATTTTATTTTACTGTTATGTTTGATGATGAAACGGTGAGAAAGGTGTATGAACCTGTTGATGTGTGAACTGTTAAACCAAATAGAAATAAAAGAAAGACTTGACTGGCACAATTGTTATTGAATAGAAAGTCATACTTATTTTGCCATTTTATTTCAAACATACGACTCAAAACTGGACTTACTGAAATATTACAGTTTGAAATAAATATTCTCAGGAGGCACTAATTGCAACTCTTCATTTCTTCTTATTTCTACTGTTATATTTTTACAATAGTGCGTTATTTTTCATTCATAGCATCATATGCTATGTATGGTCTTCTCTTGGCCCCGTGGAGGAATCAAATGCAAGTCTCTACGGCAGTGAATTGTGAATGGCATGAAGTTACATGTCTGCAATAGCGATTATGCAGAGTGATACTAGTCACTAAATTTATCATATTTTTACAATTACGTTGATGGAAACAAATGTTAAAATACCGTGGCACGGCAGTATCCTTTTAAGATAAAATTGTAAGTCCAGGCATCCCTTTAAACACCCCTTTGTTTACAGTATGTAATCAAACTATGCTGTGACATTCACAGTGACAGCTTTTGTCTTCAGTTAATATGAATTGAGATCTTTGCATACCAGTGAAGAATGGATGCGCCTTGAAGTCCTCAATGCCATTCTGGCCCAATCGGTGCTCTCGGCTGCAGATGAGCCGCCGAACTAGATCCTTTGCATCGTCCGAAACGTCTGTCAACTGCTGAGGGAACTGGAATCGCTCCTGTGTGTATGTGGAGAGAGTATAAGGAAATATAAGGTTATCACATAACCGCAAAATAAAGCAAAATAAAAGCTCATGACTGAAACATTCACAAAAAACAGTCAGGCCAGGAAACAGTCAGGCCAGGTCCTAATCTGTGATTTGTGAAACAGCATGAAAGGAGCCCCCACACACACACATTAGTACACTGTATACTGAAAGATTATTACAATATGTAATTATTATGTTTAGGTATTATCGTTCTAAACCTATGTTCTTGCTGTTCTACATACTGCCAACCAGTTGAAGAAAGAACAGACTGAGTGTTACTCTGCAGGGCTGTTGGCACTTATTGCATTGTCACCATATTGTTGTAACAGGAATCCTCGATTCCTTTATCAGGATTCCCAGTAGCTAAAGACTTAGCGGCGACTGCTAGTCTTCCAATCTAGTCCTACATCAGGAATAATTCCAGATTAGGGAGTTTGTTGGTATGTACTGTGTGCCTGTCCCATCAAAAGTACACCAATCACAAACAGCTCATGTGCATGACGTCAAGAAAGAAAATCATCTCCAGCCATGACTGAACACTGCATGAACAGTCTGCAAAACCAGAAAATGACTGTTGAAGTGAAATTCATGAAGTGTAAAAGTTGGAAGAACTTTTCTGCTTATAGGTGAAGTATTTTTTTTTAAAGCGCTATTTCCATTTGGCCAAAAGAAACGTAGTCTGTCACCACAATAGCCGACATGCCCACACGCAGCCAGGAACATTTGTCATGATTCATGGTATATCGCTCATATTTCCCCATTAATATTATACTGACATGGCATTGAGCAAGGAGGGAGAGAGAGAGAGAAAGGCAAACTGAGTACATGCTTCCCCAGAGACAAACAGACAGAATTAAGAAAACAGGAGATTCTTCCAAACCAAACACCTGTGGGATGTCGAAAACACGGACACACACACACACACAATATGTATTATACTGAATGTATATCATCGCTGTTGGCGTGAAACCTTGTATATGTTTAAAATCGCAGAAATAGCAGATCAACAAGCAAACAACGCATCGCAATGAAGTAGACCTGATGAAGATGTACCAGTGACATCGAAACATTGTCATTCCTTGTACTTGCACCTTCAATAAAAGGCTCTAAATCGTCTGAGTTGCTCCAGTGCCTTCGTTCTTTTAAGATGGGTCGTTAGCTTGCAGATGGCTTATTTTTGCTACTTTGGTGTGTCATACGATGAAATATAAAATAGGGCATTAATTTGTGAAAAACATTAAAAAGATGAAATATGGAGATACAAGGTTTCTGGCCGGCAGCGTGTACGATGTCGATGTTCTTTGGGTAATTGTGACAAATCCTTGTTTATTAAAAAGAAAAGCAACAAATGCCTCTTCAGGTGTAAAAACCCACCTTGTGGTTCATGATCTTGCCGTAGGTTTCCACCAGGGACTCTGCGTAGAAGGGCGTCTCTCCGTAGAGCATCTCGTACATGCACACGCCCAGGGACCACCAGTCACACTCTGGGCCATACTTTCCCTTCCCGTCCTCCATGGCCTGTAGGATCTCTGGGGAGATGTAGTCTGGAGTCCCCACCGCCACGGAGGACTGGACCTAAAGAGAGGAAGAGGGAGGGAGGAGGAGGAGAAGAGAGGGATTCATGAGAAATATAATCAGCAGCTGATCTCCCTTATCAGACAGGCTGCTGTTTAAGAGTCTGTGTTTGCTGGATTGTTTAATGGTATCCACGCAGGAAAAGAGGCTGTGTTTGTATTTGGAATATTTATAGTTCACAAACCGAACACAATTTTCTTATTATCATCTCCATAATTGATCACATTCACAGTGGAAGCAGCTTTCAGAGAAAACTGGTGGGAGAATTTGATCTCAGCCGTCACAGATAGGCCTACTCGCTTCATGCCATCATGAGGAAGTGGCAGCAACACTGGCAAAGCATTAAAGAAGTACACCTTAAACATAACATGGTGTCGTTTTAATACAATCATGTGATTATTTACACATTAGAAGGTACAAACAACAGATTTTTCAGTATCTATTTCATCCTGCGTTTCAGTTCTTCATTAATTCGACACCTGAGGGAAAAGATTTTCCGGACGGTGTTCTCTGAACATTCAACCACAGGCAGAACCTAGCCGTTAAACCAAACATCCCTGATGAGGGACCCCCCCCCAGGGCTTAAGAAGGGGGTCGGTGTGGTTTTGGGGTATGTTTGTTTTGGACATGGGGAAGTGCCCGCAGTGTTATGGAACTTACCGTTCCATCCTCCATGAGTTTGAGGCAGGAGCCAAAGTCAGCCAGGCGGATATGGCCGTTCATATCCATTAGAATGTTGTCAGGCTTGATGTCCCTGAGAGGACGGAGAGGGAAAGAGAGGAGAGGAAGGGAGGAAGACAAGCAGGGAGGTAAGACATGAGGGAAAGAGAGAGGTAGCGAAAGGAGGGTGAGAGAAAGAAAGACAAATTGAGTACATGATCCAAAAAGACAAAAGAATGAAGAAAACAACAGATTCTTCCAAACCAAACTCCTGTGGAACGGCAAAGTACACACACATGAGGGGCGCGCGCGCTCTCCCACACACACACACACACACACACACACACACACCCCCCCACACACACACGTAGCTTATTATCATAAAAATTTAATTAAATCACCTAAGGGATATTGTGTGTTTGTGTATAATAATTCTGATATATCTGGGATTAAATAGACTGTAATTTCCCCTGTAAATTTATCACCAGCATGACATCTCAAAATTAACTCAGGGAAAGGATAAACATAAGGAAGACTTTAAGGTTTGTGGTTATGGAATATGTTCTTTGGCTTTAGCACAAATATGAGAGTTTGTGTGTAGGTAGGGGTGTGTGTGTGTGTGTGTGTGTGTGTGTGTGTGTGTGTGTGTGTGTGTGTGTGTGTGTGTGTGTTGAATATTTTTGGACACTTTATGGATGTTTAGTTGTGTGTGCATGCACGTGCCTGTGTGTGTGTGTGCGTGCGTGGGGGGGGGGTGCGCAATACTCCTAAAGGCATTATCTCTTGCTTTTATCTCTACACAGTCAAATCCAGAGCGTTAATTTGGCTCTTAGTAAAAATGGGCACTTTCTAGTCCAAAATACACCATGGATTTTGCTGTGGTAAGTTAACGCCCACCCCCATTAACCACTTAAGCCCTATTTTACACTTTCAATTAAAAAAAAAAAATAAGTAAAAACGTGCAAAAACTGCTGACCTAATCTCATCTGCTATATTTGCTATTATAGAAAATCTGCCCAAAATGTGACCACAATACAGATGCCAGGTTGAAAGCGGTAACGTGGTGTGTTTGTTTAGGCCAGGCTCCTATTGCTTCTAGTTAAAGACGGACACACACTTACACATTTCTTTCCAGGAAACATTATGAAACACAAAAACAGTCACCCATAGAGATCCCCTGTGTCCCATACAGAGTCCATTATTCTTATTTCTACCACAAATTGTGTGCGTTTGTGTTTGTGCGCGCGTGCACGTCCACACACACATCCAGTCAGGAAGATTCAGCACCGGGACTAGAGAAGAGCATACATACAGTATCTATTCCAACATTATTATTATTATTAAATTGTTTTTATTGATTTTTCAACACCAACAATACACACATACATACATCACAGGACGAAACATAATCATACATTAACAATACCTTACGTAAACAGACAGTAATACAAAAATTCAAAAATAGTATCTATTCCAACATAGTAACGCTCTCACACTCTATCTTTCTATCTATCTTCCATCTTCTATATATTATTAATATAATCCCCTTGTGGGTCGACTTCCTGTTTATCCGTTCCTGTCTGCTCGCCTTCTTCTACCATACCAGTAGTGCATTTGCCTCCACTGCACAAATGCACAAATAACACTGCATGCCATGGGGAATCTACTACACTACATTTCACGTTTGCAAATTTCATATTTTCCGTACACTTCGTATTTTATGAAACTGCATGATTGCTCGGAGTTCGGGCTATGGGATCTATCGTCGCCATGGTTACAGCGCCGCAAGCGCTATGGGATGATCAAACTGCGCATGCGTGGAATCCGCGGACCCACTAAGAAATTGCACTTGCACAGACAATGCTTACTTTCATTACTTCAGCGTGGACATAAAGGCATGCGATCTGCCTTTTCAGCTCATGCTGCTAACAGCGTTTGCGTGTTGTTTACTCAGTGATACAACGAAGGACAGCGCTATGGACCCCCGTCTGTCTGTGTGTGTGTGTGTGTGTGTGTGTGTGTTCGCTGGCGGTCCGCGATGCCGATATGTGTGTGTGTGATCGTGTGTGTTTGTGGGTTATTTCATTGTGCGTGTGTGTGTGTGTGTGTCTCTTGCTCTGTGTGTGTGTGTGTGTGTGTGTGTGTGTGTGTGTGTGTGTGTGTGTGTGTGTGTGTGTGTGTGTGTGTGTGTGTGTGTGTGTGTGTGTGTGTGTGTGTGTGTGTGTGTGTGTGTGTGCGCGTGTGTGTGTGTGTATACATATAGCTCCAACTAAATCCATGTCATGTAATAGAGGCCTTGAATATTTCCATAAAGCACCAAATAAAGACAGTTCCCACAAATGACACCATGATCAGACAGATGATAATGAACACTCTCCTCTTCATGCTGTTTTCCCTCTCCCTCCCCATCTATCCTGGCATGGGCTGTTTCAGAACCCTGAGAACGGCGAGGCTGCAGAACATCACCACTAGCATGCAAAATAGGCATTTACCCAAATGAACATTATATACCATATCTCATCATAACCCACCAGCATAGTGAAAACCCAATGATGACCAACCAGGCCAATGCAGAGCAAGCCACCTTGTTCCTGACGGGTTTGTATTTGAGGAATAATAGTACATAGCCTATATTGTAGGCTACTAGATGTGAGGGCCTAGGCTACTAGTAAAATACAAAAAAGAATTACCGGTACCATTTAAAAAAAGAGCAAATCTCTAGTAATTACACTATTTACCCAAAGCAACAAATCCTGGCCAGGGGTCACACAGGGGTCACAGTCTCCCACCACCAGCAGGTCTAAATATAGACCCTGGTCCAGTTTGATGACTTCCCCTGAAGGCAGCTCATGTCAAAGCCCTTCTGTCTGAGCCAGTCTTATCAATGCAAGGACAAGTCTGACCATGTAGAGTGTGGCAAAGACACACATCTTTGGAGTGGTTGTCACACATAATAAAACACACTGAGTAAACAATACAAATGCAAAATGTCACAAGTCAAAAACACTTGAAGTGGTTTCTTCAAGTAATGTAACCAAGACACAGGTAAAACATAGGTGATGTAAATTATTTGGCCAGATTTAAACTTAGTTGTGCTCCAAAAATAGCTGATCTATAAGCTCACAACGTGTTGCATCATGACGTGTTGTGAGCTGTATGTGACACCAGCATGAAACAAATATTTAAGTCCATGCCATGGAAGTACACAAAAGTATTGATCTCAATTCATACTCGTGAATTGAGATCAATAACCCTCTCCAGAGTCTCCACTATTTCCAATCTAAGCATAACGGCTTCTAAAAGACAGCTCTTTTAACAGCATAAAATGACTCCATTTATTGTGTGCATGTGAGTATGGCGGTCTAATTGACAGCATCTTTCAGTACATTACTCACAAACAGTGAAGATATCAAAATCTCGTACCATCTGTGCTCCTGACAATGATTCCACTAATTAACAGTACTTGGCCGATGTCCATTGGGAACGATTCCCCTACGGTTATGCAATACCCGTTGTATATGTCTGTCTGTGTCCCTTTTATGCCTATACTGTGTATGGAGATTTCTGTATCTGTCTGACGTGCCAACTGCTGATTCAACCATGTATGGGGATTTGCGGATTTACCTATTTTTTTGGGGGGGGGGAGATCCACAAAGTCGGTTGGTCGAACGGAAGGATAGTTACGCACGCACACTCGCCGCGCGCAGAATTTATAATGCTTCATTTATAAATATAATATAAATGCCATTATTTACTCTGGTGAAATGAGTGACATTTTCATACAGAGATTAAAAACAGGACTTAATGGCGAAGCTCACTGAGCCATAACAGCTTCTAGTGCTACCGGATTATACTCAATATACTTCTATCAGTATGGTAGGGAAACTAATGCACTAGCCAACCAGAATTTTTAAATTAGATGGGCCCCCTTGTAGATCTCAGAATTCATGAGGCCAGTCTATGACATAAGTCATCGATGATATATCTATGACGTATGACTCCATAGTTTCAGCCAGAAGTGAGCCGCAGTGACTTACATTATGAAATTAAAGTTAAATATTTCAAAAAATATAAAACATATGTGACCAGAAGAAATCATGGAAGTACTTCTTCATCCAACTGGCAGTGTGCACAAGAGATTTGGCAACGATCGGTCCAGTGGTTTGCAGTGGTGTAAAGTAACTAAATACTACATATACTCAAGTATTGTACTTATGTACAGTTTTAAGGTATTTTTTGGGCGGTGCAACCGCCCCTATATGTGAGGTTTGGACATCGACATTCGCTGCACTGTGATTGGCCACCATTGTACACCCCTAACCCCTACACATTCAATGCTAGCTGTAATATGATTGGCTGACTTTATTGGCTCTATTGACTCTATTCAGGACTGTGATTGGCTAGTGAAACACATGACACATGTGCATAACCCTATAAATAGGACCATGCACTTAAAAAAACCACATTTATGTATTTTTTTAAGTGAATCACCCATTGTGGACCAACCATTGTTTATTGTTAATAAATAGCACCACCCACTTCAGAAATATGACTTTTCTTTAAGTGAACTTCCATCACTGTGATGACCACTGTGACCACACCGCCCACTTCACACTGGGTGTGATTTTGTATTTACTTTACTGGAGCATTTCCAATTTTCAGTACTGTTACTTCTACCCCACTACATCTCAGAGGAAAATATTGCACTTTTACTCTACTACAATTATATGAAAACTTTAGTTACTTTGTAGATTTGGATAATTATTACAAAACACACTAACCACTTCAGCCCTATACTGCAATCAAATACATGTAGAATAAAATAGCAGCCACAGCCTGAATTTACCACCACCTCAGGGCTTGTGGCTGGTGCATGGTAGGCCACGGCCTACACAATTCTATTCAGATCGCAGATGGTTCCAGGAAACGCACAATGGTTCAGTTCCAGACCACTTTATGTGTCAACTTTTTACATTTGTATTTTATCTTTTAGATACTAGCCTTTGCCTCCAGCCAAGAGTGTTTCATACTATGTTTTTACAGACAGTCTTGACTGACATCAGATATCACCAGCTTTAACCCATTAAAACCGGGAAAGTATCTGTCATTTTAGATTTTAGCTATATATTTATAGCAACATAAGTTTTTCTGAAAAGTCTTAGGATTTAGAACAGTGGTTTAGAACAGTAATTCTCAAAAATAGAAGATTCAAGATATACAAGCTCACAGCGAGCTTGTACATCTGCTATTTTTGAACATTTTTGAGAAATCTTGAAAGAGAAACAAATCTTCTCTTCTGAGGGTCCCTGGCACAACACATTTTCAGATGGGGGTCCACGACCAAATATATATTTCAATGTGGGGGTCCTTGGCACGAAAAAGTTTGAGAACTACTGATTTAGAAGGAATTTGTAGAATCTGCATCAGGTCTTAATGGGTTAATGTCTGCCTTCTTTCAACTAGAGCTTTCTACGGAAGTAGACAGTGAAACGAGCTGAAAACAAGCCCAAAAGAAGCGACTAACACATGAGCACTATGAGAACCTATATACTGTATACATCGGCTATTACAAGCTCACAACGCGTCGCAATGAGCTTGCAGATCTGCCATTTTCTAAATATCTTGAAATAAAATGTGGAATATTTGGAAGATTTTTTAAACTTAAAAAATAAAAAACATATCTGGTACGGGGCTCCCCTGGCACAAAACATTTTCAGATGGGACTTAGGGACAAATACATATTAATTTGGGGTCCATGACATGAAAATATTTGAGCAACCACCAATATTTACAAGCAACTTTACAGAAAACAAAGCCCAAAGTCGCTTATAACAAGCAGACATGGCAACACTGCCTGCAGCTTGGAGGCGGGCTAGCTCATCAGCCTGCTCTGGTGAAGCTGCCCATTAAATCGCAGCTCTATAAAGCAAGACATTAACCACTTACAGTAAGCCCTATATACTTCATTGTATGAATGAATATGAAGAATAGCCTATCTACAAGCTCGCAACACGTTGCATTGCTTGTAGATCTGCTATTTTTGATATTTTGTTAATTAATATGAAAATAATTGAAAAATGACTTGGAAATTGGGAATCGGAAATTTAGCCCAAAATAGTGGCTACAGCAATGTGGGCATGAGTGACTTCTAAGGACATACTCATACAGTCCTGCACTGATGTTAGTGGAGGGACTTTAATGACCTACTGTACTGTTACAGTAGTAGGGACGTGGCAGAAGTTTCATACACATGTATGTGTGCTTGCGCCACACACACACAAACACACACACACAAAACTACTGTTTATAGAGTTATAGTCAGCCACAGCACGTAAACTTGGAGACACAGAAGATCAAAGGTTAGATTAAAGAAAAGTTGTTTCATAACTCAAGACACTCCCCACATCCTTCCTCCTACTATAAAATTAAAAGTGTCTGTCTGTCTCTCTGTCTGTACTCCACTGAAATATTTTATTGTGTATACATTTTGTCTGTGTGCTGTGATTGTGATTTGACCAGGGGGTGGGGGGTATCTGGTGAGGTGACAGGCATGGATGAACCTGAAATCTGTCTCATTTAAGAGGAAGCGCTTGTCGTGTGTGTGTGTGTGTGTGTGTGTGTGTGTGTGTGTGTGTGTGTGTGTGTTCATGTACATGTCTATTGCCATTGCCAGAAGGTCTTAATCTGGTCCAAAGTCTGCTTGTCTGCGTGAGAAAAGGGGGTATTCCTCCTGATAAACCATTTAGAGCTCAGCGAACCGTCTAAGCTAGTGACAAGCAGAGTTTAAACAAACATTTCCCTCCCTGTCTCTTTCCAGCCACCACCACCCAATGCACCTCTCTCTTCTCCCTCTCTGGGACATCACAGACTGAAAGTTTCTCCCTCCCCACCATTCCATGCCATCTCATTTTATAATTCCTAAACATCATCTTCCTTTCTGCTGATATACTATCCATTGTTTCTCTCACAGCACTCTGTGTTATGACGTGTCCGTGACCAGTCAGGGCAGCCAGGTTAACGCCTCCAGCTAAAACACGCTTTGACGCTTGCAGTGCAAAAGCCGTCACACAATTATCGCTCCACACACGCCGGCAAACCATGAGGGATGCTAATGCTAAGATAAAGCTACGGTGGGCTAGTTAGCATGGCTAATTGAGCTACTGTTGACACAGTGGGGCTTCCTGCAGTCTTAAGGAGCAGCGCAGGGCCGAGAATAGAGGGGGGTAATCTCCTCTAAGACCATGGCGTCCATCTGTGAGGGCCATCTGGACACTAACGCAGACCAACACACACACACAATGGCCTTTGATGACACTTGAAAATAGATGGACAAGACAACTGTGCATGGCAGTCCAGAATATAAAATGTGTTTGTGAGGTGTTTGACGTAGGATCCAGACAAAATGTGATATGTGATATTCAGTGGTTGAGACATTGGGACCTTGAGGTGGAAATAATAAAATTAAATAAAAAGCTAGCTTGCTTACTTATAGCGTCCATTAACACAACATACATATAGACACAATCTCACGTACGCAAGCACGTGCGTGCACACACACAAAACAAACACCTCCTTTATAACATGCATTATAACCACTTTGATTAAGCAACTCAGTTGTTGATTTGCAAACAACGTAATCTAAGCTCTTTGTTAAATGACACATTTTATGCAGTGTGTGTGTGTGTGTGTGTGTGTGTGTGTGTGTGTGTGTGTGTGTGTGTGTGTGTGTGTGTGTGTGTGTGTGTGTGTGTGCGTGTGCTTAGTCTCTCATAGATCAGTGGGCCATGGAGACACACATGGGCCTGATCAATAATAGAATACACATGTGGCTCCAATCAATAGGAAAATACACACACCATCTGACGGATGGACGGACAGACGGATACACAAACAGCTATAGTGAGAGCCAGGTGGAACAGATGTCATCTGTCATACACTCCTCTCCGTCTCTGCCCATTAGATCTGCCCATTCGTCGCTCAGTCACACATGCAATTTCTCCCTCTAACATAAAGCTCTTGTTCAGATACCCACCAAGATAGAAATATACCCACTTCTATCACTCTCTTTGAAACATAACACTCAGTCACTGACGCGTGCATGCACACACGCACACATACACACTCTTCTAAGGGCAGACAGATGTGGTGCTGGTTAGCACAGTGCTAGCACAGAGCTTAGCCATGCTGAGTCAGACTATTGAAACGTCTGTCAGGCCCCTATGGGAGGCCACGCAGATCACTGACCACTTAACGCACACACATATACATAGAATTGCAAGTGCACGTGCACGCGCGCACACACACACACACACACACACACACACACACTCTTTTGTCTTTCCCTCTGGCCCTCTCTTTTAAACAAACACTCACACTCTCTCTCTTGGGACAGGGTGAGGGGGAGTTTGACTTTTCCATTCTTTTATTTGCAATCATTTCAGCTCTATCAGTGTCAACTGGACTGAAAAATAGTATTTTTTTTAAACAGCCTGACATGCTGGTGAGGTCAACGGTGCCACAAAAACACAAAACAAACAGGAAAAGGATAAAAAAGGATCCCAACAGCGGAAAATATGGGATAAAAATAGGCTGGCTGTATGAATACAGATTAAAGTAAACAGGGATATGCTGCTGTGTCATTTTTTAAGGTTTGGCATCCTGATAGCCAAGTGGTTAGGGTGCATACTGCAATGGGTGCAAAATGCCCTGATCAGTGAGTCGACGGTACGATTCCCAACCGGCTGACCCATTTGCTCTATGCCATTCCTCTACTTTCTCTCCACATTTCCGTTCTCTATTAAAAAAAGGCTTAAAATACCTCCCAAAAACAACCAAAAAGGTCATAAAGGTTTTGGCAGACCGTCAATCTCTTAGGAGCCTCACTAGCATCTTTGAAGTTGACCATTTCACTGGTTATTACCCAGTGTGTAGTATTCAGTTTTTCATCGTTTAAGATTTTCCTAATGGTTTCTGTATAGTTTTCCATCTACCGGCACAAAACCTGACCTATTGCAGGGCACTGAACAATTTGGGCAAAAAGTATTAAAGCAGATTATTTAGCCAGATATTGGGATTATAGACCTTAATCAGGATTAGTCTCGATTTAGAGAGAATAATTATTTTCATTGTACTTTTCTTGTATCTTGCATTAAAATTTTTACCACTTCTAATGACATATTAGGCCTTCTGTGAAATGTTTCTCAATATTCTGTGATTCTTACTAGAAACTGATAAAAAAAATGCAACAAGTGACTGTGATATCTTTTATCTCTTTGTAATTTGTAGAATATTGTGTTATTGCCTTATATTATTTGTGGTGATGACTAATGGGGACCTGTAATAAATGTACAACACCCAATGTCTGTGAATCAGCCTCCTATTCATACACGTGTAGTTGGTATGTTTTTAACCACTTCATACGTACTTGACCGGTGTCCTCCAGGGGTCTGTGCTAGGCCCCCTCCTATTTTCCTCTACACCAAATATCTTTACAGATAATAGCCAATCTACAAGCTCACAGCTGCTATTTTCGCTGAATGTCCCCCCCGCTGTTGGAGAAAGGCTCATGAAAATCTATTTTTACTCTCATCACACATTGAACAGGCAAACACAGACAGGCCGCTCCATTCATTCATTCTGCCCATTATACAGATGAATGAAGACAGTGGCTTCTGTCCATCCCAGACAAAGAGACAGAGATAGGTCTGTGCATCCTGGATCCTGAACCTACCTTGTGATCCAAAAAGTCATAATAATGAATTAAAATAATTCCGTATTTTTTTTATAAATATAATAATATAAAAGAATACAACATTATCAAAAATAAATACATTTAAAGTTGTAGCTCTAAAATAAAAAGTTACAGCTCTAATCTCAATGAGAGCCTAATATTGGCAGCACAGCCCACAGCCCATTTTTACTCTTAGATACTGTAGGTATATAAAGTACTTTCAGTGACTCAACAACCAAGCTGTCTTTGATGTTTTCTTCTGTGCAATTTATCTGGACTGGGACGCGAAGGGACGGCCGCAGGGTGATTAAAATGGGCTCCTCAAATTAATAGCAAGCAAGTAGCATCCACAGCCATGGAAAATATGTCTCCCAGGAGAATGAGCCTGTAAAGGCCGCCACTCTGCCGCATCGCCACAGTAGTTCCATTTGTATTTCCTAAAAAGCGGCAGGGTTGTTGTGTTTAGCGTGATTGAAAGTGATGTGTGAATACAGGCTAGCTGGCTGGGTTTCTCTTTAACAGCCCTGCAAATTAGAGGGTTAATGCATTGTCTTTTTTCACTCACACACAGACTGGAAACACACCCAACACACACAAATGCTTATTCACACACATACATACACACATATCTCCATCATCATACAGATACATGCAAACATGCACAGACCCACACACACACACACACACACACACACACACACTAAGCGACCAGAAGAGAACAGCCAGCAGGACACACCCTCCTCAGGGGACCTGACTGGCTGTCTCCACCCTCCGCAAACCAAGCGTGCCAATCTCTCACGTGTGTGTGTGTGTGTGTGTGTGTGTGTGTGTGGGGGTGTGTGTGTGTGTGTGTGTGTGTGTGTGCGCGCATGAGAGAGAGAGAGAGAGAGAGAGAGAGAGAGAGAGAGAGAGAGCGAGAGAGAGAGAGAGAGAGAGTAAGAGGGGGTTGGGGGAGTGGAAAAGAAGGGGGGGTGACAGCACCCCACCTCCACCCACACCCCTCCCAAGGAACCCCGTCATTACCCGTCCCAAAACATCCCAGAGGGGCCTCAAGAGAGAAGCGACACTGTCCCTTCCCTCCCTTCATCCCTCTTTCCCTCCCTCTTCATCCATCCACTCCTCCGCTTCCACCGCCAACCCCCACCCTCAGACATCACCATGCAATTAGTGGCTCCCTGCCTCCTTCACTAACTCTCTCTCTTTCTTCATAAATATCTGTATATATCTGTCTGTCTGTCTGTCCCTCTCTCTCTGTTTATAAATATCTCTCTCTCTCTCTCTCTGTCTCTCTCTCCGTCTGTCTGAATCTCTGGTGGGAAGGAAGATCAATCCAGCTGCAGACACACCCAAAACCTAACTCAAGTCTTAACCACTCGAGCCCTATGCACTTTACCTCGTCGTCGTACAACCAATAGCGGAAATAGCGACGAGACGCGCTGTGAGCTTGTAGATTGGCTATTTTTGTTGCGCAACGTATAAAATAAGCATTATCCAGTCAGTCCCGCTTTCCATTCTGTGCCTCAGTCTCTATCCTTCCAATCATCTCACCCCCCTCTTTGCTCTTCTCCCTCCATCTCACCGTCAACTAACCCCCCCCCCCGCCCCAAAAAATGCTGCTACCACCACAAACCCTTGCCAACAGCGATGCTATCATTATGTTAATGAACCGACGGGACCACTTCCTGTCTGTTGAAAATCCACTTCCTGTGTGTCAGTTAGAATCGACGGCGGCGCCCATCCCCCCCCCCCCACCGGCGCCAGCTGTCCCATGAGCCCCTGAGGGCATCTCTTATTGGTTGAAAACTATCTTCTTCCTGTATGTATATATGTTGGCGGAGACGGCAGCTATGAGGTCCCTTTGGGGCTTTGAAGCTTCGGCTTTTAGGTGGCTCGTTTGTTTGCCGTTCATAAAAATGAGCGAGAGTGAGTGTGGCGTGTGTTAATTGGGAGCAGGCTTGGGTAGCTTCACAGGAGGACTTTGTTTGTACGCAGAAAGGGGAGGTGGGGTGCTGACCAAGTAGACAGAAACTACGCAGAAATGTGTCCATAAAAGATATAGTATAAAATGTAGGGATGGGGATCGAAACACGTTTCTATTAAGGACACGGTTCAGAACTTCTTAAAATCTGAAAAACAATACTGACTGCTCTAATCTCATCGATATTGGTATCGAGATTAGTGGGTCTTAACATGATGTCATGTCTTTCTTGAGACACTAACATTTGAATAATAAATTAGGAAATAAAAATAAAGAAGTTCCAGTAAGAATTTATTGTCGACGAATGGCGAACTAGGAATGTCTGCATCTATCTGTCCACGGGTCTGTGGACAACGTACCAAATCTCTGTGTCAGTGGGGGTGTAGGCATCGGCTTCACTGATTGGCCAATCCAACCCATCGACTTCACAGATTGGCCAAGCTTTGCATCATGTTTATGCTGCTGCACCAACAGAAGTGGTAGTCTGAACAAAGCGGGTCCATCTGTCTGCCTCTATTCATTCCCTGTGTCTCCCTCTATTCATGCCCTTGTACAGTACGTTGTCAACACTACGTCAGCAGTTTTTGACGATAAGGGATTCCCATATCTCCATATTTGGTCGATTAGTGGTAGAGTAGAGGTTACCGCACTGGGTACTCTGACAACGGGTACTCTGACAACGGGTACTCTGACAACGTACAGCAGGTAAACGGGTGGTGCATGCATCCCCAACTTGCATCGATCCAGAGTAGGCCAGTGCCCATTCATAAATCACCCATTGATTGTAATACCCAACGTTATTAGTACTGTGGAAACGGGTACCGCACTGGATACTGTAATGGGTACAGCGAATACTCTAACAGGTACAACGTGTACTGCATAACCGGGCGGGCCATGCATTCCCAACGTGCGTGGTCCACGAATAGGCCTGACACCGGTCTAGGAAAATGTTATATTTCATTTAACAGTGGAAAAAAAGGAGGTACCAAGTTGGCCCACCTGATCCATCTAGCGGCCGGCTTGCAAGATTAGCTCCGGACAAACACACACACACACACACACACACAGACCGTCTTATAGACGGCTAGTCTCCAACAGAGCCACGATGTACAAATTAACGATCCCCATGCCTAATCAAGAGTAGCATTCACACACCACATACACATTCCTCACCTATGGACGTAGTGCAGCTGGTGAACAGAGTCGATGGCCAGCACCATCTCGGCCAGGTAGAACCTGGCCATCTCCTCCGGCAGACGGTCCTCAAACTTACTGAGCAGCGTCAAGAGGTCACCACCTACGTAGTAGTCCATCACCAGGTACTGGTGAGAGAGGAGCGACCAAACGGGACACGTTAAAAAACAATCTTCATTCTCTACTAGTACAGCACAGTTCATTGTAAAAGAATAATAATAGCAACAGATAATTTAGAACACACACCAAAATCCTGAGTGTTGATTTAAATGGATCCGTAAGGGTGAGCTGAATGAACACTTTCACTGTGTAGTAGTTGCAGTAATTAACAGTAGTAGTATTATGTCATCCGTTTCTTATTTGAGAGAGTGCAACAAAAAAATGGCAGATGATCCATTACAGGCTTTGAAAAAAGCAGATCTACAAGCTCACAACGTGTCGCGATGCAAGCTCGGCTATTTTCGACAAGACAGTCGTACCACTGACTATAAATGAGATACAGCATCACATTCCACAGAAACATCAAACAATCATCTAATTGTAGACAATGTCATAATTTTGACTCAACATGCCATTTTCTGATCCCTCGCCCTTTTTCCATTGCTTCTCTCCCTATTTTCTCACAGTATCATTAACATTGAGGGCATTCTGGCTACAAATGCCTAAATGACTACGGTTTGTCTTATTCACTTTTAGGGGTTCCCTAAAAATAGCCGGCTGGACAGGCCGTAGTGTGTATTTCTGAAGCCCTGGGGAGTGTCCAGCGAAGAGCATTTGTTGTGAGAATGTAGGGAATGGAATGACGGGCAGCCCTGGCATTTGAACCCAAGGTCAGGGAGCGCATACTGGCTCAGCAGTCAGTCAGAGATGGACAGCCACATCAGCCAATGAAAACTGCGGTAGGACGGCAGCGTGGCTATCAGCCAATCAGCAGCCTGGGAAGTCATTCCTTGGTGGACTGGTCAATGGCTGTTTGGCATTATTAATGGGCATGTTAAGTGATTATGTTTTTGTTAAAAGAAAATTCCTTTTCTTTTTCATTTTTTTTCTCCTCGATATTCTGATAGTAATGGTTGCTATAGAGTTTTTGTTTAGTAACAGGGTCTCTCCGTCTCACCAGCTCTACAAAGGTCATTTATCAGCTTCAAATATAGTATTTGTTTATCCTGTATGAGTTCTCTCTCCTGATTGGATGAAATTTGTATCGCGACCTGAAAATGTATTTCAGTTTTATAAAGAGCTGGAGTGAGATTGGTGAGATCCTTGCTACTGAACAAACACTCTATAGCAATGATTGATATTGGAACATAGAGCTATTTAACACTTAATTAAAAATAAATATATATCATTTACACACCTTTCTGTTCTGTTGCCCACTTTCGTGCAACGTTACTTTTCAGTGTACCTTGTGTTAAGGAATGAAGGTGGCATTCAGACACTTTTCCATTCTAAATATAGTAGTTTAATATGCTGGCATAACCACTATATCTTTACAATCTTAATATTAAGCAGAAAAGCAGACCAACCTCAGGGCAGTTATTTCCAGAACATTAAGTGTAAAGGCTGGGGGGGTCATTTGACCATTAAGTCAGGGTGCACAGACAATGACACATATGTACACGTGCTCACACAAGCCCAGCCAAGTGTGACTGGTGGGTTTGTGAACCAGACACTTTGGCAGGTAACCAATTGTGTTCTACAAACATGGCTGGATAATGAAATGGAAAAAGTGGCTGGTGAAATATGAGTCACTGATGGCTGATGGACATATGGAGCAGTTTGATGCTTTGACCATCATGCTCACATGTAGGGCTGGAACCATCTTCTCAACGATTATTCTATCAATTACCTTTTTGATTAGTCAAATAATCGAGAAGCTTGTTCTCTGTATTTGGATATCAATGAAATAACTCTAATTGAACGCTGTCACGCAAATATAGCGGGAAAGAATCCCTGTTTCACTCCTATTCACGTGCAAATGGAAGTCTCTCTCGTATTTCTCAACTTATTTCTAAATTCTCTTGACCATGTTGTTGACCATGTTGGTGACCATGTTGGTAACCAGAATAATCGGCTATTTGTGGACCCACAAAAGGTTGATACAGTACATGGCAGTCCGCATGGATGAAATCAATATGAAATCTCACGACTGAAAAATGTTGTCAGGCCAAGTCCTAATCTGTTATTTGTGAAACACACAAGCGCTGTGTTTCATAAACAATTAGCACAATATGATGTTTCATTCATACCCGTTGAAGAAAGGCTTTAACCTCCACGATCATTAGGGTTTTCTGGAAGACTGAACCCTAACCCTAAACCTGTATTCTATTGCTAGCTTGACCACTTCAAATACTCTTTAATCGTCACTGACTGACATGAGTCAGACGGAGAACTTTAATCTACGAGTCCATCCATCTTACCAGGTTGTTGTCGTCCTGGAAGGCATAGTGGAGGGTGGTTATCCACTGGCTGTCACCGTTCACCAGCACGTCCCTTTCCTCCCGAAAACACGCCGTCTGAGGAGGGACAGAACAAATGTCATGCTTTACAACATTTACCGATGACAACATGGAGGACCAGGGAAAGTCATAGACAGTGTAGAGGCAATGTGACACTTTGATTTGAAATCCCTTAATCCCATATTTCAAACGCGACTGTGTCGCGCAAACGATGCCAATCCAGAGGTTCACAACGCAACACGCTGAGAACTTGCAGATCAGCTGTTTTGAAACTTTTGCCCAAAATAGGGATGCCAGGTTTAAAAGTGGTTAAACACAATATTCAGCCAAAAATACAGAAATATAGCAGATGATATCAGCTATAATGCTCCACTTTGATCAAATGGATTTATAGTGAAATATGCATCCAGGTTACATAGTACAAGTCTAAAGGCTCCCACCCACTGACAAGAGTAAATCAAACATTAGACCCTCCTGGGATAAACGGACATTCCGTTAATAAAAACAAGCATGATAATATCTGCAAATACAGTAAACCTCCACAAAGGGGCACATGGTTAGTTTAGCTTTTTTTAGCTTTGCTTTTTGTTCTGTCATTTCCCATGTCCATGTCCCCCCCCCCACACACACACACACACACACACACACACAGTGTATGGGTAGTTCTGCCCAATGAGATATGAGGCATGAAGATGGAAGACCCATGGGACCAATAGGAATGTCTTACCGACTGTCACGGAGAGGTCAATGAGAAAAACATGCATTCGAGGCCAACAATGACATCTGTCACACACTCCATGTGACCCAGGAGTTGAGTTAAGGGGGCATGCATGAGGCCGACATTTCCCTCGACGGCACAAATCACATAAGAGCTTGTCAACCTTTTAAACCGTACATTTAAATGAAAAGAGACCGCTTTCTTAATCACATCAACCCTGGCGTCCCAATTTTGGGTATGTCATTATAGGCAAAGATTTGAACGGAAATGGCAGATTTACACATTGCAACTTTTTGTGAGCTTGTAGATCGGCTATTTTAGAACAGCCGAAATATAAAATGGGGTTCGAGTGGTTGAGACAGAAATGTAGGCTAAGGTCCAACCCCAGTGCCAGTATATATATACAGTAGCAGTATGTTTGGAGAATCTCACCTCTGCTCTCTTCAACATCTCCCATTTGTTGAGAATCTTCATGGCGAACACCTTGTCTGCATTCTTCACCTTCACCACTGCAACCTGGAGAGAGATACACAGAGAGAGACAAGAGTTTAAACCATGGAAAACGCACACTTAGATACACGTGCAATTATAATCCTGAGAGAGTGAGAATATCATAATATATCATAAAATAAGCCTCTACTTATTTATTTCATCCATCTGTAGATTCTTGATCACACACACACACACAAAATATTATTTATAGGGAGAGAGAAGGGGGGGAGGAGAGAGAGAGGCGGATACAGAATCACACACAGATGAATAGATAAATAGATTAATGATCCCACAAGGGAAATTCAGTTGGCATTGCAGAACGGTACCGCAATATGAAACACATAACAGATACAGATACACACACATATGTACACATAAACGGTGAGTAGTACACACGTTGATGTGATTGGTAGAGAGAAAGAAGAGGAGGAGAGCAGAGAGGATGGAAGATGAAAGGGAGTGATAGTAAAGGAAAGGGGTAAAGGAGCACAGGAGGAGGAGAGGAGGCGGACGTGAGGAAGGGGAAAGGAGGGACAGGAAGTGACCTTGGACACCGAGGTGTCGACCCTGAAGGCTGACAGACACGCACCACCTGGATCCTCTTACACACACACACACACACACATGCATTATACGCACACATGCACGACACGCACAGTCGCACACACACACACACACACACACAGCTGGGCATTTGTGTCATGCTACTATTCCTTCTTGGTGTCCTGACTCGCATACAGTACAAACACATGATGGAACATTCCCATATGGAACCCGTTTAGGAACCAGAGAGAACCTTTTGTTGGGGTGAGAGCATGAGATGTGCTGTGGTCTTTCTAAAACAACGTGGGAGGCCTGAAGCATATTTATACTGTACACAGTACTGTATGTGGGGTTGCGTCGAGGCTGTTTTGGCTTTTTTTTTTAAACCTAATGCCCGATGGGATTTAGCTAACTGTTCTTCATGCTATTTGTTTATCTACCTCTGTTGGCCAATGCGCAAACATAACACCGACAATAGAGCGAGTTTATTGGACAAGAACACATCAGATTTGTCTCTTCTTTATAGCACAAATCGAAGTGACTGCAAAGAACCCCTTTTACAGCTCAGAAGAACAGTCACTGGTGCCTTTCACCGATCACCTTTGTCCAATGAACTGCTGAGAAAGGATCATGCAAAGATGACCTACTATGCCATAACCCACCATCAAGGAAGTTAGGGTTATGAACTTATGACTAAGAAGAGAGGAGCGCACTCACTCACTCACACTCACACACACACACACACACACAACCCAGTTAATTACACACACACACACACACACAAGTATGCAGACACACATGGAAATATGTAAACACTGTCTCTCTATCTCTCTCTGTCAAGTAGTGAAAACAAGCGAGTGGTCCATACAAGAGGGGAGCCTGCAGTCTATTAAATGAGCCAGGGAATGCAGCTAATGCAATACAATGATAACATTCCTCCACTGTTTGGATTTCCCCCAGCGATCACTCTAAGGAGGAGGAGAGGAACAGGGGCAGAGAGAGAGAGGACAAGAGGTGGAGCACACTGTTCTTGGCAACAACTTTGTGTTTTTGTCCTTCTCTCCATCTCCTCTTTCTGCACTCCATTCTTCCTCTACTCTTCCTCATTTCCGACCTCGTTTGCTGGTTTTCATGACCAGTCTAAAGGTTAATTTAGACCCTATATTGACAAGGGTTTGCAAATGACCAGATAATATGAATAAACAAGGCGACCTAGAGTTGTGCATAGTTAAGATGTTTCAGTGCCCTCTGGAGGACAAATGTGCGGGCCGAGTGACATACAGTACAGGCACACAGAAACGGGCAAACAGCCGGTGGCTAGGATTAGCCAGGGTTTTTGGAGTCGGCTAATTCATGATGCTCAATTTTCCCACGCCAAATTCCGCATAGTTTTTGGGGATTCTTCTATAATTATCATTTGTCACAATTTGTCAACTGAGTATTTCCAATGTAAATAATAAATAGGTCAGGGAGCTAACATTTGGAGGGTGGGTTTTGGAGTTATTTTGTCATTCGGGCACAGGGGCTAATAGTTTCCCAAGGGATCTATACTTACGTTGGTCTCCTCCTTTTGTCCCTCCTCGCCGAAAATAGCCAGTCAACAAGCTCACAATGCATCACGAAGGGTTGTGAGGTTGTAGATCGGCAATTTTCGCAGGCTGTTTTCAGTGAATGTTCGCCTATTATGACATGCCAAGAACAGAGACTCTAGGGTTCATTTGGTTAGACGAGGCAAATTAACTAATTTCTTCATTGCTAAAATGGCTTGCTGAATAGGAAAGACTTGACTGAGCAGAGCACACGTTGGCAACCGACCAAAGTGGCCAGCAGACATGACAGATTTGTCAAACATGGGCAATGTAATAATCTGTGTCTGTCAAGCCCTGTTTTCCGCCGTTTTGGAAAAGCAGTGAGAATTTACCTTTAATTTAGGATCAAGATGAGTTAACCACTTAAAGGAGAAATCCGGACATTTTAAGTGTTATCTTTGATGTGTCGTTACTCACCTACCGACGTAAAAAGTGGCGTTGTTTTTTTTCCAGAGATTTCCCTGTCGTCATTTTTTCAACCCCCTCCGTTGGCATAATGGGAGCGCGTGGCTTAGGGAAATTCGTCTATTATAACCGATGCAAAGTTATTTTTTTCTCTACTACTACTCATTGTGGAGTCTCATGATAGTCAAACATGCGCTGAAAGTTCCTGAGAGGCTACCGCTAATGCCGAACGAGCTAACACTAGTTGCTTGATTCTCTCCCAGAACCTGGCAACTTGGTGTTGCCAGGTAGAGAAACAAGCAACCAGTGTTAAATCGTTCGGCATTAGCGGTAGCCTCTCAGGAACTTTCAGCGCATTTTACGCCACCTTTTACGTCGGTAGGTGAGTAACGACACATCAAAGATAACACTTAAAATGTCCGGATTTCTCCTTTAAACCGTATACTTTACTGACCAGGGTCCCACCAGGGGTCAATACTTGGTCCCCTTCTTTTATCCCTCTACAAAACACTAAGTATTACTAAATCTCTTTGCTGAAAATAGACAATCTCCAAGCTCACAACGCAACAAGCTCAGAATAGGGATTGTTAGGGTTCATGTAGTTACTGCAAAGCAGCTACTACTGATGTGCCCATAATGCAGCAGCCATGTACTGCTCCATACTGGAGCAGGAGAGGAAACCAATTAACACATTCATCAGGAGATCTCTGCTGCATCACGAACCAACGCCATTTTTCTCCCTGCTGCTGACAATGGCAAGGTTGAAACCTAAACATGCTGCACTCTCTCTCTCTCTGTGTCTCTCTCTCTCTCTCTGTGTCTCTCTCTCTCTCTCTGGTCTCTCTGAAAGTCTTTTCCTTACTCAGCATCTCCAGTCTTTTAATTTTGTTCCATCTCTCCTTCTCTTGCCCCGTCTATACATTTGCCCATCTCTCATGTTAGGGCTTGGCGATATGACTTCAAATCAATGTCACGATTATTTCAGACTTGTGCCTCGATTAAGAATCATAAAAAAAAGTATAGTGAGAACACCAGATCTACAAGCTTGTCACGATATGCCGCGTTGTGAGCTTGTAGATCAGCTATGTTCACTATTTTTGTACGCCACTATTGTTCAACGAAGTTATGTGGTTAATCAAACTAATCGATTTAGTTGATTATTTGTTGCTATAAGAAAACAATGATTAAAAAAACCTTGCTCAATTATTCGGTTATAAGTCAGTTATTGGCTCTAAATATAGGTTTTCTGTTAATTGCCCAGCCCTAGTACATGTGCAGTCTTGTCAAAGCCTCACAAAGGGGACTGCATGCAGTCATACAGCTGGGTCTCTAATCTTCACAGGACCTTCCCAAAGAAAGTATCTATTCTCCGTTTTCGTTGATCCGATACAAGGTCAACTGGCCGCCACTGCTATAACCCCACTAATAAAACAGCAACACTTCATGACTCTGGAATGTTGGCATGAGTGAAAGAAACTGATCGCAACGCTAAGACAGTTGCCTACTGTAGATCTATCATCATTCAATTAGAATACTAGCATCCTACTAATGGCATACATTGCACTAGTCAAGTCGTCCCTATCATGTGAATGAATAATGGACCCATGTGACGATCACGTTGCCTCTCAAGCTGCCCAAAACTAACTGTATTAGTTACGTATGAAACGCATAATGGCAGAGCTGGCTCACTCAAAGGGCACAGGGACATTGCCATGATGGCATAGTACTATATGTTGGGTCATACCACACACAATCCATTCAGAGACAGAGGCATATACCAGTGGAACCCTGCAGTGTGTGTTACACAGTAAAGTTACAAATAAAAAAAATACCACTGAGTATTTTACGGTGTACAAAACAGGTAGACAATTTGCAGTCAAAGAGGGATCGTAGTCAAACATTTTGAACTTGCAACTCTGCTACAGAACACTACAGATCTCCCTCTATTTATTATTCTCAGTCAGTCTCTCTATAACTTCATCTCACACACTCACTTTTTTTCTGCCTTCTGTCCCTTTGTGTCTCTCTCCCTTGCCGTGATTCCTTTTTACAGGGCACAGCTCTGGGACTGGGAGTGGAGATTTAAGGGCAGATAACCTTCAGCAACCACAGGCCTGCGCCCGATTTTATCGGAACTCTTTCCACAAATGACGACATTACATATTTTGGGCTTTGTGAAACCCTGTCAACCATTCCCCGCTGGCACCTCTGGGACATGCTACAGGGGCACCTTGGTGCGGTTCACCCAGACTGTGTGAAACTGAAGCCCAGTAAAAGCTTTGCTGAGGCCAGAGCGGGGCCTGGAACATTGGGCAGGGTTCCAATCCTCCTGTGTGTTTGTGCATGTATGCGTGTTTCATAAGAATCATCAACAACGTATGTCTGCGTGAAAGTGTGTGCTCTTTCAGGTATGCGTTGAGCCATTAAGACCTGGAACGCATCTGTGTCACTTTAGATTTCTTTGGCTATTCAAACATAGCAGATCTACAAGCTCATAGCGCGGCACCGAGTGCCGCGCTATGAGCTTGTAGATCTGCTATTTTTGAAAAAAAAAAAAAAATTAAATCTTTGGTTTTTTTCAAAGAACTGTTAGGATTTAGAAAACATTTTTAAGAATCGCCTCAGGTCTTAATGGGTGAAAAAGTGGGCTCTCTCTCTGTGTGTGTGTGTGTGTGTGTGTGTGTGTGTGTGTGTGTGTGTGTGTGTGTGTGTGTGTGTGTGTGTGTGTGTGTGTGTGTGTGTGTGTGTGTGTGTGTGCGTGTGTGCGTTATACAGACTCCGAAAATGCTACAAATCCATGGCAGTCTCGCACCATAATGTAATACACACCGACTACAGTATGAGGCTTTTATTCTTCCATGTCCGGCAAAAGACTTGTGGATCCAAAGGGTGTACTTATAAGGATTGGATGGAAAAAACAGGTCTATTCCCCGCTGACGTTCATACATTTCAACATTTCATAATCCCAGTAGGAAATCAACTTGCTACAATGGCCTCTTTCACTATTTCACCAGGCTAATTGATGGTTATTTTAGCTGGTTGATTGATTGACCTGGAATAGAAAGGAACTTCAAAGTGATGTTTGGGTACTTGCCAAAATGGCTAGTGGAATAGAAACCATAGCCAAAACCCGTCCAGCATTTAGCCAGTGGCTGGCGTCAACTTCTCCTCCCGTTTCCAAAGCATGTTGCATAGCGTCACTGTCGGGCAGAAACCTTGTATCTCTTTCTCTATATATCATCTTTTCAAGTTCTTTCGTCAATTAATGCCCTATTTTATACTTCATTCATTGTATGACAGTATTGTGTCGTGTATGACAGTGTTGTGCAAAAATGTGTTGCGATGCAAAGCATTGTGAGCTTGCCTTGTAGATATACTATTTGTTCCATTTTCAATTATTTTTTTATGTTCACCTATAATGACAAGACATGCCCAACTAGAGACATTAGGTTCAAAGTGGTTAAGTCTGTTTGTGTTTTTTTTATATTAATATTTAACCAATGAAAGTATTAACAAGAGCCTAAGTGAATAATAATAACTACCGGTACTTTGGGTCCATTGGAACACAGGTTCCGTTTTCAATTTCCGGAAAAGCAACCGTTTTGGACATACAAGGTTTCCCGCACGACAGCGACGATAGGTTAGTTAAGCGCAGGGCTGTGCGATAGCGAAACCCATTCGTGGACAATGTCAACAACTGTCAGCTAATATGAGAATCTAGAAATGAAATTGGAGTGGAAGGGGTAAAAACTGAAGACACAAGGGTGCTTCCTGGACACCGGTGTTATGTAAGAGTACACCGCTCTGAGGTAAGAGACTTGGCTGAGCACCATGCTACTTGTCCCTCCAACATTCCCCAGCACTGACATCACTCCCTGAAACCCAGTGACAACAGTATTTCAACCTCCCCGTGGGGCAGTCAGTGAAGGGGTAAAAAAGAAAAGAAAAAACTAAGTACGGAGACGAGTTTCAGTTGCACTAATTCATTTCTCTTCCTGGGGTAATAAGAGTGTGAAAGGGGGGGACTTATTAAGTTTAACTCAGTCAGACATACAAGTAGGATCATGCTCGGCGTGGTGCTCAAGCCTCGAGACTAATACTAGTTGCTGCTGGAATGCAAGCAGAGGGGACCACCAGAACCAAGGGGTTCAACTTGGGGTCTGCAACCCACTTGTGGTCCCCCAAGCCATTGCATGGGGTCTCATAAAAAGAAAAAGAAAACAGTTTTCCGTTTATTGTCCACTTGAGCCCTATTGTACTTTGTTCAAAAATAGCGAAAATAGTCCATCTATAAGCTCACAACATGTGACGTGTTGTGAGCTTTGAAAATGTTTAAAAAACTGAACATATTTTTTAAATATTTTACTTTATTTATTTTTGAAAACCTGCACAAAATTAGGGATGCTAGGTTTAAATGTGGTTAAGGTCATTTAAGAAAAGCAAACCAACAAGAGTAACAGGTTCCTACTACATGCTGTGAAGACGTACATTTTAGAAATAATGCTGCTAATAATAATTTGAAAGGGACATCATATTCCTACTTTCACTTGATGTTGCCGTAATAGTGTGTTATTAAAGAGTAATGAACCACTGAAGTGAAAGGGGTTGTCATAATATAAAATGATCACTTCTTATTTGTGGGTCCACATGAACCCTAGCGTCCCGATTATGGACATATCATAATGTGAACATTCTGTGAAAATAGGCAAACATTTGGCGAAAATAGCAGATCTTCTAACTCACAACATATCCTGTTGCGACGCGCAAAGAGATTTAAAAGGAGTGGGCCAAGGATATATAGTACGTCTGGGGACCCCGGTCAATAAAGTATATAGGGTTTAAGTGGTTAAAATGGACCACAGCACTAAGGGCTGCTATGGTACAGTGGTTGTCTACCGATGAGCAGGCTGGTGCATTGCATGGTTGCCTCTGCCGTCAGTGTGAAAGGGTGAAAGGCTGAAAGCATATAAATGCAGACTAGAGATCAGACCGGCCTAAATGTTTGCTCAATTGCTCCATGAGTATTAAAGGAGGAGACAGAAATGAAACTGCATTTTCATGACAGGGTTATTAACCTGTCTTATATCATATATCTCAAGGAAAGACAATTCAAATCACATCAAAACAATTAAATTGCTTGTAATGCAACTTCTAGAAAATTCTCTGCAATGTCGCCTATGAGGCGTGTTTAGTGAGTTTGCGAGGAGAAGGCAGAAGGGAGGGACTGTGGCCTCTTGGCATGAGCTATGTGGCGTATTGTTCTGGGGTCATGTTACAAAGTTTCTGTGGTAAGGTTAGTAAGAAAATAAAACCCAGGAAGTAGATTACCTCTCCAAAGGCTCCTCGTCCAATCACCTTGAGGATCTCGAAGTCCTCCTTGTGCAGGCGCATCTGCTTCACCTTGGTGGTGAAAGGTTTGGCTGCAGAGAGAGAAGAGGACACACAGTCAGGATTTTACTTCAATCCACCACTAGGGACTTCACAACCACAGCAAGGTTGATACTCATAAAATCAAATCATATTTTTCACCGAATGCCTCATTAAGTGGAAATATTTGGGGGATGAATATTGGTGATATCATGTACACAAGAGGCATTCGTTGTTAATTTCCTTCAAGTTCATAGAATGTAAGCAACTTTACAGCAATGCAGCGTCTAAGAGCCAAGAAGAATCAAGAGGTGTTTGTCACTCAGTCATATAAGTACAAGCAGTGAAATGTTGGTATGACATGGTCCACAAGACTGTCCAACAGCAGCAATGTACAAGATTAGAGTCAGACCAATATATTGGTTTGGCCGATATATTAGCAATTATTTGACTTTTTTGACGGTATGGGCAATTATAGAAAACCGATGTGTTCTGATCACTTTCAAACTGGTGTCTGAAAATGTTCAAAGATTGCTGATCTACAAGCTCATAAAGCAGCGCATTGCAATGTGTTGTGAGGTTTTAGGACCAAAAATTATACTAGACCAGGAAATAATAATAGTAATAGCATTTAAAACATTTCAGCTGGGATGGATGAGGAGGAACTGCTAGGTGGCCAAGTCAGGATCAAGTATTTCAGTAATAGATTTACTGTCATATTACTCTCAAGTTTTCCATAAAACGTAGTGTATGAGCCCTTTTTGAACAGAGAACAGCCTTAAAACCTATATATAATTTTTGCAAGCGGGTTTATCATGTGAGCCATCACCATGCAGGTTTTAACCTGCATTCTAATTACATAAATTTAGTCTTGCTCAGGGATGCAGGCTGACGGAAACTAAAACATGGATATAATATCACAGTGCGATAACCCACCAACAACCCCACCGTTCTCAGTTCCAACCCATGCTGATAAAAACAGTAGTGTGTCGGTATAAAAACAGACTTTTATCAGGTCTGGGTGGTCATGTTAGTCACAGGCATTCTCTTACAAAAGCTAAGCCGAGATGAGAGATTGAATCTCTGTGATCAATGAATTCAGCATTTCCCTCATTTGTTGAGCAGCCTTCAGTCACTTCCTGGTTTACATGATATGAGCACGCCTAACCTGAATTGACCACAGGTTCACCAAGGTCAGCCAATTGGCTACGCTGATTCTGCATTGATAAAGGGTGGAGATGTTTAAAGGGATAGTTCTGTTTTTCATATATCTAGTATCAACTGAAATGTAGTTATCTAGCTGGTGGATACTGGCAAGCTAACCCCTTTCGTTTCCATTGCTACAAAATGTTAACAAACATCCAGTGGACATTTCTTAGTAACCGTAGTGCCAATTTAAAAACGGTTTAACTATCCCTTCAAAGTAGAATCCACAGGAAGTTATCTATCACAGTAATAATTAATTAATGGGCAAAGTCTTGGCACCTATGCTGATCACTCCAGCAGTGTTTTCATTGCCTTTTTATATTGGCCTTTACCTAAGTGTATATTATTATACATTTAAATTATTTAGACATACACACTTGCATAGCAACTGATTAACAAAAGAAGCCATTTACAGTGACTTTCCAAACATCTGTTTTCTCCATGCCTACTGCATAGTGTGTGTGTGTGTGTGTGTGTGTGTGTGTGTGTGTGTGTGTGTGTGTGTGTGTGTGTGTGTGTGTGTGTGTGTGTGTGTGTGTGTGTGTGTGTGTGTGAAACTGACCACCAGCCAATAGCTGGCAGTCGGGGCCTTTCTGCAATCCCTCATCGGCCAATCATCACTCTAAAACTGTCTGGTTGCCATGACTTCACAAAACCTCTGCAGTTCAGGAAAAAGACATTCTCCTGCTGTGAAAAAAGGGAAAGGCCTGCAGATATAAAACAAACAGGCCACTGAGAGCAACCCAACCCCCACCCCCCTGACACACATCTCCTCCCCCCTTTTCTCACATTTTGTCTGTCCTGTTCTCCCTCTCTTCCTTCCATTCTGTCGCTCCCTCTCTCTCTCTCTTCGGGAAGCCTTGCTCACTCTCACCCTCCCCTTCTCCTCCTGTTCTGTTCTCTCCCACCGCAAGTGACAACAGGCCTAACCATGCCAAGGTCATGCACTGGAGGAGCACAAATGGAGACCACAGTGTGTGCCCTGCCCTCCCTGGCATAATACTACTCTCACACACACACACACACACACACACACACACACACACACACACACACCCTCAGTGATCCCAGAGCGTAGGCTGGATGGTGGCAACACCTGTCACGGGAAAGTGAAGCTTGCTGACTTAATTTTACATCTTGTAATCCTGGAACAATGAGCCTTTTACACACTGGCGTGTTTTTGGCATCAGGTGCGTAGGAGAGCCGTTTGATAATGTAATATTAAAGGAAGTTCATGAGGTCATGAGGCTAATTATTGTAACCTATTGTACAATGTACATGTCACAAACAAAAAAAGTTCCAGTGCAAGCAAGAGACAGCGTGCAGTGAGGTTTTCCACCCACTCCTCTGTAATCCCAAGGACACCAGCAGCTTAATAAAGGCTTTAGGAGAGAAAACCATCAGCTTAAGAGCCTGGAAGTACAGTAACCAGTAGCATGTTGGCCAGCTCCGAAAATAGCCGATCTACAAGCTCACACCGCGTTGTGATGTGGCGCGTTGTGAGCTTGTAGATCGGCTATTATTGCCGTGCAACAAATCAGGCTTTAGTCTCTCACAGCTGTCTCCATCTGTTTGAGAAAGACCACACTGTAAAATTCTGTGTGTTAATTTAAGTATGTTTAAAAATAGGTCCACGTATTGGTTACATTTTTACAGTTCTATTTAAATTAACACTGATGATTTTGCTGTGAACTCACACAAAGGTTCAATTCAGGAGATTCTCAAGAGACACATTCAAGCACGTTTCATCACCTTAAAAAAAAAAAAGGTACAAGGTGCACCGAACACCCCGGTTTAAATTAAGTACCAATTCCAATTCAGATGCCATGCATTTTAATATAAATGTATATGACTACTCTTCGGCTTTAGTGAGTGACTTTGAGCCAACACACGATTCTTTTTGAAATATGGCTTGTTCCTTGCAGAAGTTTGACAGGGATGGGGCCATTTTCCTGTCACAGAGGGACTAAATTGGGGAGTTGACAAGCGACATAGATTCAACCCTATGAGATTGGGATTAGTCCAGTAACTTGTTGTGGTACCCAGGAGTGTAGCCTTTTATCTGCAGGTTCCACTATTTTATTTGAGCTATAACAAAACTGGTGTATTCAAATCAGATTTTGGCACATTTATTACAGCAGTGTCAGTATATGAATGCACTGTAAGCTAGCCAAAGAACAGAACCAGTAACGACTAATGACTCTGAGAAAGATCACTTCCAAATGTTTGTCCTGTCAAGGCAAATGTATGGTTGGTACATGAGTGCATAGTATATCATTTAATGGGATTATTTTTTGTTGTTTAGCTCTATACTCTTGTCTTGACTCTTGGCTTTTAAAACACAACACAGATTTACTGCCATATTCCGGCTTTGTAGGCCAGAATATCATTAATAACCATTTATTGATTTGCTACTGGCTAGTTAAATCTCACAGGAACTCTTGACATCTCTGTCATAAAAGCATTGCAAATATGATCAAACTTTTGTTATTTTTTATGTATTATAGAATCTACACCGAAGAGGACAGCCAAGGCTAGCAAAGTTGGCCATTAGCCAGAGACTAATTCATTTATACATGACAATAGCAGATCTAAAAGCTCATGTTGAGATGCGACGCTGCATTGTGAGCTTGTAGATCTGCTATTATCAGGCTTACAAGTCATCACACTCTGATATCAATAAGAGTATCGAGTTATCAGTACTCCAACTTCTAATTTGCCTTCTCTCTTATCAGTCCAGGGCAAGCCATTCACCCTAATGGATGACAATAACTGATACGATACAGGCATCGACAAAGACAATTCGAGCCAAGATCTTGGCCATGGCTGGAGAGTTTCCTATTCTGCTGTCAGTCGGACTCAGTCCAAAGTTAAGTATTCAATATACTCGGCGACATCAGGCACAAAGGCTGGTGCTGTTGGGAAGACAATAGCGGCTGAAAACCGGACAGTTCATCACCTCTTCCCCCTCAGTTGAATTGATCTGGTAAGGCGTAAGGGACTGGGAGCTCAGAATCACTGGCAATATTGTGTTATTGAATACACTGGGTCCCCGTGGTGATTGCAAATGTCTGGTACACCGCTTGGCAAAGCACGGATACTCAATTCTCATTGTGATCATCATGTGTGCATGTCTGTGTATTTTGTCAGACAGATACGCCCATATATGGGACTGACGACTTCAAACTCGGCGTGCGTATCGCAGATAACCTGAGTGAGTCATGCGACAAGTGGGAAGTCGGTCGGATCAGCAGATCTCCATATAAATATTGATGAATCCGCAAATCCCCAAATATGGAGTACCCCTAAGTCATCAATATGGCATCATAGTACTGATGTCATAGACTGGCCTGGACTACATATTTGAGCATGCCTGACACAGAACTCCATGTATAGGCATAAAAGGGACACAGACAGACGGGGACAACAGGTATTGCATAACTGGGTGGGGAATGCATGTCCAACTTGACCACAGGAGAAAAGTGCCTAATATGCATTATGTTCTCGCTATAAGTAACATATTGATGTATTGCATCTACAAATGTCAATATGTACACTTTGTAATATATAAATATTGTATGTCTTTTAATAGTTGCACAATGCTCAAGTGAGCTTCTGTGGGCACACCTGGCTTGTTAAAAAATAATCCGCTCTTTCATTATAACAATGCTAATAGTAGTTGCTACTGTGTATTACATATTCATATCCATACAAGTATATACTTACTGTATGTATGAAGTACAAAACACAAAGTATGTATGGCTACATAAATATGCATGTACATCGTGTTATTTTTAAGTGGTCATTAAGTATTCATTGTACGCAATGTTTTCTGAATGTACGTTTTCTGTGTTGACACTACACAAACTAAAGCTAATTCCTTGTCAATTCACTGCCACATGTACAATATTGATTTAACCCAGAGAATAGATTTGACTGTGTATGAGTGTAAAGTAGCTGTTATCACGTCACTGTTCTAAGGCAGTGGTTCTCAACCTGTGGGTCGGGACCCCCAGGTCACTTCATGACAGTTAAGTGACAATTTAAGGACTTTTAAGACCTTTTTAATACCTAAAAAAAAAATGAAAAGAAAAAAGACCATTACTGCATCAAAACTAATCAACAAAATATACTATAAAAACAGATCAAACATTGGCCAAATTGCCAATCTACAAGCTCACAACAACGCGCGTTGTAAGCTTGTAGATCTGCTATTTTCACAATATTTATCTGTGGAAGAGAGTCAAACTAAATGTAATGCCAACAATTCCAAGTTCTTGTCAGTGTGGGGGGGGGTTCCCAGTTCAAATATGATTATTTTGGGTGGTCGCGGCCTGAAAAAGGTTGAGAACCGCTGTTCTCAGGGATGAAGGGGACCTGAGAGAGAGCAGAGAGACCCCTCTGCTCTGTTGATTAGTAGCTCTGTACCGAGTCAGGAGCTCAACTAAACCCACCAGATGCAAACGGTCTTTCATCTCCAAACCTTGGAAGCCATGGGCCCTGTCCACAACAAAGCACACACGCAGAAACACAGGGACGAATGCGTACAGAACAGACGCACAGTAGCACACGCACAAGGGTACGCTTACGATACGCTGACACACAGTCCAATCTCCCTTCATCTGCAGCAGGGGAGTCGGCAACCTTTTCGGGTACACCATCACCATCACATTTTCCAAGGCTGCCGTGATCACCCAGTGCCATATAGTGAAAACCACCATTTATTTTATGTCTTTTTATTGTTTAGAAGAATAATACAAGCATAGAATAAGTAAGAATAGTCATTTTAATACTTCAACCTAGTGGCCCTAGTTTGGGCATGTCATCATCATTATAGGCAAAAACTGTCCAACATGTTCCAAAATCTTCCAAATGTTTAAAAAAAAATAAGAGGAAATAGTGCGATCTACAAGCTAAGTATGGCATAAGTGTTTAATAATTAAAACGAACAAAGAATGACAACAATGAATAACAAAGGTAAGCTACCTTGTGATTTATCTAGGGACAAAGGTTTTAAGCACATCAACCAATAATGGTTAATACGTTGTTTTTGATTAACTCAATTGATCACCTCAATAGCCCAATCTGATCACCTGGTAGATCAAAAAGAACTGACCACCCCTGATCTACAGTCTTTCTGACACACATGCATGTGTGTGTGTGTGTGTGTGTGTGTGTGTGTGTGTGTGTGTGTTTTGGAAATAGGCCTACAAGACGCATATTTCAATTCACTGCTGGGTCAATATATAAAAACACTGTTACTCAAACAAAAGCTGTCTCCACTTGCATGTCTTACAGACTTGCAGCCAGTGAACAATGCCTGCGTGCGTTCTTATGGCCGAGTTAGATTGATTGCAACACCGCGGGCCTTCATTACAACTCTCTGACAAAGAGCTATCGACAATCAAAATATACAAGCCGGCCCAAACATAGCAACGGTCGCTATGTCGAGGCGTGGCGCGAGCCTGTGGCAATGCTTTTGGAAGGTGGAAATGGGAGCTTTTGGAAGTGACTGGGGCTCTTTGTGTTGTTGAGAGGGTTTTGCAAGAGCACTGAAACAGACTTGATGCGTACCGCTGGAGAGCCAAAGATTGGAACAAGATGACATGTCAGTCACTTATAGCAAAACGCACTGGTGTGCTTTGTTGAGTAGACACACACACACACACGCACATAATTTCCATGTGCAAAATATACACACACAGTAAAATCCTCAGAGTTAATTTAACTCTCAGAATGCATGCGCACACGCACACACAGTACACAGCTCTAGGATGCAGTGAAACTGGAAAAACACGAGTGAAGCCAGCTAATCCACACACAGCCAGACTGGTTTGGCCCAAAACAGTGGAGTGGTTATCAGAGCCATCTCCCTCCATACCGAGCAGAGAACTCTCAGCCATTTTTGTGTGAAACTTGGTAACAACGGGAAAGTGGGTTCACTTAGCAAGTAGACCCGCAAATGACACGCTCAATGCTCATGACCAAGCCTCACCCTGGGCCATTTCCATGATGTGCTTTTCTCAGCCATATCGGGCTCTTTGGCTACATGTGAAGAACACGTACACACATGTACGATAGTATAGCACAGAAAAGCATGGGGTGCGTTGTATGTGTGTTGTTACATGACTGAAATATGGTGTGTGTATGTGTGTGTTTGTGCTAGCATGCCTGTGTGTGTGCAAGTTAGTTATGTCTGAGTAGTGTGTACCGCACGTCTGATGAAGACATATGGTTTGTATGTGTATGTAAGTGTATGTGCGTGCCAGTGTGTGTGTAGACTATGCGTGAGTAATAGCTGCTGTGTATGTATGATGGAACCCATGGTACCCCATTCCTAAGCGCCCACATGTGCCAAATGTATATTTGCTTTCCTCTCGCTACTTGAAACAAGTACAGCAGCACTGGAATCGAAGAGGGAGGGAGGGAGGGAGGGTGAGAACAAAATAGGAGGAAAATAAATGAAGAGTAGGTAGCAACAAGGAAGAGAGTAATCGACTAGGAGAAGGGAGAAAGCCAGAGCTATGAAGGAGAGGAAGACTGAAGAAAAGTGGTAGAATGGTGATGGTGGGGCAGAGGCTTACAGAGAGACAGAGAGAGAGAGAGAGGAAAAGAGAAGCTAAGCCAGGGATGTCAATGACTTCCTCAGCGTAGACGAGACGACAGGAGATTGACACAGAAAATAATATATGAACCTCTTAGGTGGTGAGGTGAGTGAAACGAGGACAGAGACTGAGAGACAGAATGAGAGACAGAGAGATAGAGTGTGGGAGGGAGAGGAGAGCCTCTCATTCCCAGGCCCTCCAGTCAGCAGTGAGACTTACAGTAAGTGTCCAACCCTTACATCCGTACTGCACTCCAACCCCAACCCAGTTCCAGCTCCAGAGTGGGACGGACGACATCTGGAAGCTATAACGGGGATTATTTACAACCACAGTGAGGTAACGACACAAAAATGCCGCCTTCAGGAGAGAGACAGAGAGGGAGAGAGAGGGAGAGAGAGAGAAAAAGAGAGAAAGAGAGAGAAAGAAGCAGAGAGACAGACATCAGTGCTTCCCAGTTAACAGTTGGGGTGTAGAGAGACCTTGGAATGGCCTTCCGCTCCCCCTGACCATGGCGGGATTGCTGAAGGAGGTGGACTTATCACACCTCGTATGCGGGCCAGGGAGTTCTCCCGGCTAAGGAGGGAAGACCCTGCGTCGTAAAATGAAGGCAATCCAATCCATACGTGTGGCCATAGCTTCTGAAGCTGCAAGAGTCATATAGGGCCAATCATGACTAAAGGGACTATGGGTGACTTTATTCCCTAACGTCATCACATGGTCAATGAATACTTGTCGTTCACATGTACAAAGCCTCCAGGAATTTGGATTTCTGGATAACATGGGCTCGTTTTTTTTTCCTTTTCGGAGCTCAGAATCCAACCCGCAAAATTTGCAATGGCTTGTAATTTCCGTACGAGGTCACGTGGTTTGTGAGTACGAGGCTGTGTTTTTCCCCTGTGCTTTTTTTTAAGGATGAATACCTCACCAAAAAGCAACTTGGCTTTGCCTGACTTCATAGGAAATATGCTGCTAGAATTACTGTTACATGAGCCTTGTTCTTCCAATTTAAAATGACTGATGTCAGTGTCAGTCATATAATGCCACTGTGTCAGCAGGAATTTCACTGCCAAGTCAAGCCAGGCTCAGCAACTAGGACTGCGACTATCGACTAACTTTCTTGGCGATTATTCTATCGATTACTTTTTGCAATTAATCAAAGAATCAAGACGTTCTTTTATATATATCAACATCAATTAACCACTTAAGCCTTATTTTATACTTTGTTGGTACAACTATGCTATAAAAAATACCAAAATAGCCGATCTACAAGCTCACATGGCCAAGCTAGATCTGCTATTTTTGCTATTTTTTAAGGCAATTTTCTTTTAATTATCAATTAAAACAATTAGTTCAATTAACTCTTGCACCCCTATCAGCAACTACAGCCTGATAGATCCCAGCAATCTATCGATCTAGGATCATTCTGTCAGTCAAAATCAGCAACACCTCTTTGTTCAGAAACGTCTCAAGACAGACTGTACCAGGAAGCAGACAGGGTGGAAAATGCTACAGAAACAGAAAGGAAGGGGAAAAAATCACAAAACTGTTGTACTGCTCAGTACCAAAATTATATTATCTTCTTTTTGGGAAATGTGTTAAGTGAACCAAACTAAGTTTAAAATGTTTTAAAAGGTCAACTTCTGTAGGTAAAATACATTGGTCTCTCCTGAACAAAAGCTGCCTTATTTCAAAGGCAGGTGTGTGTGTTCCTGGTTAAACAAAGTACACATAAATACAACTGAGTGAAGGCTGAATAAATAGCACACCAAGGTTATCAAAGGGAAATCAAGGCTGGACGGTTGTAATAACCCACTCCCTAAAAGGAAAGTGACTAAGCACCACACAGAAAAAATCCCCAGAGTTATTTTAACTCTGACAGTGTATAAATGGACCATTACAGATCCATTTTTACACTCCGAGTTAAATTAACACAGAGGATTTTACTGTGAGGGGCACTTCAAAAACAAAACAAAAAAAGCTACTTGCAGTTTTAACTGCAAGTAGCTTAAAACATCCACTAAATTACCCAAATTACAGATGGAAATTGAACCAGGGCCCCTTCATGTCACAGCCAGGGGTTCTCCCAGCAGATGTGTAAGGGAGGCGATCTCGCCAGAGAACCAGCCGGCCCCAAAAAAATACACACACACACACACACACACACACACACACACACACACACACACACACACACACACACACACACACACACACACACACACACACACACACACACACACACACACACACACACACACACACACGTAGGATGTATGTCAGGGAGATGTTATTAAATCATTGATAAGAACTGAAAATCTGTATTGTGGGGGTTGGGAATCGCTTAGAGAATGTAAACATGCGTTGGAGCATTAAATTGGGTTTAATGCTACAGTGCACACCAGCAATACCAGAATTCCCAAAGAGAAGCTCTCCGTCTGCATCACTACCCCACATCCATCCGCTCGCAACCCCACATCCACCCTGTCGACCTCAAGTTGTCCCCACATGTATGTCTCCTTTATCTCTTTCTTCACAATTCCCACTGCCGTCATCTCTCCATTTCCATCACCACCCCCGTCCCTTTTCAACTCGCAAACCACCCTTTCTATCTTTTTTCTTCCATCTCTATCTGTCTCACTCCCTCTCTTACTCATACTCTCACTCATCGTTCTTTAGTGTTCTCTCCCCTGTCACACTAATAAGAGGGCAGACATGGTCGGAGAGGCCTAAAAGCTGAACAATGTGTGTCGGGCTGTGGTAAGCACATAAACAGGATGTGCCCAAAATATTAACTAACCAAAAGGCAGCATGGACTTAACACAAAACAAAACTAGGTCAAACCCCAGTATATGGCTGGACCTTGTCTGGGAAATGTGTTAATGAGGTGGTCAACATTGTAGCCGCTGCTAAACAGTAGGAGTGTACAAAAACAAAAAAAGCATCCTATTCATTCAATATTGGCATATCATTATTAATGAAATATATTTCCACATCCTGTTCCTTTCATCTCTCTCTCCCGCTTTTTTATTTTTAACTAAACTAAGTTTTATGAACTGTCAGAACTGGGCTTTGAAAGAAATCCAGCTGCCTCATCACCAGGCTGCCGTCTTGCTAGCTCCTCCTCTTTGATGCAAGAGTTTCCCTGTGTAATAGCTGGGAAAAGTCAACTGTCTCAGCCAGCCCGCTGCCTGCTTTGTGCTGACTCGGTGAAGCCGACTACAGAATTTTTCAGTGATGTAGTAAAGTAGGTTAATTTGTGAAATCAAAGTCCTATGTTTCAAACAGGATGGGCAATTTTATCTTATAGCCACCCACAATAATATGAATCGATTTGAAGAAACATAATGGCTGACGCACAGACAAGTCAATCATGACTTTTCCCCCAAAATAATAACTATGGGTGAAAGGAATCAGTTTCTATTGCTTTAGCTGTGCTTTTCTGAATAACGTCTTCGGATTTGGGTACATCCGTGCTAAACAGTAAACAGTCACAGCACTTGAGGACTGCTGCTGGGAAAAACATGGAACTAAATAAGCCCGGCGAGACAACGTGAGAAAAGGTGTTCTAAGCAGAGGAGCCCAGACTTGGCCCGGGTTCTGCTTTCTGTACAGGAAGCATTCTCGTTCACATCAAAGGATCCTTCAGACGGGCATATCGGCAGACTCAACCCACATGGCAAACAAGTTGATTTACACAACCCTGTGTCAACACAACCTTTTTAACATATCAACTGCAGATAAATACTAAGCAGTATCAAAGCAGCCTGGCTGTGGCGTGTGAAACTGGGCTTACACATGGAAGTACAGCCGGGCCGGGCCGATATTATGTTTGTGGTACTGACCGTTCTGAAATAACATTGGTCAAAAATTATAATATATGTGTAATATATCTTCTGATTTATTTGGGGTTTTTTTACAGCTAGAATATCGCTTTTGGTTGGAAACCTTGTATGTCCAAAACCGTTACTTTTCAGGAAAGGGAAAACATAACCTGTGTTCCAATTTCCAAAGGATCCAATTTGTTACTTTTGTATGACACTGTCATTTGACAAAGTATACAATAGGGCATTCATTTATTAAAAACAAACGTTGAAATATGGAGATAAAAATGTTCTGCCCGACACGACAGTGACGAACGGTATAGAATGTGCCTTTGCCTAGTGCATGGATTCTGCAAATATGTGATGATATTGATCTTTTCCTGTATGGACTTTGTTCAGGATAGATAGCAGAAGATTTTAAAGGGTTACAACTTACACGGGTCAATATAATACCCCCAGCCATCAGATATATTGGCCTGGTTCAAATGCGTGTCTTTCACTGAATGACAGATGCACGGAGAGCTGGAATGTGCCTCTGCTAGTGTCAGAAGTGGCCTGATACCAATCATACCGTAACACCGATGGCCTGTCACAACAAAAGTGAGATGACAGCAGCATCATGCAGCCAGCACAGTAGAGATAATGCCTTTCTACATGGATGAATGTGAAGTGAAGTGAATTGAATATGAATTATGAGCGGGGGGATTTCACACACTTTCCCCGAGGAATTCAGCCATCTGAACCACTTGAACCCTAGTGTCCCTATGCTGGGGTGAACATTTAGCGACACTAGCTGAGCTCAAAAGGCATCGCGTTGCGACGGGTTGTGAGCTTACTCAAGTCAATAAGGCAAGATAAAAATGTGTGGACCAAGTATTGAGCCCTAGGGGACCTTGGTCAACTAAGTATATAGGGTTTAAGTTGTTAAAATGTTTTATTGAGACATGGCCATGTTTTGGGGACTTTGTTCGGCTGTAACAATCTCAACAATGAGACCATCTAGAGTAGATCGACAGTAGCCTAAACTGTGCGTAAAAGATGTACCAATTCAAGCGCTTTAGCCTAGATTTAGACTTGAACCATGACAAATTAAATAAACAAGTTAATAAATCATGATTGACGTACAATAATGTAGTAACTGAATGAGGAATTGATTTAAATCACAATGTACATCACGGCTGGCTTGCAACAGGATGGGAGGTGACCACCAGTGAAACAGACAGACAGCTGTGCAAACCTGCTGTTCTTTACAGCCAGTAGACACCTTTGCTCCTTGTTCCCAGGAACAAATGACTTTACAAGCACAGCCTCCGGCAGCCATCAAAGACACAGGCTGCCATGTCAGGCTGAAAGCAGGGGATGGTGCAGCTATAAGACAGCATGTGGACAGGGAACTGTTACACAACCAGGTAATATATATTTATATAGTTAAAAGCTATAATATCTTTATTTTTGTTTAGTTTTATTAGACAGCAGAGTGGAGATAAAGGAGGGGACAGAGCACATGCGACACACAATAGGTCACGCACCCATGACATTGTGTATATATGATATGCATGGTAACGAAGAAAACACAGGGTTGTCCCATAACTGCTTAAGCTCTACTCAAAAATCTACAAGGTCACAATGTGTCATTACGTGATGCATTGTGAGTTTTTTTCGACAATATGTGAAAATGTTCACCTATACATGCCCAAAATAGTAGCGACAGTTTGAAAGTGGGTAAGAATGCTTCAGCGGATATGTGGTTTTGACAAATGTTAAAGCAACAACATTTATACTGAAATACTATGAAATTCTATTCTTGTATAACTGAAAGATTATGAAACTCTGTTCAATTTACAAATCATGGCTGGAAGCAGTTTAAGACCTGATATCACGCCAACATGTCAAGAGTTCTGTTGCAGACCCATGAAACATGCCACTGCTCAAGTTTCACACTGACCTCACTCATCCTGGGTTTGCTCATGTTGTCTGACAATTAGAGTCTCTATTAGGGGTGGGACGATATATCGATATATCGATATATCGCGATACTTTCTCCCGCGATAAATAATCGATATCCTCCCGAAAAATATCGACCTTTAAAAAAAAAAGTTTGTGATACGTTGTTTTTCCTACTCTGTATTTGTGTAATGATGATTTTGAACTGTTTGGTGCTATTTTATGTGTTTATGAATTGAATACAAGGACTATCGTGATATATCGTTGGTGAATTTTCATGCAATATATCGTGATATCGCAATATATCGATATTTTCAGATATCGTGATATATCGTTGGTGAAATTTCATGCAATATATCGTGATATCGCAATATATCGGCATTTTCAGATATCGTGATATATATTGTTATCGTGGGCCTAATATCGTGATACATATCGTATCGTGAGGTACCCATATCGTCCCACCCCTAGTCTCTATATTAATTTTCAGTGCACACCACGTCCCTCCAACCAGCAGAACACACAGCACTGCCACTGCAAATGCTGAGACGTTTTATTCCCTCTGGGGTCACTCGTGCTGGAAATTAACCAACTCGTTTGGGTGAATGAGTCTCGAGAACAGGATGGAACCAATAGGGACACGAACAGATGAGAGCAATTGAGGACTGGTATGAATGGAAATTATTTTTATTTTTTTTTGGGTCTTTTTATGCCTTTATTATAGATAGGAAGGACAGTAGGCTGACAGGAAATGGGGAGAGAGAGATGGGGAGTGACACGCAGCAAAGGCCATCGGGATCGGGACTCGAACATGCGACGTGCTGCATTGTAGCCTAGGTGCCCAGGCCGCTACGCCAGCGATTTGGGCCAGACACTTAATCCTGACTAGGGGTGCAGCAGTTAATCGAACTAATCGATTGATTCGATGATGAAAGAATTATGGATTTTAATAAAAATTAAAAAAACGTAATTTCATAAAATACAGAAAATAAGCTCACAGCGCGAAGATCTGCTATTTCTGCGCAACACCATTGTAAGATCAAATATTAAATAGGACTTTAGGTGGTTAATCAGACTAACTGATTTAGTCGATTATTTAAAAAAAACAATGACATTGTTTTGCATTACAAAAACTACCCCACAAAAAGTCCTTCTCGATTAAATCGAAAAATAATCAATATAATAATTGCTAAGAAGCCAATCGATAGTTGTAGTCCTAATTCTGAACAACTCAGTCAAAGCAGAGGAGCGGACTTGTTCTGATTATTGGAAATCACCTTGACATTGACACGCAGTCACGCACAGACACACTGGGGAGAAAACAAACAAAAGGGTGGCATTTGCTTTACAGATGACCCAGGTGTTTTCTCTCCATTCAGCGTTAAGATGTGTCCGGCTGGAGGCTCCCTGTAGCAATATGTGTCATGGTAGCGGTAACTCAAGCTCAACTCAACCCTTTCATTCTCTGGGAAACAACCCAGCAAGGTGTGCCCAGGCTGGGGCGAACAGGAAAGACCTGGGGCTGGTGAGGGGGACCATGGAGAGGGGACAATGACAGGCAGAAGAAGAAAAAAAACCCGGCATTACAGCTCTCTTCGTGTTCAACACAATTCAAATTAAGTTTTGCTTTATAAGAGTAGTATTCAGCCATTAATATAGTGTGCACAGACCCAAGGGCAATACTTTATACTGCATGGTTCGTTTTAACCTAATTAGGTACCGGATGGGTGGGGCTAGCCACCTAGCAACAGGCAATGAGTGATATTGATATTAAGTTTGGTCAATCACTGGTTGGGATAGAGGGACGCTTTTAAAAGTAGAGATGCATTGAAATTGCAGTGTTCATGTGTTCAAATGACCATATCACAAGAGTCTGTCCACTCCATTCTTTATCTTTACAGATCAAAACGTGGTCCAGCAAACTATTGCTGTACAGAATATCAGGCCTGCAAATAAAGTATGCATGTCAGAGGAAATATAGCATTAAGTTGTACAGCTAAAAAATTATGACAAAAGGCAGTGTTGTTCACATCACAGTACACATAGCTATCACAATAGCTTTGTACAGCCATACTTAAGTCAATCAAAATGTTCTGTGACTGACAACTCCTGACACACATTTAGGGGTTAAGCTCAAACATAGTTAAATCAAACATAAAACTATTTGCAATTACTAACCCTTACATCAAGGTTTGATCCATAGCAATCAAAGAGGAGATATCAGACACACCAATTTCTTAATCTGTGGGTCTGTGCCCAAAATTGGTTCCGAAGTGATTCTGATATGACTTTAATAGAATATTGCAACGTAACTCAACGCAAAATGAACTTTGAATCCCAGTAAGACCAGTGAGAACTATGTTCCGTCATTTATCACCGACAGGAAACCAGAATGAGGCTGGAGAGGAAATTGCATCAGTTGCTTTTTCTAGCGTCAGCGGGCACTGGGAGCAGACTGTTCACTGTAGCAGCAGGTGGCTTATCAAAGCACACAGGAGCCATTAAACTCTTTACTTTGGCCTATGACTTATAAATGGAGAGCAATTTTTGTGTGTGCATGCGGCCACGCACGCATGCACATGTGTGTGTAGTATGTGCTTATGAGATCAGGACAAAACAAAAAGCAGGAAATAGTATACTGAGCAAAAAAGACAAGAAAACAGGAAATCTCTCCATCAATAATTTAAGGGAGTGTTGTGTCCTGAAAATCTGAAGGAGGAAAAAAAAGGAAGTCAAATTCCCGACCAATACTTTGCCAGTCCTCAGTTTTCTGTCCAGTTTTCCATTGCAGGTGGCTGCGCTGCTGTTCCAGAGCGACATAACAGTATGTGTAAGGCCATGTAGGCTGCACATCATTGGCAGCCTAGCGTCGCCTAAATCTGAACCAACCACAAAATTACCACTTTCTGCTCCCAAAATAAATGGATGGGACTGAAATGCGAGGCTATATCAACTCAACACAACTTTATTGTCAGTCACTCGCATCACATGTTTACAGGTGTAGAGACTAGAGAAGTGGGTGCAATTCTTTGTCACACCATCTCCATTATAAGAAAGGTGGAAAGATATATATTATATACAGGTATATACACACACACCTTCCACTGCTGCCCTACACAAGACACTTTCTAGGCCGCAACCAGTCCCCGCGGCTGGAGAAGGCTAGCCTGGCTACTAATTATAACCTTGAGAAGAAAGGTGTCAGTGCTGGGACTTGTAACCAAAAGCATCCTGAAAATATGCATCTGGCTATGGCTTGGGCGTGTTGAGACCTGCCTCCGTGCTCCGAGCAGGAAGAAGACACATGTGACCGCTGAAAAATGAATTACGCTTCGTAGGGAACAGGGGAGGGGGTTATTGCAAAATTGCACGGTGAGACTAGGAAACAGGACACAGAAAGAGGCAGGGCCGAAACTTTCTCTGTGAGGTGATAGTAGTTGGCTGTTTTTGTTTTGTTTCTAGCGACTAAAATAGCAGAACAGCCATCAGAATAAAATAAGAAAACACAGTGAGGTAGATACTTTCTTTAGATGACTAAGCCTTATATACTTTATTGTATGACGAATAACGAAAATAGCCGATCTACAAGCTTGCGATGCGACCTATTGTGAGTCCTAGGACCCACGGATGATCATTCAAGTGGATACTAGAGAAATTAAAATGCGTCCCGCAAAAAAAATGTGTCTCTGATCTGAAAGGGTTATAATTCTGGCTATATTTGTGTATGTTTAACTGATCTGAAAGTTTTACAAAAACCCAAATTCAAAAACATAATATGGAGATGTAAGCTGTGCACAGGTTGAGGCAGGGGGGAGGGCTTCACAGGTAGATGTAGGAGCAGAAGATACAGTATAACAGAAGTAGAAGCAGAGGTAGAGGTAGAGACAGGCAATGTAATCATGGTAGGCTGAACACAGGCTGAGGCAGGGGTCGATCTGAACGAAGTAGACTTGGGAGTAGAAAATATACTTGTTATTGTCGGTTGACTAGCAGCATTGATTGAGTGATTGCTTGAATACTTTATCAACATGTTTGTTAGTCTACTTCGACAGGTAGACATGGGCGGGCCGGGAGGCAAACCGGTGACCCTCTGATTACCACACAGCCTCTCTATCCACTAAGCCACGGCCACCCTAAAAAGAGGGCAGCACAACTCCTCAGCTCAAATGTTACTGTGGTTGACAAAACTTGACACATGGCAAGGAGTGCGATACCCAAGGAAGGTAGGAATTGGGGGAGATACACTGATGCACATAAAGTAGAAAGTAGAGGTCGAGAAGGCAACAGTAAGACGTCAATAATAGCAATGTTAAAGAAATGTTATGGTAACTCTGGTCTCATGCATCCTCCCCCAAAATAAAATAAAGGCTGGGGAAACTCTCTAGCTGGCAAAGGGAACCACATCAGCACAGCTGCCAAATAGTGTCAGTAGCAGATAAGGGTTACAAGCACAGTGACCTAAGCGATAAGCTGATTGAGTTAGTGTTGAGGGCTGCGATGGGACGGGCCCTTGTTTTGACTGTGAGACAAGACGTCTAGGTGATCGCCGACACCGATTCCCTGTTATCTCACTTCCAGTAACGTGCAGACAAATACCCCTTTTAAAAATGGGGGGGGAGGGGGGGGGGGTACTGTGGCTTATCATGCCACCTCAAGCCAAAGAGATTTATTTAGGTGTGGTAAAGGGTTTAATTAATGTGACTTTGGCTCGCTAACTCTTGCAGTTAGTTATAATGGACTTAAGCTGTAGTTTAATGTGAAACTACGCATGTTTACACAATTTAAAATCACACCTTAAAAATGTAACCTCTATAATACACAGGCTTAATTTGGGGTTAACCACTAGCTATGTTTGGGTTTTTTTTATGTGGGAGGCAATGCAACCTTAACAACTTGAACCCTTGCGTCCCTCTTCTGGGCATGTCATAATGATGAACATTCCGTGAAAATAGTAGATCTACAAGCGCACAACGTGTCAGATCGGCTATGTCCGGCAAAATGATTTGGTGTCGAGTTTCAACTGCATTTCCTTAACGGCACACATTTTATCGTTACTGGTAAACATATTTGCTCAAATAAGGTACTTAAGGAAACAGATGGATATTCAGCAAAGCAATTAAGGTTGGGCATCCTGACCAGGAGCTAAAACCATTTGAAACATATGGAAGATAATTATCTCAAAATGTCAGTAAATTCAATTTATTATGGGGGGAAACAGTGTAAAAAGCTAATTATCGAGGTGCCTGGTGGCTCAGCCAGTTAGTGTACAGACCATTATCCACAGACCATTATCGTCCTCGTTAGTGCAAGGACCAATAGGTTCAAATCCAACCCCCAACTTGTCTCGAATGTCTGTCTGCCCTTCGTTTCCTGTCTCTCTACACTTAACTAACTGAAATAAAGCATTAAAATACCAACGGTAAATCTATATATTTTTCAGGCATATTATTTCCAACCCCACCTTGAGATTATAACTTTATAATTAAGAGTGGATGTTGGCATATAAATGGTGTGTGTGTGTGTGTGTGTGTGTGTGTGTGTGTGTGTGTGTGTGTGTGTGTGTGTGTGTGTGTGTGTGTGTGTGTGTGTGTGTGTGTGTGTGTGTGTGTGTGTGTGCGTGCGTGTCCTTAATGAGGTAAGAAAACCAATTATTCAAGACAATGCTGTGAGTTGTGGGTAATAGGAGGCAGTGAGTGTGTGTATTAAGTCTGCATACAATGACTAATGTGAATAAACACTGAGACAGATACACATTATGTTCTTAATACATTCTAGAAACAAAAGGGGATTCTGGTTCCGTTGAGGTACAATGTGACAGTGACTGGAAAAGTACAAATACCAGTTTGATACATAATTCATTATCCTCATTTGTTGGTACTTTTCTCTGTTGAATAGAAGCAAAACAATTTTTTCATGCTTCAGAAAGAAAATAAATTATCTGAAGAATCACAGCAAACAGACAACATTTGCCAAACAAAATCACCACGGCACAAATAGGGTTGTTTTGGCCTATAATGACATGCCCAAAATAAGGATGCCAGGTTGAAATTGGTTAACCACTTAAACTCTAAATTTGCTGACCCCCAGGGGTCTGTAGTTGGCCGGCTCGTTTTTTTCCCCTTTATACCAAATTGCTTAGGTGAAAATAGCCGATCAACAAGCTCTACAACGCATTGACGTGTTGTGAGCCTGTAGATATTTTTGACTGAACGTTTGCCTATTATGACAATGCCCAGAATAGGGACATTAGGGTTCATGTGGTTATGGAATACAAACAAAGACATACTGTGGCCAGCTATGGGAGCTGCTGCGTTGCTAATGCGTCATGATGGTAAGTGAGGGGAGGAAGCACAGAGTGAGGTATGACTCTGACTCCGAGTCTGAATATAGACTTTTAACACCAGAGACGTCTCCATCGCCAGACAGTTGAGATGACAATCGGAGCGACCACAGGATTTCCCCCAACACCGAGTCCTCTCAGGGGAGAGCGGTTGAGGAGAGGGAGGGAGGGGAACTGAAGCAAGGACTGAATCTTCCTGCGCGAGAGTGTTTGTGTGTGTGGTGGCGGGGCACAGGACGACCACAATGCCACGGTCCGTACAGAGTGTGCATGGTTAAGAAATTAGAATAATCACATTCATACTTGAGCGCTATATACGCTGAAGCCTGATTTATACTTCGTCAAATGGCGGTGTCGCGTCGAAAATAGGCGATCTACAAGCTCACAATGCGTTGCATCCACGACGTGTAATGAACTTATAGATTGGCTATTTTAATCTTACGACAGAGCATAAATTAGGCGTCAAATGATCAATCTCAGTATTCTCAGTCATAAGCACACCACCCTCCCACACACACCACTTCCTCTACCACATGGCACCCACAACAACCCGTTCAATAACTAAACCGCAAAACCACTACCTCATTTTCACCAGCGAGTCTGAAATGAATGCAGCGACTCTTCCAGAGTGCTGAGAACATGCTTCACAGATGAACATATTTAAACAGATTAGTGGGGCAGCAGACAGCAGCTAAACAGGAGCTTCATTTTTGTTGCTGTGAATGCAGCCAGACAACATGGTGATTCAGGCAGGCCAGGCCAGCGGATGGACCAGCAGATCAGTTGCATGTGAGGCCCTGCCAGTGTGAGTTGAATGCCTGTCATTTAGCTGGGAAGGTGGATGGAGAGGTGCTGACTGACCGCATGCCCTATCTGATCTGATTAGAGTCATGCAGGACCACTGTAAAACGGAAGGGAGGGCGCCAGCGGAGCACAGAAAATGTCACTTGTAGGCAACGTGAACTGGATGCGCGCAGCAGGGATGGACACACAAATGTCAGCAACACATACACCCACAGCAGTATAGGTAGGTACGTAGGCCTAAAAATAGACAAGATCACCGTCAAAATCACCAGCGCACCATAAGTCAAGGACAGAGATCCATAAGTGTCATCTCTACATGCATGAGGCAGTGCTGCATCACAGCACATGCAGTACAGCAGAATGGACAAACTAGAGTGCCACTATAGCCACCGGAACTGTGTGCATACAATTGCATTAACAATTTAAGCCCTGTGTATTTCAACGTATGACAAATAGTGAAAATAGCCGATCTACGAGGTTGCAAGTTCAACGCATTGCATCGCGAAACCAAAACTTTGCTCAGAGCACCGCATGATCCTTACCTGATCGTAAACACAACAAACTCATAGTACTTTTAAAATCATACCCAGACTTAGCATATCTAAACCTAATGCACATAAAAGTGATTTTTAACCTATACCTTAACATAACCATCTTTAACATAATAACGCAAAGGCAAGAATTAAATGAGAAATGGATCGGCAATCATCATAACAACCATTGTTATTAGCATTACACCACAAGGCCCAAGGAATATGACCGACCACATACGTATATTTAACCATGTGTAAGCTATGCCCAATCACATGGCTTAGTGTAGCACAGTGCTCTGAGAGCAGTTTTGGATTAATGCAACTGACCAAAGTGTGCTTTGGACTATTTGGCAGAGGGAAGCATTGTTGTATAGAGTTTCATAGCATACACCTACATGGGAGCTGGGTTGTGTGTTATGTAAGTGTGTGTGTGTGTCTGTCTGTAGCAATGTACTGTACTCTGTGTGTGTGCGCGTGCGAGCGCTGCATGTATGCGGCAAAGACGCGATAGAAATGCAACTGAGCTCTGCACTGTCAGAGGACAATTTGATTTCCTGACTCTCTCATACAATACAGATGATGCATACGTATGTACACACACAACTCACACTTACATACAGTAAGGACAGAGATCCATGAGATTAAATCATCATAAAATCCTCAGTGTAAATTTAACTCCAAGAGAGTAATAATGGATCCTTTGGTTCCCTTTTTTTTCCTAACACACATCAGCCATTCTCTATCACTAGGCAGAGTTGGCATCCAGGAGTCTGTGAGAGGGGGGGAGGGGCTGGGTAGCTGGGGAAAAATGAGACAGAATGAGAGAACAAACAGAAGAGACAAAGATAGAGAGAAAGAAAGAGATTTCAAGTCCAGATTAATAAGTAAAGACAGTCAGACACCATTACAGAATCCATAAGTACAATGATAGTCAGAAATGCTGAGAAAGAGTCAGATATGAGAGAGAGGGAGAGAGAGGGGGAGAGGGAGAGAGAGAGAAAGATAGAGTGACAGTGAACCGGGGAGTTGGGGGGGAAAGGGGATGGGTGGCATTCGGCAGACAAAAGGCCAGGCCTGGCCTCAACTAAACAGCTGCTGTTGCTCCCTAACATTGCACCTCGGCTCCAAATTCCACAGGCAGAGTAGCTATGAGGGGCTGGGGGACCTGAGTCAGCGCTTTCTCATTCTCTCTCACACACAGAGACACACACGCTGAGTCCTGTGCTAAATGCAGCCATCATGGGGATGCTCAGGCTATGGCACGCGCAGAGGGACAAAAAGCACCAGCCAGAGATTGTGGCAAGGTGGTAGAAGCGGGATGGGTTTTCGAGTGGAAGAGACTACTCATGACAGCCTTTTAGGGACATGCATGAGCAAAGAAGAGACAATGCCGCAGTTAATCTGAAAGCATGCGTGTCTGTTTGTCCAGAAGCACGTGTGTCTGTTTGTCCAGCGCTTATCTCGCAAACCGCTGGACTGATCAGCACCACATTTATTGTGCACACTGCCAGACTTTCTATTTACATTCAAAGTCTCAGAGGGGCTCGAATCCGGATGAAACCTTGCCCAAATTTGTGTCATAGATACGTCGTATACGACTGACATCACAGGCTGGCCACATGTTTATATGCCAAGATCCACATGATTACATTATTTTTATTATGCAATTTGTTGGTCTATCTTTGTTGCTGCTGTACCCACTTCTGGTCCATAATTTAGATAAAAGTCTTATCTCATCCATGTTTTACAGTTGAAGTGTCAAAGTGTAACCCTCTGAGAGTTTAATAGAGTTAAATCTTGCCGTCTGACTTTACAGAGTCACATTATGCCAAGGTTTTATAGCCTTGCAAGTGTATTTCATGTTCAAGCGATAACACATGGGCAACGTTCTGAGACAAAACAGATGGACATGATACTCTGGCCTGCAACTCTTGGCCAGTCATATATTCTTTTGATAATACTTGTAATCCCTATAAGACAACAAGGCAAAGCCGCATTGATCTCCACTGGCTCAGAACAGCAACCATGTACCTTGAAGGGAATTGACCGGGGTCCCTCTGGGGACTATACTTAAAGTTTTCCCCCTAATTTTCCCCCTCTACACCGAATCGCTGCAGAAAATAGCCGCTCTACAATAGCTTGCAGATCTGCCATTTTCACCAAATGTTCACCTGTTTTCGCTGAATGTTTGCCTATTATGACATGCCCGGAATAGGGATGCTAGGTTCATCTGGTTAAAGGGGTATTTTCTATTTTTCACTTTAAAACACTTCTGGGGTCTTTTTTTATTATTTGTTAATTATTGTTTTATTTCTTTCATAAAAAAGCATAATAAAAAGTTAAAACAATTCAATGTATTGAAAAAACTCGGCCCCCCCATGCATTAGAAGTACAAAATTGGTCACAAGAACCAGGGACGTGTGTTTTCAATTAGTCTAACATGATTCAAATGGACTTACAATGGTTTTATATACAGTAGGAGGGGGGTGTTTCTGATCAAATGGATATCAATTATCAAATATTGAAATATTGAATCAAATATTGAATCAACTTAAAAACTGTCTGGGCCAGGGTACTACACACAAAAGCGAGTAGACGTTAAAATGACCCGAGAAGTGCTTTAAAGTGAAATACCCCTTTAACATAACTTTGTTCATGCATGCTGAGAGAAGAGAGTAGTACAAAGGTGATTTGGCTTTTCCCCATTCTGTTACAGCTGGGCTTCCATGACAAACTCCTTGGCTATTTGTTTTGTGCATCACAGGGAGGGAAGCATCCTGTAATCGACAGAGCGGGGACTGGAGAGAAGACAGGAGGAGGCATAAGAGAAGGGAACATCAGATTCACATGCTGCAGTTTCCCCCATCCATGTTATTTATGAAGCTCTACTGGCAAGGCTCCTAGAGGGCTCGTTTTTAAGAGCTGCTAATAGTTTTCATCCGGGAGGTCGGAGACATGGGAGGGCCAGGCAGGAGACACACGCCCAAGCTGATAGATTTATCGAAGTGCTAGGCTGCACTTTTGAGAAGATGTGACCTCTCTTCCTGTCCTTCTAACCTGTCTTTAAACCCTCTGCCCTCAGCCATGGCTGTCAAAGAAGCAATACATGAGTGTCAAGTTGTGTATTGTTTACACATTTTTGGCATCTTTAGCCATGTTAAGACATCAAAAAAGGACTGAACAGGCCCTGAGCAGGAACCAGACACCTTCAAAATGTCAGGAATGTGAGGAAAGAACTGAAGTTCTCTGTTTTTGGACATTGGGAGTGAAATAATTATTTGTACAGTGTACAGCCTGTACATTCTATTTAGAAAACCATGTATGAATGTTAGACAGAAACATGACTCTATTGCATAATCAAATCAAATGTGCTTCCATTCAGCAAAGAAGGGTATCAAAACCTCTGAAGGCCTTCAGTTCTGTCTTGTTTATGGGGATTGGTGCTGAGGAAATGAATGGCGTCTGGCCTGGTTCTATTTAAAAGAGCATATCGCATGCATGAATGTTAAGACAGAAATGGCTGGCTCTGTTGTGAAACAAAATGTGCTTTCATAAAACGAAGAGCATAAACAAATCCACAGCTTTAAGTGCCATCCGCCTGTGTACTTTAATTTAGAGTTTTCACAAAATGCTAAATTCCTACATGCAAAGAACATCCTTTTCATCCCTCGCAGATCTCGAGAACCCGTAGAGCGGTGTGCCGAGTGGCAAGATGGTCAGATTGGCGGTTGTCCGGAACGATCCATCTGTCTTTGTCTCATTTTTGCCATATATGGCGATCTCTGTATCTGTCCGTCTTTCTGTTTGGGTCACTTTTATGTCCATATACGGAGATCCCTGGCCTGATGTCATCAATATGAAGTCATAATTCTGATATCATAGACTGTCCTCCAAGACCTATAATGATGGGTACAGCACTAGGCACGATGACAACGGTTTCAATGGTTACACTGACAACGGGTACAATGAGTATCGCATTCCCAACGGGCATTGTTCCCAACGGGCATCGTTCCCAACGGGCATCGGCCTAGTATTACAATTGCACACAAGTAAAGTACAGCAGCAAAGTGCAGCAATTGCTACTCTGATAACACTACATTGTAAACAACAAAACCGTGTTGAAATCACAGAAAAACAACCACTCATTGTTTACAATAAATGGGCAAGGGGGTCTCTGCCTCACAATGCAACAATCTCCAACATGTACTCGAGCACTGTCCATCCATATAAAGTCTTTGTCTACAGCGTTGACTACTGCCGAAACACAGGATTAAAGTGGTCTTTAATGGACCAAACGGCACACGCTGACAGCCTTTGAAACACTGATGTGTAGCCAGAGCCATGGGTCTACTATACTTTTAGCCTACGTTGAGTGCGCAGGGTCACGCCAGCCTCTCGTCTATCTAAACGAGTCAAAATACCGTAAAGCAGCAGCGTGTTTCCCACAATTCAAATCACGTGATTATTTCTGTGTTTGAATGTACCTTAAAATCAAAGCATGGGGGAGTTTAACTGACTTTTTGACAGATGGACAACTAAATATAAACTATTGTAGTGTTTAAGTGACATTGACCCATTATTTAACCTGCAAGCCATTAAGTGCACCACTTTCTAAGCAATATTAATATGAGGGAGGGGGCACTAGGGAGGTGAGGGGGGAGGGGAAGACAAACTTAGTAAACACACGTCAGAGTCACAGCCATGAAAGCAATGGTACAAAAATTGGTGAAAGAAAGAACGAACGACAGAACGAAAAATAAATACATACACTTATTTGAAAAACTGCCAGCACTCATTCAGTATTTGGCCAAGTGTTTCCTTATTTTTGGTTTTGGCCAAGAATTTTCTTATGTGTGCATCACTAGGTAGTAGTCCCATTCTAGTTCAATTAAGATCCTAAAGGGCCGTTCACAACAATCACTATAACTATAAAGATATAGTTTTAAAAGAATCGTTCTAACTCAAGTGGATGGCAGAGTCCACAGCCACACCACCACAACTATAACAAAGACAATGGTGAACTATATAGCTATAGTTAGCTTGGTGTGTGAACAGCCCTTAATTAACACAGGGAGACTTGATTGTGGTCCCTGTCCTATCCGCAAGATAAAACTAATAGTCTACACTGAGGCGTTTGTTTTGCAACACGGGATGTTCATTCATTCACTTGTCCTTTGCAGTAAAGTTGTGTTATTTTGTGATCAGAAGCCCCGTGTATCAATGTGGAATCCAATCGCTCAAGTAAACAGCCCCAGATGCCAAAAGAGAGTGAGAGATTCATAAATGGACACCGGGCACGAACAAGGGGTACATGTCCTGTATGATGTGGCAGTTGTTGTTTATGTGTTGGTGGTTGTTTTGTTTGACATCGTAGCTCACAGATAAATAATAGCTCCACAAACAAAGCTGGTGGAGCTGTGTGTTGACTGACGGACTGATTGATTGATTGGCATCTTTATTTGACAAAATGCATATGCATAAACATTTATTTGTACATATCTGTCAAAAGGATAAAAGCACATTAAAGCTTCAGAGCTTATTTTCATTGTGGTCCTCCTTTGTCCTTTGATATGTTTGTCCATCTTATAGTTTAGTTTCTGCTTGGCACATTGACACGCACAAACTGGAAAGTGGAAACATTTTCACAATCATAGAATGGGAGTCGTGAATGATATGTTGTTAAGGGTATGTTGTTGTTTATGAGTGTCGTTACTGTAAGTCATTGACGTTGTATAATGTGTATTCACTTTTTTAAGCTTGACGGTTGCATTCCAGAATGTCGGCTAACGGTTTGGTGAAAGGACACAGGGAAGACGGTCTCCGTTATGCATTTTTCTGTTGGGAGTTTTGTTGACACTTCACATCCTGCAGTTTGGATGCTCTCCCTTTTGCTCAAAACAAAACCCCAGTTCAGTGAGCGAGGGGAAAAGACTAAAGTATGTGAGCGAGCGCTGTTGCCAGTTGGCACCGGATCCGTTTCAGCTGAAATACGGAGAGAGAAGTAGAAAGGGGGGGTACGGTCTTGTGTAGCTTGAATACATTCACCGATTCACAACATAAAAAATTTATCATTTGGAAAACAAAGTTGCTCTGTCTGAGGCGCGTGCGTGTGTGAGTGTGAGTGTGAGTGTGAGTGTGTGTGTGTGTGTTCATGTCATTGGTCTAGACTTTGCTGGCAGAGGATAGACTTGTTAATTGCTCCTCTGGGCTCAAGAGTCATTTCAGAGCGAGCTGTGTAACATTCCTCTTTCTGTATGTATAGAATCAGCCTCAGCCACACACACGCATGCATATCCACACAGCGCATATAGAGTGCATGTCATGCATCTCATCTTCATGTTAAATGCTTACTGCAGTAGCAGCACTCAAAGTCTTTATCTTGTGCTTATGAGAATTGAGAAACCAAAGCTATCCTATACCAGTAGCCTGATAGTATCAATATATACAAGTATGAGTTCTAGTAATGATGATTGAATTACCCATGGTACTGATGCAAGAATCAAGATGATTCCTGCCCACCAGTAAACATTTTGTCAACATGCATTTGGCTATCACTGCTCATGTATATGGTCTAATGGTCTTAGGTTTCATGACCATGTCAGTGAAAGAAAAATTGAATATCTCAAATCATTAATATCTAATGGACATAATAATAAGCAACAGTCAGCTTTATCAATAATCCTTTAACATGCACTGTAAAAAACAGCTCATCTGCTGGAGCAAGTACAGTGGAGAGATGTCACTCAGACTGAGAGGAGAAGGGAGCAGAAAGGTGGATGCCATTTGCAGTCAGATCCCTAGGGTCACAAGAAGCTTGCTAAGTTGCTAATAACCTGAGCTCTGCCCTCTGGGGGAGACGCCCCCGGCCCTGGCTTTTTCTGATGACACATCACAATTATCAGCCTTTCCTTTGCACATTAAACTGGTAGACAAGACTGCTAGACTCAGTGTTCCTCTTCTGCGGTCGTGTCAACATATGTGAAAGAATTGTGAGTGTGACCTACCCTGGTAATATCATGGAAAAAAGGGCTTTTGAATGGTCCAAGTGTTGGGCCATTTCCCTGAAAGGTGGTTTCATGAATGGGTTCCAACAGTCTTATCTTTGCTTTTATGCGGGCGCTTTGAAAACACCCACCAACCCTGCTAGTCAAGTTAACCAGTTTTTTTTAAATCCTGAATCAAACAGTGAAGATTACATAACTATGCTCCTGTAGTTCCTGCTCCAATGTAAATTACGTCACTTAAGTATGGCAGCTAATGCCTGTTGCAAAAAGATCAATGCAGGGATACATGAAATTTACTACTTTAAGACTTGCAGTTATCATTTGTTGATTTCCAGGTAACATCTTTCACACAGTTTTATTTTCTTCTATAAAAAGGTCCATAATGTTTTGTTTCTCATAGCCATCTATGTGATCTAGGGCTGGCAAATAAGTAATCAAACCTAACAATAACTTTGGGGGGAAAAAGTATATCCAATTAGGCGTGTCTAGCGGCCAATGTTTTGTCAATTCAAGCAAAGCAGTGTGTGCTGATGGTCTGCGAGGACACGTCAACCTCTCATCCATCCATCCAATGGTCACAAAACAGCCACATGTTCCCTATGATTTAAACCGATATTATTCTTATCGTGTCCGGTGTGAATGCACATTTAAAAAGACTGGACAACAGGGCCCCCACAAGTCTTAAACACTTCACGATGATGGTGAAATCACTGACAAATCCTTTGTATCTTTATTCTAGCCTTTTGCCAACCAGCCTTGAGCATTAATATATCCATGCTCGAGCATGCCATATCTACAATCTGTATTTTTGATGAAGTTAAGCCGATTTATAAGACTGTAATTCACATGGAATTTCTGATCACAGCTGACAGCCCTACAGTCATCCACACACCAACTGTGGCCTCAGTAAAAAACTTCCACCCATCTGATTTTAACTTTTTAATTCAATAAGTTGCTTGTACATGCATCATGTACCTCATGTGGAGAACCTCCCTGCTAGTCAGCTACCTGTTGTAGAATGGATGATCTATAGTTCTATATGCTTCTCCCTTTGGCAGGTTTGAGGCCACTGCTGGGTAATTTAGAGAGTAAATGAAATGTGGAAGATCAGAGAAACGAGACCAATAAAACATAAGTGGATGCTGGTGGGTTGGGTACGAGCTGGGACACTGTGCTGTCTGCAGTGGAGCAGCAGGAGAGAACGGGAGGTGCCTGGGCCCCTCTGCTATGTGTGGCTGTTTGTCAGCCAGCTCTCTCAGGACAATGGAAAAAGCTGTGTGTGTGTGTGTGTGTGTGTGTGTGTGTGTGTGTGTGTGTGTGTGTGTGTGTGTGTGTGTGTGTGTGTGTGTGTGTGTGTGTGTGTGTGTGTGTGTGTGTGTGTGTGTGTGTGTGTGTGTGTGTGTGTGTGTGTGTGTGTGTGTGAAAAAGAGAAATATAGTGTGAGAGTTACAGAGAGGGGGGACAGAGTGTTTTTCTGAGTTTATGTGTCTGTGTGTGAGACAGAGGGTTAGAGAGTGAGATGGAATGAGAGTGGAGCCTGGGGAAAGGCCTGCGTGATCCCACATAATAAACGATTAAGCAAGCGTATGAGCAAGAGGGAGAAAATGTATCAACAACCAAGACAACGATATGCCTGATTTGTACTTAGTTCCGCATTGTGTCGCGCAACGAAAAAGGCCAATCTACAGGCTCACAACGTGCCGCAGCATGACACATTGTGAGCTTGTAAATCTCAGCAATGTATGGCGTGCGACACCAGCACGTAATGAAGTATAAATCAGGCTCCCTCCCTGGTGGTAACACCAACAGGCCATCTCGGTTGTACAGGACTGACCCAGCGAGTAACACGACAACACAATACAATACAGCTAGCCCACTTCCTGGTATGACATCATGTACCCCCATTAGGCCCCGAGTGGCTTGGTGAGTCCCTGTGGTTCCTTCCTGTTCTCCCTGCCCAGCGGAACCTCCACACAGGAAATGGCAGAGCAACCAGATTGGTAAGAAGGATGTCCTGACAAGAGCCCGACCCGTACAGGATTTCAGGGCCTGACATCAACGCTGATGTTAGGGATGTGACAAAATGGCACAATGATATACCCAAAAATGTATACTACTGACACATTCTCAGTCAAAGCATGTAATTTCATTGCACGACTCAAATGTCAAGTTTTAAACAACACCAAGAAGAAACTTTCATGACCAATGGCTCTGGTGGCTGAGTTCAATCCATTTGAGCAACAAATTACTTCCTTTATCAGTTAAACACAACATGTAATGCTTTTGTTTCCTTGTGGATTTATTACCACAATCAACAACACCAACATTATCCAATAATAATAATGACCCCAGGGATCTGATAACAGCTCTCTGACATTTGTTAGAAATAGTTTTACCCTGTGTTTTACTGCCAGGCCCATCTGCACCTGGCCTGGGCAATTTGCTGCTCAAACTTCAAGCCACGGCTGCTCATCAGAAGCTCATCAGACATGGTTAATGTTGCTATAGTTACAAATGATTGCTGCAGCGTGATTAGCAATCTTTTAGGTGAAATTACTACCACCAGATGTGAGTTACTTCCAAAGCCATATGCACTAGGTTGGTGAACTGAGTTTTTTTTAGAGGGAGCCTGACCGGAGTTGGGGGGTTTCTTGGTGGGGTCTGGGTGGAAAGGCCTCTTACAGTAACAGCATTTAGACTATGTGACTCTTAAACTCTCCTTTGATAGCAACACAAATTGAATTATTTTTTGGAGGGATGGCAGTAACTCTCACCTACCAAAATGTGACAATGATGGATGTAAGACATGTGTAGCATGGAATAAACTGGGCAATGGGGAACACCAACAGATAGCCGGTCAACTAAAACCATAATAAATGATGATATGTGGCTATGGCCGTTATACCTATTGTATGCATAATGTGTAGACTATATATACAATATTGTGTATGAAGCGCCACATTCTTGCATGTGCATTGCATACATACAATCTGTGTGTGTGTGTGTGTGTGTGTGTGTGTGTGTGTGTGTGTGTGTGTGTGTGTGTGTGTGTGTGTGTGTGTGTGTGTGTGTGTGTGTGTGTGTGTAAATAGTGCATGAGGCATGCAGCCAATAAAAGCCTTGCAGGGTGGAGCACACATCAACTGCAGCTGAACAGCTGGCCACTGCAGGCTAAAATTCTGACTAGGCTGAGAAAGAACCTGTCTGGCTCACTGTTGTATGCCGATTATGGGCTGGCATGGCAGTCCATTCTCAGTCAACCAACCCCACCTCCAATTCCCAAAGCAGGGAAATCAGGCAAAAAAAGAAGAAAAAGAAAACAGGAAATAGTGGAAGAAAGGCAGGAAAACAGAAACCCTCCACTAGAAATGACTGGGAGTGTTGTGTCCAAAAACATCAAATACTGGACCAACAAAGAAAAACACATCCTGCCACTCAGACTGAATAAAATGTAGCATGAAACCATATTTGTTCCACTGTGAACTGATGAGGACTGATTGTATTAGTGCTCAGAACAGAAACAAGCGTTTACTTGCCAGGTTCAATTCACAGTGGGTTCAATTCTTGATGGTTGATGAATTAGCCTAGTACCAGATGCATACAATAACACTACGTAATGACAGATACGGTAGGCTGTACTTTCAAAGAACTGAATGTGATCACTATGCACCAATGATGGAGCTATTAGAATCCTAAGTTCACCATTTATTCATCTCCAGACTTGCTCAATGAAAACACAAGCCATTCTTGTACTTAATCACATCTTATTTTTGGGTGATACTGATGAGGTGGTCTCCCCTTGATGTTTCTCCCTCTGAAGTCTCCATTCTTCTCATAACAATCTGCTAAGCCTGAATGGCCAGCATTATCAGGTCATTATGAAATAAGAGAATACATGAGAAGGCCCCTTTTAGTGGGTATGGTGCAGTAAGCGCTATAGTATATGTGTGGAATCAGAATACAGTGTGCCATACACTGTTCATTTCCCCTATGGCTGCAGGTCATGGTAGGGTCTCCATTTCAACTGAAATGAGGTCACCAAACAAGAAGAAAAGTAAACCCAATACAAATGTTTGTCTTCTTCTGCGACCATAGCGCACTCTGAGAAGGAACAACAGGTCTATCTTCCACACATAGGCTATATCTCTTTGTCAAAAAAGGTATGTACCGTATAGGCCTTGTGACAAAGATACAATACTGTAGCGTTTTCTTTCTGAACATGTGTGGTGGAGGGGACATGGCCTCTGTGAGCAACTGACAAAAGAGATCACTCAGACTAGCAGGGAGGGATCTTATATTTCATGAGGCACACATCTAGAATGTTCCCCCTGTATGTGGGATTAGGCTGTGTTTCGAGCGTGTAATAACGCTGACTTTCTGATCCGATCTGCTCTATAAGGGAGTATTCAGTAAGAAACACTTTGGGCTTTGATGTTATAATAGGGCCGCAGTGACATCATTTCACATTTTAGACAAACATTTAGATGGGTAACACTTGTGATTGCCACACATGGTGCATGGTCTCGTTGGACCTGCATTATCACAACAACACCTAGAAATCATTATCAGTACAAAGTTTCATTTCACTTGAATGGCATACCAGGCCAGCCTTAAAGATAGAAATCTATTCCACACTCACAGCATTATCTGCATCTGCTGTTTTGCCTCTCAATGCCCCAAGCACAAATGTTTGTGTTTGACTACCATGCATGGTCCTGAAACACATAGCTGGGACACTACATCATCAGCGTGTGAACTTTTGCAACACCGCCCTGTGACATTTTTTGTCCATTCTAAATTCATCACCTCAGTCAGGTTAACATAACCATTTACAACATTCAAGTTCAACCCAAATCCTGTTTCCACTCGAAAACTGTAGGATTGTTTTTGTTTTTTTTTGTGTGTGGGGTACACTCAACAGTGGTGCAGCAAGCATGTGACAAAGGTTGGGGACTTCAACACCAGCAAGAATCCTAAGCCTTGTGAGAGCCTCAGTGCACAGTCAAATCCCAGTGTTAACTCTGAATTTAAAACCAAATGGATGTGTCCATTTGGTTCCTTTTGTACACTCTTCAGGGTTAAATTAACACTAAGGATTTTACTGTGTTGGTTCAGTAAGAGAGTGTCCTGTGTCAACACAGGAAAATGTCAAGAGTGAAGTCATTACTTGGCACACACAGCACAAGGCACTGAAGGCACCTCTCCTAAAGGACAGGACACAGACAGCACTTTGAAGCAAGCTAAACTGGTAACTTTGCCTGCAGGAGCAGAACAGGGGATTGGCAATGCCATGTTGGACAAAGGCTAATATATAATGAAAACACAGATGGCTCTATATATATATATATATATATATAGTGTGTGTTGATCACAGCTTCTGTCACCCTGACTGTTTTGTCCTCTGGTCACAGGGGCAGCTCCATGCATTATACAACAGCAACTTTCACAATTTTATCAGCCAACTAGACTTGGGGGTATATAATATAGGATGTTGCAGGCAGTGGTTGGTTGCCTAAGTGGTTGCATGCAATAATTTACCGTTCCCACTCCTAGTCAGATTTTACCAGGATTTAACTTGTGACTGGTGTCATCAATTTGTATGACTGCTGGTGGCACTGACATTGCCCATGCCCAATCTGTACAGTGCTAAAGGCTGTTTGGGCCTATGTAACACTTTCTGAGAAGTTAAAGGTTGTCTGCATCAATTTAATCCCATATGAACATCCACATCTCTGCTTGTAGTGGAGGTAATAATGAGGCACTTCAATTCATTACCTGAACTGCTGCCCATGTGTCATGGGGATTTAAAAAAAAGACAGGCAGGCCAGGCAGGCATGCTCCGGCAACAAGCTAGGCCTCTCAACTAGATAAAAAGGTGAGTTGTTCACATTCCACGTTCATGCACAAACCAAACCCCCGGTGTCACTCACTCCCTCCCTCTCCCTGTACACTCACACATAATACAAACACACACGATTCCACACATGATTGAGTCGTTTGTGTGTGGTCCTCTTGTGTATGAGTTTTAGCTTTGCTTTCTCTAGAGGAGTGGGGCAAGTTGCAAAACTGAAACCTTTACCAACCAAACCATTCATTTTAGAATGTCCTACTACACAGCCAAAAAGCAACATCACACCATTGTTTTGTTACTTTGTTACAACAAAGTCGACTTGTTTAACACCAGAGGCTGCGTGGAAAGTTAACCCAAAAAAGCACTCACACGCCCATGAAAGAAGAAAAAAAACATAATAGCATGCTAACTGGCTGTGAAAATTGTACTGAACTATAGTGGCCTTGCACACAGGGAGGGGATAGCCTGAGAGAGCCCAACTACTACTATAAAAGGAATGTGATGGGGAAGGGAGGGCCACTGCACCAACATTAGCCTATCATCTTACCAAAGAAAAGGGGCTGAATTAAGAAGAAAAAGGGGAAGAAAGGAAAATCTTACCCCATTCCAAAAACTCGAGGATATTTTTCTCTCTTCTTAGCGGGGAGTTGTTGCACTCGTCGTAAATGCAGACAAGAATATCCAGTAGGGTTTCCACACTGAGGCATTGGCCGTTGGATTGAGCTGGCCCGTCCAGGACCAGCTTTTCCAATTTCTTCAAACGCACTTCTCCCGACATGATTCCGACTGAGGTTTGGTGGGGGAACTGGTTAGAAAACGAGCGATCCTCGTCCTCGATACCCCTCCTCGGCCTAGCAACGCAGCAGGCCGATCAGTTCTCTCACCTTGAGTGTTAAGAGGAGGGGGAAAACTTTGCTTTGAGGGCAAGCACAAGCTAATTCCAGGTTGAAGCAGATCTTTTCATGACCTCCCTCTCGCACATTTATCAATACAGTATCCAGGGGGTGGGAATGACGTACGATATCTCCTCATTTTATCGGATCTATCCCCCTATAAGACACAGAAAAATAACCCACAGTTACAGACACTGCCCCCGGCCGGCTGCAGAACAGATCCGACTGAAAGAAAGCCCTGGTCGCCGGATTTTCCTTTCGGGACTCTTGTTTTCTTCTCCTCCTCCCCCCGAAAAAGGGATATTCTCAAAATAGAAAGATAACAGCCGCGTCAATGCAGTAGGCCAACAGCAGCTCCCACGAGTTGATGATATTTGTGATATTTCCCCATTCCTGCAGCAACAACAAAAACGCATCAACACCTCGTAGCACAGGCAGATCTGCAATGCTACAAAGCCCCACCGCCCCTCCTCTGCTGCTATAGAGGCTTACTTAGCACACACTGCTAGCTTTAGCTAGTTAGCTAGCCAGCGAGCTAACGTTACTTTTCTTTCATAGCTGCCAACACACTCCCCTTTATGTGCATTTCGAGTTCAATATATATACATAAAACATATATAACTAAAGCCTATTCCGACCGTTTCGCGATATGAAAGCGGACTAATGTTGTCCATATACGGAGGGGAAAACCTTCCTTTCCCTTATTTTCAACAACTCAGTGTTGACACAGATATAATGTCCTTTAAATCCCACAAGTCTGGTTTCTTCACAGTGGACAGTCAGCGGTGGTTCGACTGAGGGTCCAAGTCCCTGTAGAACGTCAAGAAATACAGCTCCTCCTTAAACAAGACGGGCTCGTTGCACGTCAGGAATAAAAGCTGTCTAGTCTCCTTCTCAGTAAAGAAGGACATTCCCCCTCTTTCCTTTCCTTTCCTTTGCCTCCCCCGCCGGTCGCTTCTCTTCTTGCCTCCTCTTGCCTGTCTGACTCGGTGTGTGTCTGTGTGGAGCAGTGTTGCCATATTTTGTGAGGCAAGTAAGCAACCGGTCTAGGAAAACAACCCAAAAGAAGCAACTAGGCCACATGAGCACATAAAAACAACAGCGTTGGCTGTTTGAAAATAGCCGATCTACAAGCTATTAGATTGCTTGTAGATCTACTATTTTCAAAACCTTGAAATAAAATGTGGAATATTTTTGAAACATTCAAAGTTCAAACACAAATGCTCCCTGGCACAAAACATTTATGAAAATATTTGAGAACCACTGGTTTATTTATTTATTTTTATGGAAACAAGCCTAAATAAGTTAATACACTTTAAAAACAAGCCCAAAAAACCGCAACCCGCAACTACCAATATTTATGCGCATCCTTACAGAAAAAGAAGCCCGAAGTCGCTTATAATAGGCAGACTTGGCAACAATGACAGCAAAGCCTGTTGGCTGCCAAAGAGCCTCACAGTGAAGAGGGCAAAACAGGCATCATCACCCGCAACCAACGCCGTTGTAAATGTAACTGACTAAATTCCAGTCAACGGCAATGGATCATGGGAGAGATGTGTCGAGTGGTAGACTGGAGAAGCTCCGGGGATAAATGATTCAAAGAATGCTTGTAAAATTGGACACATATTCTACATTGGAAACAGATTTATATTTGATAGTTGATATTTTGACCACTTTCAACCTGGCATCCCACGGTTTTTCTATATTATTTCCTGTGTCAAATGTTGACGCTTTACTTGTGTTTTCGCTATTCGTCATACGACGAAGCATAATATAGGGCTTAAAGTGGGTAAAATTAAGTTTTTTTTGCTAGTTTTAGGGACCCATACGCATGCGCACGAGCTGTTCTGCACGTCATTATCCGCCATCTTTGCCACCGGTCGCTCTGACTCGCACATCGTTTGATTTGATTCGTAGCGACTGACCCATCTCCTCTTGTTGTAGTGTCTCTACTAGCCGTGTTGCCAGGTTTTGCGATAAAATTAGGTCTATGAAAACAAGCCCAAAAGAAGCAGGCCACAGGAACATGTTTGCTATTTTCAAATAAAAATCTTGGAAAATAATGTTTTTGAAACATTTCAAATACACAAATGGGGGTCCCTGGGACAAAATAAGTTAAGTAGGCTACATGAAAAGGTTTCAGAACCACTGGTTTAAACAACATTAGGAAACAAGCCCAAATAAGCAACTACACTTTAGAAACAAGCCCAAAAAACGCAACTACCAACATTTACAAGCAACGAAAACGAAGCCCAAGGTAGCTTATAATAAGGGGACATGGCAACCCTGGTCTCTACTAGCCGCGGCGGCAGGCAAAATCCCGATCATCCTGATGGCGCCGATGGCGCCCGTCACACACTGCCGTCACAGCATCTGCTGTGCGGAGGGCAGTGGGGGTGAGGAGGGGGCTCGAGGGGGGGGGGGGGGGGTCGAGGGGTGCATGAGGGCATTCAATGTTATGAATGGCAAATGGGGCCTGTCACTTTGGTGGTGCCTGGTATGGTGCAGAAATGAAGTGGCACATTTTAGACACCCCCCACACCGTTGTTTTGTTTTGTCTAGTAGTCTTGTCTAGTCCTAGCCTATGCAGATTTTTTATTATACAAAAAGTAGTCAAACTAAAATGTAAGTGTTTCAAAGGAACGTTTGGCTAATTAAGTTGGAAAATCGTATGCATATGAGGCTGAGCATGTACGTTTAGGCTACAGTTATACTTTATTCATATGAGTTTGGTTTTATGGAAGAAAAAAAAACTATTTTGTCCAGGGTAAATGGCATATGGCAGAATGTTCCACATCATTGGGCCTTCAAAGTGGGGTTCAGGGATCCTTAGAGAGATAGATCTGCAGGGGAAATTCAGTTGCCAAAGGCAGCAGAAAGAAAACACAGGGTATAGACACAGAAAATAGGGGATACAGCTCATCCAATAGATGCTAATAGCAGCTATAAATATACTAAATAAAATGTGTTAAAAATAACAACCTTCAGAAATCCTCAGCGGGTAGTTAAAGGAGCAGTTCACCCAAAAAAACAAGACCAGGAGACCTGGTTCTGCCAGACCCCTAGTGGTTGAAATCTGAATGGCTGGGTAGGAAAAGAGGGACAGACCGACCGACAAAGCCTCCTGTAGGCCGACCCCCTGGGTCTGGCAAAAAGTTATTTTCTCTCAATTACACACATCAATTTGTCACATTCCTAAGCCAATAATTTGATGATCGGGTCATCCGTCAATAGGAGACTCAATAGCTGACTACCGGAGACACCGCTGGTCATCAAATTATTGGTTTAAGAATGCGACAAGAACTAAAATAATCTCCATGAATTCAAGGCTTCATTGGGTGTGTAATTGATAGAAAATAAGTATTTTTTTAGGTGAACTACTCCTTTAATTTATTTCAATATCACCACTGTGTAACCAACCTGGTCAGGGAATCTATTTCTCATGTACAATTTTGACTTGAAGACAACTTTAATTTATTTAAAACCAAAACATTATCACATGGGTCCATTGTGCCATTGGGGTGGATGGCATAATGAAATTCAATTTGGGGGTCCGTGAAATGAAAAAGTTTGCAGCAGAGGGCCTCGCTCACCTCTCCCTTTGGCCCTGCAAGTTCAAATCGTATCTTAAAACTCACTTAATGTGTTTATGTTCCCATTTATCTTTGGTAGACTCTAAAGTAGGCTCAGAACAGGAGATCCCTTGTTTTGCCAGGTAATCCCCACTGAAGTCAAATTATTTTAATAGAAATAGAGGCTCTGAAATTGTATGCTCATATTACCTATATAGGGATGGCTGTTTGTTTGGGAAAACAGTGTGGGATATTACCCACTGAACTTGATAGAGAATAAAAGACAACCAATTAATGTTGAACCCCATTAGCATTATGGCTTTTTGAATCTTTCCCTCCTCTGT
>NC_137616.1:38154315-38334315 GCF_963280865.1 Gymnoscopelus braueri | reverse complement strand
AAGAACAGATATACAATTTGTGTAATATCACTTATATGCCGATATCTCATGTGGATGAGCAGTTGAAACACTTTTACTTTCGTAGTTACTGCACTTTGGCTTTGTAGGGCAGTAGTTCCTTCCAGACTGGTGTATTTTGAAGTCTGGAACTGCTGGTCTATTTGCATGGGCTATTTAGGTGCAAACTTTCTCCAAATATTTGAGGTTAAGATAAGGCAGCCTATTGTAGGATCTAGCATAATCAGGAAGTTAGTGACAATACACATGTAAATAATTAGAATTGGCCCCTACCACCAGCACAACTTAAATATTGACTTTGGAAGAGGCAACAGCTCCACCTTGCTTCCAGTGACTGACACTGGATAACATGGGCTGCAGTGTTATAATGAGTCATACCTTTGGACAACTAGGGCTACATCATATAAATGTAGTTAGTTGTTTGAATGTGTCTGCAAACATGTGCTAGTAAGGTGCTAGGACTATGTAGGCCTGATGCTCAATCGCTTCCACAGCCCATACATAAATAAAACATAAAAAACATGTGTGAGTGTCTATTCTGAAACAGAATCTGTTCATTATTCTTGTTCAGAAATGTGACTCTTGGGCACAGAAGAAAAAATACATAATCAGAAAATAGAAAAATATATAAAACATATGGTATATTAAAAAAGTTAATATAAGTATAAAAGTAGGCTACAAATGGGAGTATAGGATCAGGTGTGAACAGTATTGGATATCATATATATGCTGTAATGAAACAAGGCATTCATGGAAGCTTCAATATTGAGAATACAGATTCAAAGCTTAGCCAAGGATTCCAGCTTGGCCCTCCACAACAACCCTTTTTATGTTCAGCATGTTAAGCAAGGAGGATTTCATGTTTCACAAATGGAAGGGAATGACCTATAAATTGGACTGCTTTCGAATGCAAATGAATGCATGTTAATTAACACCTGTGTTGTTGATTGTAGGGGCTTGTTGGCCTTTCATTGAAAAGAAATGGCACCTGAGAGCATCAGATGTAGCTTTGAACTGGGAAACTTGTCTTTGATTGGCAAGATAGGGGAGGAACAAAGACTGAGAAATATCACACAAAGAGTATCTTAATTTGCTAAATTAGGTGTTGTAATGTGAGGTACAACATTCTCTGTGTATTTTAGGCTCCCAACAAGCATGAAGGCTGGACAGAAAGCACTTTAGACTGGCCTTTGACCGCACTGAACAATGGATTTGGACTGAATTTACATGGCTGATGATTCCTACATAATCTGCCCAATTATTGCCTTGATGTAGGTCATCAGTTTGATGTCTGATCAGTTTGATGGGCTTTCAAAGACCCATCGCTGCTCTGTGTAGTATTGCACATATGAATAAGTATGTAAAATATATAATATTGTATATTTGAAAATTATCTCGTGCCCTGGCATGCTATATCATGCCATGCTGCATGCATACATACTTACTTTAAATATTAAGCATTACTTATAATAAAAAAGTAAGGTTTCCTAATAAAAACTTGAATGCTTGAATTGTGTAGTGCAATACATTTGTCTGACAATAGGCGTAAACACAAACTTATATGATCTTGGAGTGCATAAATAAAAATATGTTATTACATACTGCACCATTTGTATATGTTATACATTTGCACCATGTATATATGTGTGATTAATTTGAGAAAATAGATACCAATAAAAGCAATACCACCTGTACATACACACAGTGCATGGATTGTCATAAATACATATAACATTATTTTATATCATGTTATTTTTATATACTGCACTAGTCGGTAAATAACCATCCAAATCATTTCACAATTTGTGAGAAAAGTAATGCCTCCTTTGCATGCGCACTGTGCATAGACTCATAAACTCATAACATTACTTGATATGCATACATCTATAATAATGTACAGGACCATTTTGGTGTGTAACCATCTATCTGAATAATTTCACAATTTTTTGAGAACAGATTAAATATAGATCACCTTTGCATAATTATGTACGTGGACTTTGTCATGCAACATGTCAGGTAGTTCTTAATAATTAATTTAAAATTCAGTTCTAGCTATGCTGCCTGTAAGAGCCAGTATAGCTAGCTGGAGTATGTGGCCCATAGACTCAGACCATAGCTGGTTACACTCCTGGCAGTCATCTGTCATTTGTTCTTCCTGTGTGCCCCTTCGGTCTGTCTGACATCTCTGAGCAAACACAACCCAATACACAACCACAGGACAGTACCTTCTGGGCAGCCAGTGAGAGCAAACCTCTTCTAATGTTTGTGTGACAAAAAAGGCAAGGCAAATCCTCGCAATGGAATCAGATAATCACCAACCCGTGAAGAGCCTTCCCCAATCCACATCCACGCCACCCCCCAGAGTCCCCCAGCCTGTGGATTAACTGTCTGTTTGGCTAATAATTCTAATCTGCTGCATGGAGAGGTCCAAGAATGGGTGATGGGGTTGGAATAAACATCTGATCCCCTACTCCACCCCACTGCATGCCTCCCCCTCCACCCCTGCACACTTGTTCAATGACAGGCCGTGACCGATCCACTTGGTAGTGTTCATACCACTCTATGGTGTTCCTAATCTCAGATCACCATAGCTGGCTATAATGGCTTCCTAGTCTGCCAGACAGGTCGAGGTCGTGCTTGTGAACAGAAATAAGTCTGCTGTGTGACAGGGTGCTGCCAGACTGCCCTGGTCTGACGATGTCCAGTGGAATGTACACATCAGAGTGTGGGGTGTGTATAGACAAGGGTGCTACTGAGGAGAGGGCACTATACGTTCACAGGGTCAAGAGATGTCTGTCTGGGATGCATGTGCAGAAGTGGAGTATACAAAATGAACTGGGAAAATCTGTGGGGGGTCATGTGGAGAAATTATAGCATATATAGTGTTCATTTAACTCTGAGAGTGTACAAATGAAACCAAATGGTCCCTTTAGGGTCCATTTGGTTACAATTGGGTCAATTAGATTTGTACAATGTTACAGTCACAAATAAATGATAAATGAACAGTGAGGAGTTTACTGTAGTGAATAAAAAAAAGCCATTCAGAGTTAAATCAACACTTTTTGCTGCACTGTTCAACTAAACAAAATAAAACAAATATTAATTTACTCAATGTAAAGTATGGCTACTTATAATTGAAATATATGGGGTTTCTTGAAAATCTTGTAGTCTGCAGACTCTGCACTGAAAACAGAATAGCAAGTTAGACATTTCATATTGTACCCAATATATAGCATACTGTATATATATATATATATATATATATATATATATATATATATCAAAGTCCTGAAAAAAATATTGATTTGTTGATTCCAACAAACAGCATCTTCCAATAATGAGACTAAGCTAAATACATATCATATTCAGACTAGAAACTGTTTGGAATTAACAACTTTATATAAATGTATTTGTATATATAATTTTATTATAATAGCCTATACTGGCACATGCTTTTCTTTTTTTAACTGTCTAAATTTACACCAACATAAAAGAGATGAGATCCCTCAAATGAGACTTGTTGCTGTTTGAAGTATGGCCATTAGATATCCTGTTTAGGACGGGGATGTATTGTCGCACCTTTGTTCTGATAACGGTCCCCTCCCCCTCGACAAAGTGCAAATGACTCCACGCGTATATAAGGGCCAGTGGGGTGTCACTGGGACACTGTCTCTCTCTCTGAGTAACAGACTGCATCAGTGCTACCAGCAGCCTCTTCATACGACTGGACCAAGTGACTTTACTTTTATTAACGATGGATTCTCTCCTCATCTGCGCTCTGTGCGCCACTATACTCACCCTCGCCACGGCTTTTACGCAGCAGGACATGCAGGACGCACTTCTTCAGAAGCTGGGCTTGGACGAAGTTCCAAGAATTCACAAAAGGGATTTGGAAAACCTGGTTATTCCTGCGCATATTCGAAACAAGTACTCATCCATGCTGAAGCTGCACCACAGCAGAAAACGCAGAGCCCTTCCGAGTCTGGCGGGTATTCTGAGAGGCATCCCCGGCAATGCAGGTAATGATCTTTTACAATATTTGAAATGTGATTGATTTAAATAATATTTGACATAGATAACCGCACCAGCACTTTATTATTCCCACGCGTTATGGTGACATGGCGCCAAAATAATGATATTCTAATGTATTTCCTGTATTTGAGAGTGACTTTGATACTCAATATCAATTATCATTTTTTTTAAGATATATCTGGGGAGTATGTCTACTCTGACACGAAGCGGCAACGCGTGGTGTTTGACATGGAGATGAGGATCCCGGAGAACAGCGAGGTGACCATGGCAGAGATGAAGCTGTTCAAGAAGGCTTCCTCTCAGCACCACAAGCGATCCAAAAGCCACCGTCCCATCAACAACGCCAGAGTCAGCATCTACTGGGTGGAGGTGTTCCCCAACGGCGCCAACAGAACCTCTCTGGTCGACTCTCGGTAAGACACCATTTTACAATTATTATTTATATATTCATATAATTTTATATTTTTGTATAGATTTTTTTTTTGAACAAAAAAGAAACACATGTACACACAGCTCAGGTCCTTAGATTTTGCAGATTTGCATATTCACGTATTTGGTCCATAGGGGGATATACATTTTAGTGTTGCCTATACTCTCAATCCAGTTTGGCTGGATGTATCTCCATGACGTGCTGCTGTCAAAACGCGTATTTTGTATTAGCTATAACTAACCCAATCACCCCTCCCTCCCCTCGCATTATTAGGTTGATCCCCATTCACGAGACTGGTTGGGTGAGCTTTGATGTGACCCAGGCCGTGACCTATTGGTCCAAGACCCAGCAGAAGACACCTATGCACCTGGAGGTGTGGATCGAGGGCGAGAGACCCGGCAGCTACGCGGCAGAGATGGCCAGGAGTGTCCGCTTTACCACCCATGACCAGACAGACAACACAAACACCTTGGCGAAGCCCGAGCTCATCCTCTACACACTCAACCTCGAAGAATATGGGTAAGGATCGCAAGCTTTGATCATATACAGGAGATTGTATTAGTGTGCCAATTATCCCCATACCCCCCCCCCCACACACACACACACACAATTTGCATTAATTATCTGGATAGTGTGGCGTGTGCCAACTTTAACCAGTGTTGCCATGTCCGCTTATTATCAGCGACTTTGGGCTTATTTTACTGTTGCTTGTAAATATTGGTGGTTGCGGTTTTTGGGCTTGTTTTATTTCAAGATTTTTTTTAATTGAAACATTTCAAATAGCCAATGTAGGCCTACAGCATATAGGTTTAAAGTGCTCATGTGGCCTACAGTCGCTTCTTTTGGGGGTGTTTTCCTAGACCTGTTTGCTTATGTCTCTCACAAAATCTGCCAACATTGACTTTAACAATTCCTCTCCCTTTGTTTCCTTCAGATCTCGTGGTGACTGCGAGGGCAATCAGAACAACAAAGATGGTGCCTGCTGCCGCGAGGAGTATTTCATCAACTTCCGCGCGCTCACCTGGACGCAATACTGGATCATCGAGCCGGCAGGGTACCAGGCCTTCAGGTGCACCGGAGGATGCAAGCAGCCCAGGAGAAACTACGGCTACGGGGAGAGGAGATGCACCGTCGCCGAAAGCGCCCCATTGCCCATTATGTACTTGGTCAAGAAGGGCGACTACACCGAGATCGAAGTGGCAGAGTTCCCCAATATGATCGTTGAGAAATGCGCGTGTACCATGGACAATGCTTCTGTATTCGGGCATTAGGGCCTATTAATGTGGCCTGTTTTCTTGTGTAACACAACACGTCTAGTACTTTTTATTTAATAAGCATTCTCTGACATTTATAGAAACTGGGAATTTCATCTCTGTCCCCTTAAAGAAACAAGCACTTTATATATTTTGTAAATAATGGATTTTTGATAACTGTTTTGCATTTGTATGAGTTGTATTGAGTCCCCATCAATTATTCAAATACTGTCTGATTTGATCGCAGATGTGTTGTATTTTGAAGCTGTACATAATATAGATGAGTGACATATTTTGTATTAGAAATAAAATAAAATGGTTTTCTTCATAGAACTTTTGACTTGCACTTTTTCTTTATTGGATATTTGCCCAAGTCATTCATGTCAGGTTGCCACCCTCAGTCATGTAAAATCCATATGATGCTGTGAAACAGCAATTTTTCTTTAGTTCTCTGGCTGTGACATTATCACTTAGGATAAAGTGATGTTCAGTTTATTTGTAATAACAACTTTTGTCACAGTGCATCAAACAAAACTAGCTTCTCAATAACACTATGTCATTACACACATAGAAAATAACTCTCAAAATATGATGATGGTGTGGTAAATCTAGGTTCAGGACATAATATGTAGGCTATATACTGAAAAACGTATTCTGTTTTTCTATTAATAGGGTCATATAAAATAGAAGTGCATCGGTTCATCCATCACATATTATAGAACTCCATAAGCCGATAAGTTTATCAACATCAATACTCTTCCTTAATAGCACCCATTTTCAACCTTAACTTCAATAGGGACTCCTCACTAATGCTATATACTGTATAAGATGACACAATTTATGTCTACTTGCTCTATGTCTCATTGATACGCAACAGACAGTTCAGAAACCTGCCTACCATTGGGGATTCCAAGCTAATGGAAACTAGAGCCTTTCTCTTCCTGTAAAGTTAGCATGCTGAAATGGAAGCCATTGTTCTTGCACTCATAAATACAAAAGGTTTGAAATCTTGTTAAAAATGATCAAACCTTCCTACTGATGATGTCACTCGTGGGCAGGTTTCTGAACTGTTCACAGGCCTATTCTGAGATGCAGAGCGAGTAGAAAATGGTACCATGAGCATTAGTGAGGACCAATTGTGAAGATACTATCTTCACAATTGGTCATCACTAATGCTCATGGTATCTATCTTCAAGATAGGTTGAAAAAAGGGGGACAAAGTCAACACACTTTTGACTACTGCACCTTTTGAGATGGTTTCAACCAGCTTGCACACAGCTTGTTTTTCTCCCAATCCTTATGATACAAACGTCTGAGTCTTTCGTGAGGAATGGTGATTTGCCTATCATACCTTGTCTATTTCGCCGCCCATCATTTAACTTGCTTTACATCACACACACCAACCCACACACTGCGTTCACAAAATTGTCATGACACAATGACATAGACTGCAATCTAAACCTTTTCATATCAAGGACCCCCAAATGTATAAGCTGTAGCCTGTGGACACCCCATTTGAAAGGATATGGGACCCCCATAACAGAAGATCTTAAGTTGATAGGTTAGATTAAGTACAGAATTCTCAACAGTCTATCTATAGAGAGAACCTCATTGGATTGCTGGTGAAATTAGTGAAATTAACCAGATTCAACCTGACGTCTCTATTTTGTGCATGTCATGCGAGAGAGATCACTGATGAAGTTACAAGTACAGTATAGCTGCATGCCATGATACCACCTGCTACCCCTTTATTTGCAATTTCGTATTTGCGTAGTTAATTCTATACGAAATTGTAATGATAAGTAAATAATTTGCCTAATGACTTATGACACTTGTTGCATTGAGTGGTCATGGTTAAGACTGTGATAGGCAGACTTGTAACCAGACTTTTGTGTGTATTGGTATATTTGTAGTGGGATAAAGCTACATGGCCACATGCAGAGTAACATTGTGAGAAATGGTCAATCCACATCAGTCCTAGAATAGGTCTTCCTCTGTTTACATCAGGCTTAGAAGATAGACCAGGACAAACATTGGTAATCAGGGCCACTATCAAAAGGCCTGTTTGCTATCATTGCAGGGGGGCTTGTCATTCCCTAATGTGCTACTGATGGATGTAAACAGGCTTCCAACAGCTTGATTCAAGCACTTGTCTGGAAGGAAAGTGGATTCCCACTAAAGATCTTCTGTTAACAGGAAGCATGTGAATAAAGGGCATTCAAGCAGTATCATAATGAATGTCAAAAACACTCCTTTAGTCTCCTTTTTATTCAAGCAGGGAGATTGTTTAACAGTAGTCAAAGATCTAAGAAATAACAACGCTATTGTATAGTTTTACTTATTTTAATAAGAGTTGAGACAAAATAAAAAAGCAAGGTTTTAACACAAATATCAAAACATATAGAAAAGACAAGTCTGAAAAGTTTCAAGAATTTTGGGCAGTTGGTTTTAATAAAACACCTGATATTTGTCCTGCAACATAAATCAATAAAAATATACTCGGTTTTCATGAGAGGATATACCACAATCTCTACTCTGCAAACCTGTAAAATGGATGTATCCAGTACATTAAAATGGGAGCAGAACCCCACCCCTGAAAATCTTAAAATATATCGACAGCTCATTGCGTACCAGTCGTTGGGCAAAACTAACACTTCATAAACACAACACAGCATTACCTGAAGTCAGTTAATGAACATTCATGCATGGCTGAAATTAGTGGTTAACTATATGCAGTATGTTCAATGAAATGTCAACATAGGCTGGTTAAGAAATCAAAAGGACTTATAATGCACCATTGTTTGCCTCACTGTCTCTCGTGGTCATACTTTCTGGTTGTACGTGACATAATCGACCCATTCTCTGCTACTGCAATAACCTCTACAAGGGAAATGTCATTAGACAATATGTGCTGTTAAATGAGCTGCCATTATTGCAGAGGCCATGGTGTCACCATTACATAGTTGGGAGTGCTTCGAAATACATAATCCATTTGTATTAAGTTTGAAAATGTGTATATTGCCTTCTTTCTTGCGTCAGTATGAGGTGATTGGAGCTGTAAGCGAAACCGATTTGTTTTACCAATACGTTCTTTAGGACTGAATGTCCACACGGTTATGTGAAAGTGATCAGAATGGATTTTATTGTTCATGTGATAAAACCAGACTACATTCTGGATAGGCCAAATAATCGGATTTGGGCTGCCAGTCTAAACATAGTCTCAGTGGTGATTGCTGTGACATCACAAAGCCCTTTGGTTTGCTGGTGCCAAATTAGGGCTGCCATGAACTCGTACAGTCACCCCCAGTCACAAACCACTCTTAAACTAATGAGCCAAATGTGTGCTAAACTAGCCCGATCTACAGTATATGAACATTTAAAAAAATCTTTGTAATAAAACACTCAAACATCTAAATCTAACATGATTAAATGGCATAATACAGTCTTGGACTCATCTTTTGCATTGCCATTACCTCATTCAAGTAACAAAGCTTCCAAGCCGGATTCTAACAGAAAAGCAACCACATTTTATCCACCAAACACCTGACAATCAAGTGTGGCCAGTGCCCCAATAGATACATAAATTAAATGCATAATTTAATAAAATAAAAATTATATAAATGCAGTACTAACATGGCTTTTGCTAAAAAACTTCAAAAGCTTAATACTTTCTCAAAGTGATATGTATTCAAATAGCTTGAAGTACCTGTATTGGTACATCAAAGACTGGACATGTGTAGCTGGTACTGACTAATAATGAGGTGCTAAATATGGGTAGAGGAGATGGGCTGATGTCCTTATTGTTTGAAGTAGCAAACCAGGCCATAGCCCATCAAAGGTCCTTTACGCACCTTTGAACTGAATCAAAAGTCATAAGCCATTAGGAGATGTAAAAAAGCCAACGAGTTGTTTATTGTAAATCTATGGAGTTTAGGTTACAGATTTGATGTTTGAACAAAAGACAAAAACCAGTACTTGCTTAAAATTGTTCTGCCTTTTCAATTTAACTGTTTGATGACTACATGTACAATCTAACAATACTTAGCTAACAGCAGTGCTGGTTAAGCAGCCAAAACATTTTGCTTGCGATCATTACCACTTTTAATTAAACCTCTTACAAATTAAACTAAGCAACAAAGCAAAAATATATTTACAAGGTAATGTAAAAAAAACAAATTGATAAAACATACAACCCTGAACACCTCTCCTTACACCTGCCACACTGGCAAAATGTTTTCAGTTCTCTTGATTTCCAAAACAATTTATAATAAATTTGTTTTAAAAGCATTCATTTTAAAAGTGATGGGGACCGTAAAATGCAAAAAATAATAAAAATAAGGGGGGGACCTTTTATGCAGATGAACCCATTTTGTATACACGCACACACACAAAACGACTGTATAAAGCTTCAAAAACACTGTATATCCATCTTATCTCCTCTCTGATGTGGAATGTTGTTCCATGTTGCTTTAGCTATCATTGTTGTTTAAGGTTTTTAATCTAACCACATAGGCCCCATTTTATACTTAGATGACGGAGTCACATGGCGAAAATAGCTGATCAACAAACTCGCAGTGCATTGCGACACATTGTGAGATTGCGGATCAGAAATTTTTTCAACAAATTGGATAATGTTTATGAGTGTTCAAGAAACATAATAAAAAAAAATAGGAAAAAAAGAAAAAACGCAGGCTGTGGAGAGGGATGTTCCGTGGCTAGCGGTGGGTCTCAGTGCGGGCCACCAGTCCAATTATACAGTAAAATCCAGTGTTCATTTAACTCTTAGAAGAATGTACAAATATATCTGTACACCTGCAGAGTTAAAATAATCCTCAGGATTTTACAGTGCACAATACATAAGTCTCTCAGTAGTATCCTGGCTGATACTGCTGGCTCCATGGTTTCTGGTTCCAGAACTGCAAGGGGAAACAAACGTCAAGGTTTAGATTAGGGCTGCAACTCTCGATATTCTGTCGATTACTTGTTCCAATTAATTGAGACGCACATTTTTTAAATATATATATTAACAAATTGATTAACCACTAAAAACGTTACTTTATACTTCTAAAAAGTCTACAAGCGCACAATGCGTCGCATTGCTAGTGTTGAGATATTTTGTGCCTATAATGACATACCCAAAATAGATTTTAATATATATTTTTTTTAATAATCAATTATGTATTATCAATTAGTTTGATAAACGGTTATATAATAGGATACTTAGTTGGTATAATCATGAAAAGCCAAGTTGTGTGTCTTAATGTGTCTTGCACCGAAGATGACAGTTACAGTGGACTGTTAATGTGGTATGCGTCTTAACTACTTGGCCATTGGGCCAAGTAGTATACAAAGATATAAACATATCTAGAGGATGTTTGAGCAATGATTTCCATCTCCCTATAAAATGTGGCTTTGGTGTATTTACAATTATGTGGTTAGACAAAATGGGATAGCGATCCGATTGCTCAAGACACTTTTAATGCAAAGTGTTAACAGGGCGGTGACAATATGGCAGAACAGCAGTTTGTATAATACATACATTAGCTCCTGGTGGAACCCATTTAGACCAGGAACCCCTATACGTAACAATACCTTTCAATCCAGGAACCCCTTTTGGGGTTGTTGTTGCCATGTACAGTAATGTAATGTATATAGCAATTATTATTATTTTTTTTCATTTTTGAAGTTTCAGAAAACTTAGGTCAGGATTTAGAAGGCGTTTTTAAGAATCGGCCTCAGGTCTAAATGGATTAAGATATTCCACTGGAATTCTGTTATTGTTAACTGGTGTTTGGTGCAACTATTGCATTTCTAATTAATTTATCAAGAGAATGAACATGAATTCTGTAACAAATCAATGTACTGACCCCTTGCTGCCAGCTCTGGTTGAAGGCTTGAGCCTTGTCCATGCCAAAGTTGCCGTTCCTGTTTCCGTAATTGCCGCCGCCACCACCACCACCGCCGCTATTCCTGTTGTTGCCATAGTTGCTGTTCTTGTTGCCGCCGAAGTTGCCGCGGCTACCACCAGCACCACCTCTCTGCTGGAACTACAAAAGACATGGAATAAAAATCAGAATAACTGATGTGGAACAGTCCTACACCTCCCAAACCCAAATTATAATAGTCTCAAATCTCAACTAGTTTTGCATTGGGATCATAATTTCATGTCAATAGTAAAGTAGCTACCTTGCCATGTTGTAACTCCAAAAAGGTGTGCAAGAAATAAAAAACAATTGTGCCATCGACTAGAAATTCATTATTCAAAATATTATCCTCATTGACTTACAGTGTACGTTTTTAGCCCGCAAATGAACGCAAACAAAAATGATTCTGACTATACAGATCATCACAAACCCAGTACCGTTTGTGTTTTTTAAATACAAATGTCAACTTCCTGATTTTGCCATTTATAAAGGAAGAAAACCCGGACTGGATCCGCAGATCTTCAAATGGTAAAATCAATAGTAAGTTGACATTTTTTATAAAATAAATTTTGAAATAGTACTGTGATGTTCTATTATATTGTCAGAATCAGCTTTGCATTCATTTACAGGCTAAAGAGGGTCAGTGGGGGCATATTTTTGAATTATCAATTTCTAGTCAATAGAGCAATTATTTTTGATTTCTTGCACACCTTGAGTTACATCATGGCAAGGTAACTACACAACCCAAACCTCTACCAAAGCCCGAAATTGTTTTTTCCCCTTCTAATACAGTCAGAAAACACCTCACAACCAAGTTGTGGGTCACTGACCCAAGAGGCAGTGAAAGGAGAAGGTATCCACACTCACCTGGTTGTAGTTGCCTCGGTTACCACCGCCGCCCCTGCTCATTTGGCCGCCACCGCCGCCGCCACCCCCCCTGCTCATGTTCCCCCTGCTCATTGGACCACCTCGGTTCATGGATCCGCCCCTGGCTCCACCCCTTGGGCCCATGTTACCCCTCATTGGTCCACCTCTCGGGGATCCTATCAGGCTGGGCATGAGGCTTCCGCCCCTGTTGAAGTTACCGCGACTGGGAGGGAAGCCTCCTCTGAAGGCTGGAGGAGGCAGAAAGCCACGGGGAGGACGGCTGAAGCCCCCACGAGGAACAGGAGCTGTGGACAGGAGGCAGACCAGAGGAAACACAGGTTACATTCAATGCCCATGTCAGAGCTGGAATAGAGGGCTAAGAAGGCATCCCCTTACAGCACCAAGTAACGGTAAAATAATAAAATGGAGGTATAAAGAGGAAATCAAATTGTGATTGAAAAAAGAAAAAGCCTCTACCTCCTCTGAAGTTGCCTCTGGGAGGGAAGCCCCCGCGAACGCCTCCTCTAGGTCCTGGCCCGCCGCCACGGCTGAACTGGTTCTTGTTGCCACGACCGCCGCCTCCACGCTGGCCGCCACCACCCCTCTTTGGGGGCATGCCCCCCTGGTTGGGCCTCTTCTCAGCAGGTAGGGCAGACTTGCTCTCCTCCTTGTAAGTCTCCAGCAGCTTGGCACCCTCCTCCTTCTGCAGCTCCACAAAGGTCACCTCACTGAAGCTGTCTCCCACATCGGGCAAAGAGAAGAAACCTGGAGGGAAGAATATAAAAAATAAATAAATCAGATGGAGAAAATATATTTATCTTTCTCTTCTTCTCCCAATTTAGTTTTGACAATTTCCAAGTCCCATTATACTGTAGCCGCTTGACTCTGCTGACCCCTACTGGTTGGTTCTTGAATTATGTGTGACACAACCAGTTTGCTACTTTTCACCTGACAGTGAGGAGTTTTCCTGGGAGGGTGTAATGCAAAGGAACAAGCCATTTCCCCTAGTTCAGCTCCCCATTGAATAGGCACCCTGACCAACCTGTAAGAGTCGCTAGTGCAGTGACAGATTCAAAATAGATGCACCGTGGAGGATTCAAAGCCCTATTCTCTGTGGTAGTGGACAGAAACATCACCCCTGTGGCACCAGAGCACCCCATATTATTCTTTTTTTTTAAAGATGACGTTAAATACATTTTAAATGAGAAATAATGACATTGTTACCTTTCATTTTAAGCAGAGCATGCTCAGGCACCTCTTTGCCATCACTTTCCGCCTTCTTCTGGGCCCTCTCCTTGTAATCTTCATCCGAGGGGCAGATCACCACAGCCTTACGCTGGAAGCCTGCAAACAGACACATCTTCCTTTTCTGGCCTGGGGCTGACAGGTTGGTCTGGGGAATGGAGAAATTACACAATCCATCAAGGCACTGAAAAGGTAGAATACACCACCATTTGGCGATCTATCCTTTGAGTTAGATAAATGTTTGATATGAATATCTTTTGGTTTAGCTCTCAATTTCCGTGTCACAATATAGTGAATGATAAGTAATGTGGTCTATCAATAATTGTAGTGTCTTCTAGCAGAATTGTGCATGTGTTGACATTAAACAGAATTAACCACTTGAACACTATATTGTTGTACAACAAATAACGCCATTAGATTGTGTTGTATGTATTTTAAACTAAATTAAAGAAAATCTCATTTCCGAAAACAGAAAAAAATCAACGTCATCAGATTCAGAACTGAGACTTACATGATCCAGGATGTAGTTTCTCTTCTTGCGAGCAGCGATCTCGATGAACTTGCCCAGGAAGAGTGGTGCACGCTGGGAGATGCCAGCTAGCTTTGTAGTGTCCTTTGACCGGCGTTTCAAGCTGTTAATCTGAACGAATTTAAAATGTTATTAGTCGTTGAGATTGAGAACGTGCCATAATAGACAAAAAAATAAATAGATAAACAATAAACAAGCATACCATCATTTTCTCCACAATGGTGTCGCTGCCCAGGATGTAGTATTTCCCAGGGTTTTGCTGGATGTGATTCTTCACCCATGTGGTCTTCCCTGAGCCTGGCAGGCCCACCATTACTATCATCTACAAGAAAGGACAGATATATACATAGTATTCAGTGTGGAGGTTTTTTTCCATCCCGAATATAAGGCACATCTCATTCCTACTACAAAACTAAAACATCTAGCATCCCCCGTTACCTCGCAATCAGCCTTGGTCTCAGGTCCCTTGGGTCCACGGATCCTCTCGTCAACAGGAATCTGCTGCATGAAGGTGTAGCCCTCGGGCTGGGGGAAGTATGGCGTCTCCATCTGGCCGAAGTTGAACTCCACGGCACAGTTGTGGCAGGTGATGTGGGGGTAGAGGGCCTGTTCAGCCAGGGAGTCCTTGGGGATCTCAAACGCCACAGCAGGCTCTGAGCCGTTCTTAGAGAAAGACATCGCTACATTGTCGCCCTCAAAGTCCTGTGGGATGGCAAGTGAACATGTCAGGTTGGTTAATGTATTAGTACTTTGACAGGAACATTTAAATTTCACCAGGCCTTTTGGGATGACAATGTTGACACAAAAACTGCTGTCAGTCAAAGACAATCTAATTCCATTACCCCTTTGAATGCGAGGTTGAGGGTTGAAGCCTTTTTAAGTTTATAGAATTTTATTTTGATGCATCCACACACACACACACACACACTTGTGACTAGTTCATGTCACTTTACACCTAATGAGGGAGACTCTTACAATGAGGCAGCAGATGACATCGTTCTCATCGTAGGTCTCTCCATAGTCCTCTGTCACACAGTTGGTTGTCTTCTTGCCCTGCCCAAAGTAGCCGTACGAGTGCTCCTCTTCGCCTATGGGGGTTAAGCATAAATTACATTTATTAAACATAGACCAGGTATATTGCGTTATTAGTCTGTATTTATATGGATTTTGTAAAGTTACACCAGGAGGGTATGGTGGTGTCTTAACAGTGATAGTGATGGGTGAGAACTCCATTAGTACAGTGTATTATTAATTGCTGCCATTTTACACGCATTTGTCATGTTGTCTACCAACCACCAGGTGGCCTTCCAGAGCCATTTTAGGGCACACTTAAGGCGTAACCAGGCAAAGTTTTTTTTCTCCCATGTCTCTTTTAAAGTCTTAGAATAAACCTTATAAAAAGTACTGTTTCAGCTCCTCCGTCAGCGTTTTACAACCTGGTTTGCTTACTTTACAGCATGCAGTGCAGCTCAAAGTGCATAAAGTACACTGACAGCTGTGTGTATGTGATGTCTGAACCTTGGTATTCCATCATGGTAAAACTTTGGCTGCTGACGGTGTTTACAAAAGAAGCCGAGTGCGTATGGAGGAATGGGACAGACACATTTTGCTGACCAAAGTTTCTACTTAAGTGCACTGCCAATGCAGAAATGGCAACACTGGTCATACCAGTTTTTGAGACTTAAAAATGTTGCTTTCGGAAACTCTTCTCAATGATGTTATTGACACAGGTTTAAAGTATACTTGACAAAACGACAGCGGCGATTAATTAAATCTTCAGGGCACAGACAGGTCTCCACTTGTTGCTACAAGTTTCTATTACTGCATGGTGCCAAAGTAATCAGGAGCAAACAAAGTGTTTGCTCACCTTTAAAGCTAGGCAAAAAAAAACCTATACATCACTGGTTCTATGCTTTAATGGTGAAGCCAACAATACACGACAACAAGATGTGATACTGACCGAGAAGCAGGCTGCCAGTGGCCAGGGACCAGCCCACCTGGACATCATGGATCTCCATGTTCTTATGGGAGATGTGCTTTATTGGGATCTTTTCTGTAATCTGTTGACAGATAAAACAGGCACCCATCAATTCTGCTGGATCATCACGGTCACTGACAGTGAGAATCTCATAAACATGCATGCAACAGGGGCAATTTGAAACGCCTTTGCCATTATGTCATGATTTTAAATTAAGGGCTATGAAAACAGTTAACAGCATTTGCAAATTAGATCTAGGCATCAGCAATAACAGAATGTCACAGTAGAGAAAAATTTGTCCCATCCTTTATGCAAACCATATTTTCCCGGAACACTTAAAGAAATAAATAATGCCCACTGTAAATACTGTATTATGCAGACCTTTTTCTACAGCAAGACATTTTGATGTGCAATTGGTTAAACGCAGTTGAAGATAACATACATTTTGGACATGTTTAATTTAGTTACTATGTTACAGTATGAACTCGGCAGTCAACTCCATGCTGGCACACAGAAACAATTAAATGAAACACACCAGTGTAATTGGCTTCAGCTGTGTTTACAAATCAATTGCATGTTAAAATGTCTGTGAAAGATGTCCACTACATATAAATAGTGAGGCTGTACCTTCATCTCGAAGCAGACCTTTCCCTGGGTCACCCCATATGTGGCCTTGCCTCCAGACCAGAGGTAGGCAAAGCTCTCCATGGTGAGAGACGAGGCACTGTAGCGGTCTCTTGACACCTTGAAGTGCAGGTCGCAGTTGTCTAGTGCACACACACACACACACACACACACACACGAATTAACACAGGCATTCCACATGCATCTTTTAGAGAGCAAGAAGAAATACAAAGTACCGGTAACTAAACCAGGGCTGAGCCGAATGCCTATTTATTTTTACAATTCGGTGAGATGTGCCCTTGTACGTACGAGCAATCATATCTGCTCTTTGCAAATGTCTAATCAAGATTCTAAATAATAATAAATTGTTGCAACTGTACTAAATAAAATAAATACAGTATTATGCTGTAAAAACTAGGAAGGCCACTCGCACATCAGCCAGTGATGAGGATTAACCTATGGAGGGACAAATTGATGCTTCTCAGATATAGGACGATCCAACGTCTGGAGCAAACAGATGCAATATCAGTTACATATAAAGAGTTTCAGCACATATAAACTGTCTCTTTCAAGTTATGCAGACATAAATGCATAAACTCCAAACTCAATACTCATTGCCTGTGCCATCAATTAAATAATATACAGTAAACAGGCTAAAAGCTGAGAGGTTCTAATCTGAATTCAGATCAACCCTAGACTAACCACTTTAAATCATCAAGTTACATGAAATGGGGTCTTGATAATGTATGGATTTGAGTTTTAAAACTTTTACCTTAAATAAAAATATGTTTTATTAAATAAAGTGTCAAAAAACATTTTATTTACATTTACATGGCTGTAAGTGTTATTTATTATATTCCAAAGGACTCACAGGTATCCAGGACGACTTTTGTGTCGTCAAACTCCTCATCCTCTTCCTCAAGTGGCGGTACAGGAGACTTGAAGGATGCCCTGAAAATAAGAGATCATAACCAGTAAGACAATTTGGACGTCAGAGGGTTAAGGCACTAGCATGGAGCTTGTGTAGATGACTTGGGTACCACCTGCAGAAAATCATGAGGGAGAGACTGAAAGAAAAAGGGGAAATACTGTAGAACAAAAGAACGTAAATCCAACAGGCATGAGCCTCCAAGTATTATTTGTATAGTCAGCACTGGCAGACAGCACTTACCTTGCATTGTCCAGCGAAATCTAAAACTCAAAGACACAGAAAATACCTACACCAACCCACAGGGTAGGAGGCTACAAGCTGGTTACAGATTTTTTTTTAAAGAAAGCTTCAAAGCAGGTCTCTGATCAGTGTTATGGGTTTGAGACTCCTGCTGAGTCAGTCAGTCATATGTAGTAGGAGTGAAGTAGATATTTATATCCGTCTTCGTGAGTGGAATTCTCACTGAAAGGTCATGAAACTACAGAAGCACCACAAGCAGGTTTAATGCTTAAAGGGATGCAACTGGCCATGAAATTAAGCGGTTCATAGGCAATAGGAGTAAACAACCATTTTGAGCTCAAATTGAATGCTGCAGCCACTTACCAACTCTGCAGTGGTCAGGTATCTGATGACAAAATTCTCTGTAAAGAGATCATTTACTTACTATAGGTGAAAATCATGTTAAGAAATTAATGTAATCTGCTGTAATAATACAGATAAAAAATTATGAAATATAGCCTGTGATAGAGTAAAGCAGGCATGGAATCCTTTTCCATCATGTGTTGCAGACTAAACCGTCTCACTGAGTGTTTGGTCATGTGTCCTCAGACAGCCCTGAGCAGTATACAACTGGCTGCTGTGGAGAGATTTACGACGACTTGGGAGAGGGGCCATGTTCTGTCATACTGAGGAGGAGCATATGGCCGATGCAGACCAGCCAGCCAGGCCCCACTGAAAAGTTTGAGGCCTGCGACTACACAGCAAAATGCAGGAAAGTTGTCACAGATAAAAGGGGGGAAAAAAATCCAGGCTAATGGGCAAACACAGCAGTGGTGGAAAGAATGTGGGAAATAAAAAAATAACAAAATGCTAACTGGAAAAATAATGGGGGACAAAAAAAAACAAGTGACCAAATAGACCTCTGGAGTTGTAGATCGAGTCTTCTTCCTACGGATCCCTCCCCGCACTGAGTCAAAGAGCAAACAAAACAAAACATTGACCAACTAGCTATACACACACGCGCAATCACACACACCATGCATGTCACCTGTGCAGAGAAAGGAATCTAAAACACGTATTCACACGTTTACATACATTTAAAAAATGCACACACATGATACATGACGGAAACAGCGTTGACATCATACAACCAGTACAAAATAAAAAAAATAACTAACTACAGTGCGAGGTCAAACAATGCACGGTCGACAGCGAGCTCTTCCTTGGACGTTCCAGAACACGTGGTGATTCTTTGCTAGATGCTTGTGTGCTACTCTGCTGCAGTGGATCTTTCCTCCCCGCCCCCTCCTCTGTACTTCCCCCTCCCTCCCTCCAAAGTTCACATCTGCTACTTTCCTTCTGGGCTCACTTGAGCAGCCTTGGTTCACCTGGAGCACACAATGGGCTTTCCAAAACAATAGGTGGCATGAGGAACAGATGTAAGAAGAATGTACTTAATTAAATAGGCTTCTTTTACAGAATGCAGTCCGTTACAGACAGAGTGAGTGGGCACTGCAAAGAGGTAAAAATGGTAAGGCTCTTTAAAGAAGTTAGGGATGACCCTCAGAAACAAGTGTGGAAATAAGGTCATTAATAAAAAAAAATGGTATGGTTATTCTTGAAAATGAGGGTTTTTGTTTTTTAACTAGTTAAGTTGCATTGGCACTTAAAGCCAATACAGTTGCAACAAAGCTATGATGACGCTTCAGGGATACTGAAGGCCATTTTTCTTGCTCTGTCCCATCCTTACCAGCTGTATTTGTTCTCTTCAATAAATTCAAAGTAGCCCCTTCCATGTTCTTCCCGGCGCCTCTTAACACCCTTCTTATTCTTCTGATCAGCATTCGTGCCTTTGTCCGCATCCCCTTTGGAAATAAAACAAAGATATAGATTGAGGTGCTCCTTTTTTGGAGAGAGAGAAAGAGAGGTCGGACTGGCAGTGGGGAGTCTGTCCCACAAAGCCCGTTCCATTAGTTACAATCCGTCGACCATTAGTAGTACTGTTTTTATATCACTTAAGAGGTAACACCTCATAGTTACAATGGATAATAAGACATTCAAAGTCCATGATAGCAATTTTTAATGACCAGGGTAGTAGTTACAATGTAAGCTGGTCCAGCTGAACAATATGACAACAGTGCTTACTCTTTACTGGGATGGGGAAACAATCACTGCAAAAATAAAGACAGGGGACATCAACCCTGAAATAAACTAGGGTGTTAAATAGAGAACTTGCAATGAGACTTGGGATGTGGGTTGTTTTCTAAGGGGAAGTAAAGCTATCTTGTTGTTTGGACAAATGCATCATGCAAGAAAGATGGAAACGCTGACCTACTTTGACCCCCTTCCCCCCCAACCAACCCCAGTTTGACTGACCGACATTTGCTAACGATTTGTACCCATGTCTTCCCCACAATCCTCAATATTCTGCCTTTACTCTGGTAAAACAAACTGAACTTTGGCTACAGATAGACCAGGATCGAACTAGCGGACAAGCATCAGCAGCTCCCTCGCCTCGTCGTGTCTCAACATCTTCTGAACGTAGCGGAGTCTAGCTAGCGGCTAGCTGCTAAGCTAACTCTGCACCACAGACACAAAGGAAATGTAGCTTGCCAGCTAACACCAAACCCCTTTGGCGTTAGCTAGCAGGCCAACCAGCTAAAAACAACCGAAACTGAAAATAAGGGGAGCTATGCTAGTTAGCCCCCTCAATCTCGTTACCTGAATGCCATTATTAGTTAACGTATCTCTATATATACAGATTGGGGCAAACTAGCAATAATATTCTAGTTTATAGGCTATCGATATGGTTGGGCCTACGCATCCATTCATCCGCACGAGCGACTCTTTCGCTCAATAAAATAATGTTATTTATTTACTGAAGGAAAAAAAACTTTAGTTGAGCCACACGGTCATGCGGATGAGTGTAATATAGCCCTTAGCCTTAAGGTCTATGCTCCGTGTCGCTCGCCCCTCTAAAGAACAGATGTACAAACCCAACAATACGGCGCATCGCGACGCGTTGTTACCTTGTATATCTGCTTTTTTTAAATGGCCAGCTACACCCCTGGCGTGATTAGCATTAGCTAGCCTATCTATCTCTAGGAGGTCACACTAGCTGGCTCAAACATGGACGCTGCTCCATTGTAAAGAAATGGCTTCCATCATTCCCCACCCGGCCTCCTCCTAGCAGCGGCCAACAAAACACACCCGAACCCGGGACACGGAGCCATCATCCAGCAGCTTAGTTGACTCACCCTCCTCTCCAGCCTGGTCCTCACCGTCCTCTGCGTCAATTTTCTCCATGTCGTCCACGTCCTCCTCGTCCTCTTTCAAGATGGGATCCATCTCCTCCTCCTCCTCGTCGTCCTCTTCTCCCTCACCCACCATCTCCGCGTCCTGCTGCTGCACCGCGCCGGCGGCAGCAGCAACAGCATCCCCGCCACCTCCTCCATTTTCCCCTTCTCCTCCCTCCACCAGCTCCGACTCCTCTTCCTCCTCCTCGTTGGCCTCCATGCTCTCTTCCACCGGGCCTTCGTCTTCATCTTCGACCTCCTCCTCCTCCTCTTCCTCCGCCATCATGCCCTCCTGGTCGGCGGCGTCCTCCTCGTCGTCCCCCAGCGCGGCCTGGTCCACAGGAGAGTCCCCGTCTCCGGCCAGGGCCTCCTGGTCCAGCGCGGCCTGCAGGCGGTCCATGAGCTCGGCCTTCAGCCCCTTGTCGGACAACTCACGCTTCTTCAGCTCGTCCTTTAGCTCGTTCACTTTCAGCTTCTTCACGTTGATGGAACTCATGATGTCGAATATGTTTGTTTGTTGCTGTTGTTGTTGCACTCGTTAAGAATATATTGTAGTTTTAAAAAAAAAGAACGAGTCACAAAATAGACGATAAATAAATAAGACGGCTGCTGGTGTGAGCGGATGTAATTCAAACTGCGCTAAATGGCACCTTGGACGCTGAGCCCTTTTCTACCGGCAGAAGGAGAGGAGGAACTGGGCGGGGCTTACCGTAATGATGCGGAGGGGAGCGCAGTGGGGGTTTTGAATGCCCCGGCGCTCTTCAATATCTGATTATTACCACTACTTGTGAGCTCGTAAATCTGATTTGGACACCTTTAAAAAAAGGTGTCCAAATTAGTGACGCCAGAGTTAAAATGTTTAAAGCTGTTTTTGTATTTTTATTTTCAGATTTCTCAATCATTTATCTTACCCTTTATCCTGGAACTGGATGCTAAATCACTCTGTTTATCAAACAAAACAAAAAGGAAGAGCTATTGAAAGAACTTCAACTTTCCGCTTACTGTACATGTTACATTTATGTCATATTTTTGTGTGCTGCTATTGTTTACCTGAATCTTTATATAGGGTTAGGGTTAGGCATATATTATACTTTATCTTTTAAATAAAAGGAACTGTAAACTGTATTTGCTTTATTTTGGGACTGTAATTTGTTGTTGCTAATGCTGGAGATATTGGAGCAATCTACCAATCTTATGCTAACATAGTTAGCAAATTTACTTGAGTGAAGTACAAAAGTATTGGCATCAGAATCTACTTAAAGTATCAAAAGTAGAAAGTACTCATTATCCCATTTCACAAGTTTTCTGAAGTATAAAATGTGTACAAATATTTTGAAAATAGCAGATCTACAAGCTCACATAGTGCGTCACATTGTGAGCATAACATATAGCATAACATAGTTAGCATAAGCATTATGATGCATAACCCCTAATAATTTCTACTTTCGCTTTTAATCGCAGTTTACTGCCACCCTGTGGATGAATGTGGATACATGCACAGTTTAATTCAATCAGTGAAGTAGACTAGAGCGCTCCCTCCCTCTCCTCTCCACAATGTGCGCTCATCCTGACCACGGCTGGTCTGGTGACAGTGACACACTTCTTCTCATGTAGATGGATTATGTGCTTTAGGAGAGGCGGACTTTAACTACATTTAATAAAAGTGAACCTTAGTTTGGATTCCCTACATTAAACAGATTAGGCTACACACTACCATGGATTCTCTCACTCGGAATGGGATCAAATATTCTACCACCGAGAGAGACAGATATTGGGTAAGTCACACTTTGTTTAACATTTGATTAAAGCTCAAGCTATAGCCAGCTTTATATTAAAAAAAAAAAACATTGTTGATTTATTAGAAGAATAAACATTGGGTGTGGTTTATAACAGTTGTTCACGTCACTTGATTTCTTATTTCCCGTTGTCATATTACACCCCACTGGCTTCCTTCTTTATAGAATATCGTTTGCATATTCCTCAGAGCGCAGTAGTGCCACATTATTGCAAACCCACCGCCGGGCTTTGTTTGGAGGATCAAGGTCCCGCGGAGCGCCCCTCTCCTGATGGTGCCGGCACCCTGTGCCGGATAAACAGTGTCCCATCATCTAAGATCCCCAAGGTCCAATGGGCTGAATCTGTGGATGACCAGCTCAGTAATATCATGGACACCGCACCTGATATGTCGGAGAATAAAGGGTTTTGGTGGTCTGACTCTGACAGAAAAGTTCCAACCTGCTGTGAGAGATGCTCTGCCACTCTGGTTGCCCTGAAGAAGCAAGCACTCAGCCTGGCCATTCACCATCACTTCTCCTCTAAGGTAAGATCTTAGGATTGCTATATACCAGTGGTGGAAAAAGTACTCACATTTTATTACTTAAATAAAAAATACATACTGTATGTAGAAATACTACAAGTACAAGTAAAAAGTACAAAAGTACCATGCAGAAATTAGTCATTATGCAGAATATCCCATTTCACAAGTACCCATTTTCTAAAATGTCGAAAATGTAGAAAAATCTTTTAAAAATAGCAGATCTACAAGCTCACAATGCATGCCATGTGACGCATTGTGAGCTTGTAGATCGGCTACTTTCAAATAGCCGAAATGTATATAGGGCTGAAGTGGTTACTGTATGTTTTGTAATAATAATCAGAATCTACAAAGTAACTATAACTAAAGCTTTCAAATAATTGTAGTGGAGTAAGTAATTAGTAAAAGTACTGAAAATTGGAAATACTTCAGTAAAGTAAAAAATACCTAACATTTTTACTTAAGTAAAGTAATTGATGCTAAAGTAATGCTGCTCATTTATAGGCAAAAGAAAAGAATGGGAAAAAAAAAAAAAAAACTTAAAAAACAAACAAAAAACAAACATTGACCTATTTTAATTTATCCACAGTTATTCGCCAAAGGGAGTGGGGGGAAATAACGCAATGGTAATGTATTAGTGAACAATGCCAAAACGTTTTGAATACAGGCTATAGGCCCTCAAACCCAATATTGTATTCTATATGGATGTTTTTTGAAAATGTGTATATTGATGCTCATATGAAGGGGGGGGGGGGTGCCGGTCTATACTTCCCAGCATCCTTCATCTGTCACCACGATCATCCATCAAATCAGCGAAGTAAACCACTGCCATTCCTGTGTGAGTGGTTTCAAATGGGCATGAATATTTCATCAAGGCATCCCTAGTGTGTCTGTCCTCTCCACAGGGGCAGAGAGATAGACAATATTTATTTTTGTCCCATTGATGGGGGATAGGCTACATACAGCGGGAATAGTGTTTTTTTTTTAGAGAGTGACCTCAAGCCACTAAGGCGGTATATGCCATGAGGACTGAGAAGAGGCCATACTGTATCTTATAACCACAGATGTAGGCTATACCCATTTGCTAGAAATCTGATAAGCTTGCTTGCTTGCTACTTGCTGGTTTATTGATCTGGGCATTGTTTCTCAAAAGCATGCAGTAGCTCTGTAATCACATCTATGAACTTACAGGATTAAGATGATACACTATATAGGCCTGGCACATTTGATTCGTTTTTTTTATAGAAAAATATATAGACTACATTTCCTGAAATGTGTAATTTAATTTAATATCATTTTTTTTTGTTATTTTGTCATTCATAGGCTATATTCAAATGACACATTATCCATTCAAATGTAACATTATTCATTTTATTTCTTCTTTTTTCTATTTTCATTCCTTGAACTGGAATGCAAGATAGCCTACCTAAACTTTCTTTCTATGCATTTATGCTTTGTCATAATGCAGTGGAGGTAAGAGGGTAGTGGGTGGTGAAACAAATGTCACATGAGTATGTTTTTGTTAACTCACTGGAGAATGTCCTCCAAAATATATATATTTTTTTATGATTTGGTCAGTGACAGCCGGCTCAGATTTACATACAGGACTCAGAAAGTGCTCCCCCTAGGCGGGGAATGTGGATGATTGGGCACACCGGCACAGTGCTTGCACAGTGGACGTAGGGATGGAAGGAGGGGAGGGGATGAAGAGATGGATGAGGATAGATGGAGGTATGGATAGAAATTGGAGGGATGAAGTGGACGCATGGACGAACAGGGACAGGTGAGAATAGAGGAATGCACGGATGGAGAGGAAATGGGAAATATAGGACAGGGTTGAGGAGAAGGGGAGAAGGGATGATGGTGTGGAGAAGATGGAGGGATTGATGGGAAACTTTCAACTTGGCGTGTCATTATGATGTTTTTCCCCCTGAAAATAGCAGACGAGTCACAACGCGCCGATCGGTTATTTTCACCACACAGCAGCGTTGTACGATGAAGTATAAATCAGACGTAAGTGGTAAATTGATTGAGAGAGTGAGTGAGTAGTGTACTAGTAGTTGATTGGTGTCAGGGGAAGAGATGCGACACTGTCATAATTTTGTAAATTTGCAGACACTCTTAAGTAAGTGGTATGAGCCCAAGTCAACAAATGATAAGGTAAATGGTCAAGTGCATGGTCTTCAGGCCTTCAAATGTAGTTCATAGACACCTCCTGTCCACCTCTCTCATTGACTGTTGTTGAGCTGCAGTGAACCATATGATTTGCTAACTGGATATTATAGTCTGACTTGGCTATTATTCCCATTTGCCTAAAATAAAATAAAATAAAATAAAATATTGCAAATAAAACAATTAAGTGCTGCAAAGTAACTAGGATACCAGGTAAACATAGCATCTGTCTAAACAACATGTCATCTAAATAACATTCTTTGCTTTTGTGGACAAGCACACACTATAGCCTTTGTCTATCAAAACATACATAACAAGTACTTTCAACCTGGCATTCCTATTTTAGGCATGTTATTATTGGCGAAACGATGCTACGTGTTGTGAGATTGTAATTTGACTTTTTTCACTGAGTGACACCATAGTATGATGAAATATAGAATAGTGCTTAAGTGGTTTAGGGCAGGCCATTCAAAGGACACAAGGCATTAGCTCCGTTGTTGTGCTCAGAAGTGTAGTAAGTTAACTATTTATTCAAACTCCAAAGTGTTGGTGGACCATGCATGATTCTGTTTAGAATTGTTGAGCAACATTTGCTGAATTATAGATTTGCCTTTATCAAGTGGGACTTACAAAAGTACAATGTCTGCAGTGACTCTGCAGTGCTGGAAGGAGGTCATTCCACACTGTGGGAGTGTCAAGAGCAGTGGTGTGTTCTACCGTGTTACGCTATATACGTAGTATGACGTGCAGATTTGTTTGAAAAAAAGCATAGCCCCTCTACTAACCATTTCATCCATTGACCAATGCGCGAGTGTAACCACCACCACGCGCATGTCGAGAATATCGTATGCCCTCCGAAAAGACCTAGAACACACCACTGGTCAAGAGTTGAGGCTGACTAGAGCGATGGCCAGAATAATCAGTTCTGTGCACAGTCACAGAACTGACAATCACATCTGCCAGACAGTCAATCAGTTCTGTGCAAATGTGGTCATGAGACTCTGAGAATGTATCTTCCGGATGGCGTGTGTAACATAGTTGTAGCCATTATCTATATTACCTGCTCTTCACCTGCACAGCAAAAACACTCGGAATGCGACACATTGTGAGCTTGTAGATCACCTACTCTCTGTGGTGAAAGTGCCAAACTTTTCTCCCTCGACTCCTACTGCTGCAGTGGCCTTCAGCAAGACACCATGTTCAGGAGAATGTGGCTGTATTGTAGGAAGCCCAAGGTGTGAACATGTGTAGCTATGAACATAAAGCAATGCTAAAATAGAGCTTGCATATACCCAGGAAACCCACCATGAGCAGAGGTTGAAAAGAGGCATGTGTGGGGAGGTATTATATGTGATGAGATGTTTCCAAGAATTTATTTCTAAAATCCATGGTTGTCAAAGGTGATACACGGCCATAGTATTTTTGTTTTATCACCACGTTGCCTCAATATTTAGACTTGCGCTATATGTATGAGTGATCACCCATGACTACTCTAACTCCCAACACTTGGCTACCAGGACCGTTTTCCATTTAGTAAATGCAAAGTGTGCATAATTTATGACCCCTTACTGTCAAATTCCATAGGACTCGAGTGCCGTGTCTACGTTTCTCAACGACAACCTCAGGGTCCACAGCAGTCGGTCTACGGGGGACCCCAGGGAACGGGACGGGGACCAGGGGACGTGTGGCTCCTGTGGCGCCCATCAGAGCCAGCTGAAACGGGAGGCCATCCACGTGGCGCTGACGAGGGAGCATGCCAAGTGGGCCAGTCAGTCACCCATAAAGACTCCCTCTGGGTCCAACCACACCACCGCCACCACTGGGACGCTGCACAAATTAAATGAAACAAATGCTCTGAGAGAGGCTACTGCCACGATGGCTGCACTGGTGAACTCTCAACCACGCAGTCAGACCTGCAGTCCCCACAGCCCGCGAAGCCCCAGGACTCCTCAGAGGACACCCCAGACCCCCAGAAGACGGGGACCTAAGCTCCCCAACCCTGATATGGGCCGCTGGGTGGAGGAGCAGCAGCAGCTGGTCGCATCTGCATCTAAATCTCTGTCATTGACCAGCAGTAATGGTGTCCACCCCATCTACGCCTATCATCAGGTAGAGCTAAAAGCCTCCTCTTGGCACTAGATCACACATAACAACACCCCCCTTTCCCAGTGTACATCCCCGTTTTAATGAGCTATCGGGGTAAAGTACGTCTTTACGGGTACACGTGTCAGCGAGGCAATGATTCATAGTGGTCCGGTCAGACCGTATTTAGGTCCTACGTCCTAGGATGGTCGTTTAAAAGTGCTATCGCTAATGGAAGGGAATTGGGTCATGATTTATCCCTGTCATAAAAGCTAGCCAGTCAAAAAGCATTTGTGATCGATAGGGGGGGATGGGGCTTCATATTTAACAGGACAGCCTGTGAAATATGCATTAACGGTGCTGGAAAGCAGAATCCAAATTCAGACCACCCTCCCTATAACACACACCCCGTGCTCAAACCCAACCAAGTCATCGACTGAAAAATGGAAAGGTAGAGGATGAGGGAGAGCAGTGTGATCTTGAATGGCAGGGGAGAAAGAGAGAGAGAGAGAGAGAGAGAGAGAGAGAGAGAGAGAGAGAGAGAGAGAGAGAGAGAGAGAGAGAGAGAGAGAGAGAGAGAGAGAGAGAGAGAGAGAGAGAGAGAGAGAGAGAGAGAGAGAGAGAGAGAGAGAGAGAGAGAGAGAGAGAGAGAGAGAGAGGGGGGGGGAGAGAGGGGAGAGGAGCAAGGGTGAGGATGGGAGTGGAGGGAGTAGAGGGGGACACTGGGGGGGGGGGGGGGTTTAGGGCAGTGAGTCCCATGAGGTTGAGTAAGCGACCGACCGAGTGAGAGAGAGAGAGAGAGAGAGAGAGTGAGTAAGCGACCGACCGACCGAGTGAGAGAGAGAGAGAGAGAGAGAGAGAGAGAGAGAGAGAGAGAGAGAGAGAGAGAGAGAGAGAGAGAGAGAGAGAGAGAGAGAGAGAGAGAGAGAGAAAGAAAAAGAGAAGACAAGACAGGTTCTGTCTGAACATACTGTATGATGGGATGTGGCGGTTAGCTCAACTCTCCACATTCCCACTCTTGATCTCCCTCGCGCAGACTGCCCCTTAGGTCTCTTCTATGGCACTAATTGGCATTTTCATGGATGGATGTTTTCTTTGGCGGGGGGACGAACAGAGCTGACAGCGTTATCTTGCTTTACAAAAGGGGCAGATGAGATGTGGAGTTCAGAAGGGGCGGGGCCCTTAGGGACCAAGATGCTGGCTGTCTCTTTGGCTCGCGGCGAGCGTTGGTGACATCATTGTGAGCAGCGGTAGATACAGGCGGAATAGGTCATGAGCCAATCTAAAAAGTTGCTTAAAATTAAATTTGTACACGCAGACACGTCGTACACACACACACTCACACACACACTGTCTGGGCTCAACACCGTTTGAAAGTATCTTAGACTTAAAAAGTTGACTGTGGCATGCACAATTGTGTGTGTGTGTGTGTGTGTGTGTGTGTGTGTGTGTGTGTGTGTGTGTGTGTGTGTGTGTGTGTGTGTGTGTGTGTGTGTGTGTGTGTGTGTGTGTGTGTGTGTGTGTGTGTGTGTGTGTGTGTGTGTGTGTGTGTGTGTGTGCGCGCGTGTGTGTGTGTGTGTGTGTGTGCCTTTCTGCCTGCGTGCCTGTGTTAGGTAAGAAGCAGTGATGTTCACTAGGCCTCTGCACATCTGAGTCACGTCTTCATCTCAGACAATCGAGTCATCACAAACCATTCCTCACTCTCCAAATTTAGCCAGTGAGAGACGCAACATGACTGATCATGTGTGTATAGATTGAACACAATGTGCTCTCAACCCAAATACCGTACATGGAATCACAAACACACTGATCTCATGTTCTTTAAATGATTCCTTTGTGATATTACATTACCCTTTTGGCAAGGGTGTTGTACAGCATAGTTCCAGAGCTTTGATGAGCTTTCTCTTCTTGCAGACTACAGACGATGATGGTCAAGATGAGGCTAGCAGTTTACACAGCAGCCCAAAGCTTGCCCACATCTCTAGAGTAGCTACCATTGCCAACTCTGCTGCCATGTCCTTTTTGGCCAAGTGAGTAATAAAGTGTCATCTTGTGTTGTGTATTGTGAACTTAATTAACTAACGATTGTTGAGGCTATTGCAGATGCTGTTTTGTATCAGAAGCAGAGCTTGGTGGCAATCAGTAATGTAATTTGATCCGACTCTCTGAATATTTGAAGTACTGTACATGAATGAGATAATTAGAAACCTAAAAATCTCTTTTTTCCACCAATGCAAACACAAAATGTGTTTCCACACCAATTTCAGCAGAGCTGGTCACAATTACGTTTTACCATTAAGCCAACGCACATTTTGTACATGTGCTGTGCTGTATGTGTGTAAAATGTATGTCTTAAACGGTAGACGTCTCAAAGTGGAGCAAATCTCTTACAATGACTTATGCCTTCTATCGTAATTCTTTGATTTATGGCAACTTTTCATATCTGAATAGAGCTTAAGTGCCCAGTGGGGCACTTTAGGTAAGCAGAACTGGTGCTGTGGGATGAACGTTTAACACCACCTCCGAACCTTCTCTCCTCCTCCTGCAGGGCAGCCCAGAAATTGAACCTGTCCACCAGGAGGAAAGGCCTGGGTTCTGACCCATGTCCAAGTCGGCCCCCTACCTGCTTCATGGGAATTATCCAAAAGAGCCCTCCTCCAGTCCCTTCCTGCCTCCTCCAGGCTGCAGCCAGAACCAAAGACTCGCCCAACGTTGCCAAGGTAGACCATGACCGCTTGGCTGCTCCTCCTCTAAAACGCAGCAGTATCATTTCGGAACTAAGCAGTCAGAGCACAGTAATGTTCTGCATGCCTACCAGTACATACCATTTTCTTTCTTTCAAAACCCCATTTTTATCATATACTTCTAAGAGTCATTACATCTTCTGCAGAAGTGTCTCTAATGCTTAATTTATGCTCCGTCATACAACAGCGTCATACACACAAATTTGCAGATCTACAAGCTCACATTTTGCTAGTATAAAGTATAAGTCATGCTTAATGTGCCTCTAATGTATTTCTATTGCTAATACTACACTGACGACCACAGTCATTTGATGGTGTTGACCGCTCCTCGTGTATATGATAGGACTTCACAAGGTAGGACTATACATACTGTAACAGACCTGCGGATTACTCTTAGATCACTATTGAATCCATGAATCCAATTACTATTGGATTCATGTTAAATGTGTTTTTTCAGACATTTAACTACTTAAACCCTCAATACTTTGTAAACTTGACCCTTGGCTCTGTACTTGGTCCACTCTTTTTCCCTGTACACCAAACCTCTCGTGATCACACAGATCACACAGACCACTCTGTGTAATGTTCCCACCAGAATAGGGATGCAAGGGTTCAATTGGTTAATGTCAAAAAATAAAAGAATAAAGTCCCTATCACACACAGATTTGGCGGCCCCCCCTGCAGTATCTCTGAGGACCCCCTAGGGGTCCTGGACCCCCTGTTGAAGACCCCTGTTTTAGATGGTTTCACACATACACCCACATTTAGCACAAAGTCAGGACCCAGTGCATTAGTGAATAACACATTAATCCTAATTTGACCATTTGAATCCATGTGTCGTTCTACAAGCTCAGGTTGTAAGCCAAGGATAGACCCCTGGGGGACCCCAGTCAATGAAGTGCAGTATACTGTACAGTTTAGGCTTTAAGTGGTTAAAGCTGTTCAATGGCCGTGATGACCCTGTCAGACAAGCGGCTTTTGTGTCGTGACTTACTGGCTGAGAATAAACCACGCATTAGGATATGCCATAAACCATAAGACACAAATACAAACTACATGACAGTGTTAGTATACCAGAAACCTCAGCCACAAACACCTTTTCGGACGTGTTTCTACAGCCCATGGAGCAGAAATACAAGATCGCAGTCCTTCTGAGGAGATCCTGTATCACTTCCCCCTCATGAAGTAATGCGGCGTTAATGCCTCCATCTTGCCCCCTCCCGACTCCTCCCCAGGGGAAGGTGGGGAGATCAATATGGCTGCCTGCCCTACCGTCGTCTCGTAGATGGACTGATGTGCTTGGTCTAAGGTTACAGATAACGGCTCAGATAGACTGTCTCTGCCGGCCGCACCTTCCTAAGCACTCAGCAGCGTGCGTGCGTGCGCGCGCGCTGCGCGCGTGTGTGTGTGTGTGTGTGTGTGTGTGTGTGTGTGTGTGTGTGTGTGTGTGTGTGTGTGTGTGTGTGTGTGTGTGTGTGTGTGTGCTCTCATGCCTCTGTGGGTTTTTGTCTGTTTGTGCATGTACGGTATGTATGTATGTATTTACAGTATGTATGAAAGCCAAGGCGGACTCTCTCCTTTTGTAAATGGCTTTTTAAATAATGCAACTCCCATAGATACTATAGAACTTGACACATGTTCAATAGGGTTAGTGGCTCCCACTTTTCAAGTGTGAGGAGTGAATATTATGAAGCCTTCACTGACACCGGGCTTCATCATGCTGCAGACGGAGCATGGCTCTTATGCTTTGAAAATCATCGATGGAGGATGAGGTCATCGTGACATAATGCAGTCCTGCATGCCTTCAACCAAACCACTTTTGACTGGGTGTCTGGTGTCTCAGCGTACTTTGACTGGGTTTGTGCCTGTGTGGTTGGTTAGTTTGCTAAAGCATACAATGTTACTCACATTGTGTGATTGAGCCCATCTCCTGGGATTTGCTGCAATGGCCAGTTCCCTTCTTATTCAATTGTTTGTTCTGACAAAGAGCATAAGATTGAAATGCCAAAGAACTACTGTATGCACAATTTTGCAGTGCAGTGTTATGTGGAGCCTACAATATTTTCAGTTCCCTCATTCCTCCCCAAATTTGTCTTGTCTTGTCACCACTGTAGGACAACAACACAACAACAGGCAAAATGCCTTTATTCTCTGGTGGTATACTCTACAGGAATTGGCCTTGAATGCATCTTTCTGGTCAATTGCAGATTTACCCCCCTCAGCATTTACCTGCTTTAATGTTGAATGCTTATTGTCTGTCTGGTACAATTCCATTACACATCAACCCAAAAAAATAAAAAATAAATCCTGACATGGTCAAATATACCAAAATGGCCATATATATTTTAGAATAGGATAGATTTATTTGTCATTGCACACTGTACAATGAAATTTAATGTGACCCGTTCAGGATACAATATAGATAAAAACACTTGCAACAATCAATGCAGCATATTTGACCCTACGCATTGGACTATATTTATGGATTTATGTGTATGAAATATATGTGTAGAAAAGAATATAACCCGCACACTCATATGCTCCCATGTTAGATTAATTGGCAATATTTCGAGCCTCAGCGTCAGGTCAAACGTTTGTCTGAAGACCTAAGGCTCGAAATGTTGTCAATAAATCTTACATTGGAGCATATGAGTGTGCAGGTAATATCCTTTTCTTATAATCAAACTCCAACCTAGCACCTCAACAAGAAATGTGCGTATTCTTTCAGCTTTCAATGAAATATATTTGTGAAAATGTATTCCAATGGTTCCAAGTTGTCGTAAAAACAAATTTGTAATTTCTGAAACATGATCGGAAATGAGTTTTTGTGGGTATATAATACCACAGTTTCTGAGAACAAGGCAGAAATAGAGCTTAACACAGGATGCGCATAGGCAGCAGCCAGCTTGCAGCTCAGCTTGCTTCTATGGTCAGTGCGAGCAGAGAGCCAGCGACTCTCCATTGATATCAATGGCACTCACCGCCTACTATATGCACGTCCTGTGTGAAAGCCCCGTAAAGGGCCAGTTAGTGAACAGGCCATATGCTCCTTGTGAGCGCAAGGTCCCGGGTTCGAACCGACCCTGTCTTGTTTCGCATGTCTCTCCTCTCTCTCTCTGCTCTTGATTTCCTGTTTCGCTACACTGACCTATCTCAAATAAAGCATAAAAATGCCCCACCCCCACCACCCCATAAGAAAAGAAATAGAGCTTAAAAGATAATCATGTCCACATCCTAAAGCACTGTTGGCCATGTGCTGGATAAAAACAAACGAGTTCATGAAAGGGTGAGATAACATAATTATCTGCACCCTGGTATTAAAGCTCACTTTAGTTTATTTGCAACATCAAACATCCCATTTTGGGTTGAAAGGTTTTCCTCACACACATGCATTTGCCTGAGAAATACCCTTTTGTGTTGAAACATCACAAACAAGGGGAGCTTTGTGTGGTTATGTTTCATGAACAAGGCAGAAATACTATGAAAATAATCATAGAAAAAAATGATAAAACTTGTATGGGGGTTGTCTCATTGGGGGCTTTTATTATTTCTAATGGACTCATGAATCTTATCATGGCCTATTATATTCTGTGTGATATACAGTAGGCTGCCTGGAGATTCTGCCGAGCTATGTTAAGTGGCTGTTCAGGTTCCAAAGTATCCAACTAAAGCTTAAGACCTCAAAGCCCTTAAATCACCAAGGCTGAGAACAAGGTTATATTTAGGAATTAACATCATGATCCACGGAAATGGGACAGGAAATATACAATGTGTACGTAGTTCTAAGCGGATGTGTCTGTACTATATCATTTTCCTACTGAGTAGTCAACAGAAATGTGTTCACATATTGCAATAACAACATTAGTCTTTGTTAATGTTCACCCATTCATGGTGTAATAATGTTAAATTGACATTAAAGATGACAAGGAAGCAAACATTCAGCCTCGCAGCCTTGTTCTCCATGTTACACCCATTACAAAACAACTTTTAGCTCACCAACAGTGCTTACGCTTTTGACTACATTATTTATTTTAAACATATACACAACCATAATCGAGTTTGACCTACAGATTTTCTGCAAAGGTTTCTCCTTTTCAGCCGTGTTCCCTTAAGTGTTATTTGTCACTTCAAAGTGCACCTTGGCTTACATTGCCCTCATCTGAGCAGCAGTCTGGCAGTTTCACTTTGTTCTCTCCCACAGAGATGTCAAAAAATCTCTTCCGCAGCTCCTGAGCTAAATCCCTTATTTTGATAAGCGTATTTCAAAGGGAATGGCGTATACTGTAAATAGAAGCAGAAAGCTGTCATTTCAGGGGGCCAGCTTCAAACAATACCTTAAAGAATTTGTGGCCTTTTTTACATACATCCCTATATTCTTATGTTTTTTGGGGATATGAGGTCTCCTAAGATGGGTAAAAAACGTTGCTGATTTGTATAAATGATTTGAACCTTGTTGTCTTATCAGAGTTTAAAATGTTACAGAGCAGCTTCTACTTTGTGACCAACAAAACAATCTCAACACTTCCTATTCTCTTCTAGCATTAAGTGGTGGTATCATCTGTAATATGAGAGAAGTTAGCTGGCGACTGGAAGATTTGCTCAAACGTTTGTTCGTATCCCTGGACTGTATCCCATTTCCCTCTATTCTATAGGTCAAGGTGGTGCTGAGGATATGTCCTTCTCCGTCTGCCGGGCCGTCCCAGCCATCTGTTTGCCGAGTGGACCCCTCCAGAAGAAAAGTCACTGTGATGGACCCAGCCTCCAGCATTCAACCACGCGCTACGCAGACACAAGGCAGCGAGGGAAAAGCTCACCTTAAGACCTACACCTTCGATACCACCTACCCACCAGAGTCTAGTCAGGTCAGTGTTATTATGATGACATGACACCCAAGGGGCAAGCCATGTATAACAGGGTTGATCATATGTAATGTACTCCCCCACAAAAGTAGACCATTTGTATGTCCCCACAAATGTGGCGTGGTGTAACAGCATCAGTTGATGCTGCTACACCAATCACAGTCCCCACAAAACTAGGCCAATCACAGTGAACCACACAGCTCAGCTGATGCTGCTAAACTCACATTAGCACAGCATTGGTGCTTTGTTTATAAACTGCACACTTAGTGACTTACTATCCATAGCTACAGATTGCAGAGGGAAGCCATGTCAATATTAGAATCTGTGTCTGTTTCTGTTTGTTTTAAATTGAGTTTCCCTCATTGCCTCATAAGGGAAACTGGGTTTGTAGACAGAGTTTTTGCTTTACCACTACAGTAGCATAGGCCTCAGACCTACAGTATCTGACAAACCTCAGCTGATCAAATCAACTGTATAACCAGGGTACAATACATGATACGAAGGGGAGGTTGCCTCATATCATATGAAAATAGAACAATCTAAATTCCATTCAGGACTCATTTTGACACATGCTTAAGCATCTAATTTTGGGCAAGATGACCTACATCACATGCCTGCTACGTTTTCTCAGTCATACTAATTATATGTGCTATGTTCTTGCACTTTCTACTCTACTCATCCACGGTTGGTTAACTCCCCTTGTCTGATGACCTGAAAACCTGATAAGACATCTCAAAAACGACCCCACTGGTTAGCCATCGACAGACACACAGCACTTCAGAGCATCGAGCATTACTTACAGTATCGAACCCTAATTTGAGGAAACTGTCCTATTTCCACATTGACAAAACCATGACCGTGCTTAATCTATCATGCTTTTAGTAAATCGGTTAGACTTTTTCTTTGGTGTCAGCATTTAGGATCTTGTTTGCACGCAGATATTCTTTTATTATTGGTCTAGTTTAGTAGGCTGATTGGTGAATCAGCTTAACCCCCAGCATCCCTGTACACCAGACAGTTACAGCGGATAACAAGCTCAGACTCTCAGCAACTCTACCTACGGGTACAAATAAAGTAACCTGAACCTGAACCTTAACCTTAACCTAACCCCACAGGAGGTAGATAGAATCAGCATGCCCCTCCGTTCTACGCCTAGATTTCCTTCATCTCCTCTCATGTTATTTCACACGGAATGGACGATGAATCATAAGACACACTCTAGCTGTCCCTCTGCTCTCTCCGGGTCAGGCCGAGGTGTGTGCAGGCGTGCTGACTGATGTCATCCGCTGTGTTCTGAGTGGCAGCGATGGATGTGTCCTGGGTCTGGGATGCGCTGATGGGGGTGAGTAAATCGGTGCCTTCAAAGAGAGGGCCGGAGGTTAAAACCACAAGATGGGAGCGAGATGTTGGACGAAGCCCTTTTAATGTCATGTCTGGTGTGGTCATCCATGATCCCTCTTCTTAATTCACTTTCTTGGTCTTTGGTTGTTGTTGATGGTCGCGCTAATGTTTTTGTGTTTTCTTTTGTTCATCCCTTGCTCCCTTGGTCACTTTTTGTTTCTCTCTTTTTTATTTATTGTTCAGCCTGGTCTCCTTTTTGTTCTGTTTCTCTTGCTCTCAATTTATGGTATCTCTGCGTCTCTCTCTCTATTGCGCTCTCTGATCTCTCTCTACCTTAATTTATCTCCCTCTCCCACTCTCTCTTCCTCCATAGCAGTGACAGAAAGGTGTTTTTATTTCACTTCTATCCATCTCAGTTATTCGTCTTTTACCTGCTACTTTGTAAATAAAAGCCCGCTCATCAATTATACAGCTCAATTTTTTTTAAAGCTTCCTCTTGACTGTGAAGAACGTCAACATGCTGTACCGAAACATTTCATTTTATTATTTATTTTATTTTATGCTGCTCCAAAATTGGAGGCGACTGCAAGACCAAATGGACTGTAATATGCTGCTATTAGGGAGATGGAACCCTGCACTTAGCTCTCACACACGCACGCGCACACACGCACGCACACACGCACGCACGCGCACACGCACATGCACACATGCACGCGGCCACACGCGCACACACGCACGCACACACACACACACACACACACACACACACACACACACACACACACACACACACACACACACACACACACACACACACACACACACACACACACACACACACACACACACACACACACACACACACACACATATATAGGACAGGGTCTCCTTGGAGTTGGCCGCTCTTTCACATGACGCCACTTGCCGTAAATCTGATTAAATTAGTGTGCTGATACAGCCGACGCGTGGCACACTGCCAGCGGCCATTCATCTACTACTACACCACACAGTTCCACCCCTCCCTGAATAATGGCTGCACGCTCTGCCTTTAATTGGAGTAAACCAATTCTCTTACCCTCATTCAATTAGAGCTTTGATAAGACAAGCGTGGCTCGAACAAGGGCATGTCCCGCTAGTAAATCGGGGCAAAAGCGTTCCACCGCAGTGATTCTCAACCTGGAGCTCGGGACCCCAAAAGTGGGTCAAAGAATGTTCTGGCAGGGACACAGAGAAATAATAAAAGTGTGTAGTGTGATATATCTAATATATCTACATATATGTGGTCCCAATTTCATAGTCAATGCAGAAAATGGAATCACTATCCTAGTAGACATTGCAAAAATGATGAACACGTGAGCATGCTGATTCACCACTCCTACACACAGACAAATGCACTCTCGCTGTCATACACAACAATTACACTTGCAAAGGTTCAATTTTGCTCGGAGATCCATGCCTCTGCTTTCGATATCCCCACCTCTGGTCTTTCAATGTCATTGCCGGTGTGGATATGTGGATTATCCCTGTTTCTGGTCAGACTGAATTAAATGCATGCAGTTCTCTTTTTCTGATGCGTTTGATATTTATGTTTGATAATATTGCAATTTAACAATTGTATTAAAAACCTAACCACATTAACCCTGGTGCCCCTATTTGGGGCAAATTTCACACAACTTTGAAAAATAAAGAAGCGAAAATAGCAGATCTACAAGCTCACAAAGCGTTGTGATGCGTTGCGAGCTTGTAGGTCATAGTATGGCTTATGTGGTTAAGAAGATGTCCCCCCTCTGTTGCACACAGACTCTTTTCTGATTGCCCTTTCTCTCTCTGCCTCTGCTTCCCCATCTCTCTCTATCTCTGTTTCTCTATCTCTCTCTCTCTCTCTCACTTACTTGCTCTCTCTTTAACCCAATTCACTTATCTTGATATGTATGGCATGAAAGCGAGTCTGAAAGGCTCCTCCAGGCTACACAGCAGCATATTGACCCTTTCATTCTGACAGTCATATCATGTTAGCCTTTTTTGTGATTTGCTGAGATATTTTTGAAGCTGGGATCGTTTCCTGTTAGGAGTCTAGGAGATGCAGTAGTGGAGATTGTGTGTGTCATATACGCATTTCAACGCCTAAACTGACAATGTGTGTATGTGTATTTTTGTGTATCATCTGTGGATTTGTGCATGTGTTTGTGTATATTTACTTTACTTGACTGAATCCACGTGTGTTATTCCCAGCCATATGTGTACAAACATAGGAAAAACCTATTCTATTTTAATTCCATTTCTAATTAAATTGATAATTTCACACACGCATAGAAAGTACTGTGAGCGTTTGTGTGTGTGTGTGTGTGTGTGTGTGTGTGTGTGTGTGTGTGTGTGTGTGTGTGTGTGTGTGTGTGTGTGTGTGTGTGTGTGTGTGTGTGTGTGTGTGTGTGTGTGTGTGTGTGTGTGGGTGTGTGCGTGCGTTGGGTGCGTGCGTGCGTGCGTGCGTGCGTGCATGCGTGCGTGCGTGCGTGCGTGCGTGCGTGCGTGTGTGTTGGGTGCATGTGTTTATGGGAGAGTGAAAGAAAGAGACAGAGCATGCATGCATGTCTGAGCACATTTGTTTAGGTATATGTGTGCCTGTTTAAGTTGATTTGCACATCCGTATATGTGTGCATGTATGGTATACGCATACGCATGACTCTCTGTGCTTCCTGCTGTGCCCCACAGGGTCATGGTCTACAATGCTGGGGAGAGATGAGAGTACCCAGACTCTTGGCCTGATCCCCTGTGCCATCTCCTGGCTGTACAGCGCTGTTGAACGTAGGAAGGAGAAGACCTGGACCAACCTCACTGTGTCTGTATCTGCTGTGGAACTCTGCTGTGGAGAAGGGGAGACAATGAGGGACCTCCTGACTGAGGCTGTCCCCTTGGCAGGCAATATTCAGGATGGCCCAGCAGCACCGATTTGTGTTGCCGAGGACCCCGTCAGTGGAATACAGGTATTATCATCGGGCGGTCGTACAGCTTAGTAGTGGGTAGAGAGATGCGGCCCCCGGTCCACTCCTGAGCAAGACATTTCCCCTAACAGCTCTTCCCCGAGTGCTCATCATGAACTATACCCCTAACAGCTCTTCCACGAGTTCTCATCATGAGCCAATTCAGTTCCCAGCCATCAGCTGGGAACTGAATTTCCCCTGCGGGATTAATAAAGGTCTATCAACTACTGTTTTCATGGATACAATGGTTGCATTTCACTGTTAAACAATAAGACCATCGTAAAACAGAATTATATATCTACTCAGTCAACACGATCTTGAAGAGAAAACAATTATCATTGCGGAAACCTTGTCCAAAACCCTTTTCAGGAAATGTTTTCTAATGGATCCATTATTCACAAGCTCTTATTAATTTATTACTTTTCATTTGTTAAATATTTATAAACCCCACAGACTTAACCACTTTCAACGTGGTGTGCCTTTTGTCATTATAGGCAAAAAACACAATGCATTGTGAGCTTGTAGATTGGCTATAATCGTTACTTTTGCGGGACACTGTCATACGACGTGTCATGCGACGAAAGTGTAGACCAATTATTTGTTTACCAACATTGAGACTGGATGCACAGGTGATTGTTTCATGCAATCAATTCTCAACCTGTTGTTTCGGGGTGCGCTAGTTTCAGCACACCCCAACCCCCTCTTGTGTGTTGGCTAGTGCTGCGCGCCCTAGCGAGACCTGACAGAATGGGTTTGACGCTTGCACAATATGACGCTTGCAACCAACGTGACGTCGTCTGTTAAGGGGTCTATAAAATAGGGCATTAATTTATGAGCAAACATAAAAATATAAAAAATATGAATATACAAGGATTCTGCCCGTGACAAAATTCAACATTCTGTAATTATGAAGTGTTTTATTTATTCTATAAAGGTGCCCCCTCTTCATTGCTAAGTCAAGTATCCTGTCATAATTGGGTGGGGCATCATAAAACAATAAGCTACAGATGGTGCATAAACTGACTTGTGTTATAATTTATACATACGTCTGCCACTGTCCCATGCACTATTCATGGGACATCCTGCATGTCCCATCTGTAGCTGAACTGTAACCTATATTATAATATAAGAGTAGAGTCCTAATGCTCTCGCCACTTGAAATGCTTTCATTGGATGTTTTTTGAGTAACGACTTTGTGCTACATGACGTTAAGTGCCTCACCTCAATTAATGATCGTTTCTCATGTTTCATATAATTTATGGCTCCCTGTTTATGTGGCTTGATGTTTTTACAGTGATGAACACATTGTGTTATTTAGGCAATTTGTTATAGCTTCTGTCACTTTTTGACACATTCTGTTAAAATACGGTAATATCAATATATATCAACACAACAATGATTATTATTATATCAGCACATGCTTATACAGAAAATGTGTCGTTCCAAAACAACATGGATGGGTTGAAAATGGCACACCCCTCTCACGCCTCGATACATGCACTATTTATGTGATTCTGCCCCTCTTCCACTTAACCCCTTCCCCCCTTCTGCCTTCACAGCTCCGTAACCACAGAGTGGTGAGGGCCCCCACCCCCGAGCGGGCTGCGTCTCTCCTGGATGCTGCCATCGCATCGCGTCTCCGTGGCAGCCAGATGGGCGGAGGTGGAGCAGGCGATGACATCACCGCAGCACAGCCCCGCGTTTCTGTGATGTTTTTCACCCTCCATGTCCAGCCCCCTCGCTTAGAAAGCAGCGCCACTGGCAAAGGTTGCAAACACACATGACACATGGTCATATCCTAGGCTTTGTTCAGACTATAGGCAAATCCAATTTGTTTCTCAAAAAGGATCTTAGGACTGACTTTCCACACTGTTGTTTGCAAGCGATCAGTTCGGATTGGTGTATTCAGACACTGTTGACCTATATGTACAACAATTTATGTATTGGTTAATGTAGTAACAACATAACAACTTAAGTGTGAGTAATTCTACTTATACCCTGTCATATGACTGTGTCGCTTGCCAAAAATAGCATGCGACTCCTTGTGAGCTTGTAGATCACCGTTGTACGATTAAGTATAAATCAGGCTTCAGTGTCAGAGTGTGACGTCCAGACTAAAACACATCTTTAGAAATCAGATTTGAATTGCATTTCAAACCACTTAGGAAAGTGGTTCACATCTGATTTGCAAAAATCTGTTTCCATGTTTTTTTTTGCTGTTCAGATAAAAACCTGATTCCAATCTGATTCCAATCCAGAAATTTGATTTGGGCTGCCAGTCTGAACATTTGTTTGTGTATTTTTTTGTGAAATCTATCTCAAATACAAAGTGATGCATTTTCATTTTCATTCCTTGTTCTCCTCTCCTTTCTCACTCTTCTCTCATTTCTGTCTTTAGTTTCCCGTGGTCCTACCAGGCTGACCATGATAGATGTGTGTACCATTGTGAAAGGAATACACGAAACAACCAATGTCAGAAGTGGGCTTCCTAATCCTGAACTGGGTCCTGTTATCTTATCTTTGCTGGGTGGCCATAAACACATCCCCAACAAGTAAGAATCTAGGTTTTCAAAACTACCCCTGCGCCCCTAATTTTCAACATTCAAACATTCTCCAAAAAAAGATTTACAAGCTCACACCACGTCGCATTGTGAGCTTGTACATTGGCTGTTTTCACAAGACACCGTTTTACGATGAAGTATGAAATGCACAACTACAGTATTACACAGAATTTGAAACTGGTGGATTTAGCTTTTTTGAGATGGAAATAATTACTAGTACTTGATAATAGCATATCTATGTTTGTGTCCTATGTCTATACAGGGGTAGTAAGCTAACCATGCTCCTTCGAGAGTCTTTGAGTCACGTCAGCCATACCACAGTGGTTGCCCAGGTGTCTGATTCACCACAATACCTTCTACAGACCATACCCACTATTCAGCTGGCTTCTCGTATCCACAGGAAACAGAAGAGGTCTAAGGTATGTATAGCCATTAGCTGCTCAACTGCTGCATTCTACTGTTTGTGTGTCATGGCCTTTTTGTTCCTTTTTCCTCCCAAAGTTCATGTAAATGTCAATCCCTTTTTCATTAATTTGCCTATTTACCCGTGACAGTGTATTATGTATTTGAGTTTGTACAGTAGGCCTACTGACCAATACTTATTTGTGGAGTGGACTAACACTGAGGATTTTACAGTGTAGCCTACACACAAAATCCACTATTTGCTGCCTCTACTATTTGCAATCTACAAGACGTGCTTAGCCTACTATATATCCCAAAGCATATGAGCCAAGATAACTTTAGATCCAATGTATGCCTAATTAATAATGCAGAAATCAATGCCATTCTCTTCATTTGAACAGCAATCCACTTCGTGTTCTCCTTGTGGCCGGAGTCTTAGCAGAGAAAAGACAGGGCCTCACTCTTTGTCTCTGCGAGCATTCCACTCTGCCAGCGAGTTGGATGTGGACGTCCCTCGTCTCCGCTTGGCTGGTGAGATAGACGACCGTTCTGTCAGCGACCAGTCATGCGACACAGTCATCCACATAGACTCCAACGGTCTGGTCCGGCCCGGTGCCTCCGTCCTATCGCTGGCCCAACCTGTGTTCGTCCCCATCATCCCATCTCTGCACCCTAGTAAGACAGACACGGATGACCCGGAATTCGCCGCTCTGCTTAAGGAACTTTTGAGCATCCCCAGATTGTTGGGAGAAAAAAAGAAAGACGAAACCCTGCAAGGGAAGGGTGAAACTCTGAAACCGGATGCTAAGCACCCCGTGAGGGACTGCCTCAAGTGCGACACGTTTGCCGAGCTCCAAGAGCGCCTGGGCTGCATCGACGGTAGCGAGACAGCGACTGAGGTCCCCAGGGTTCTATCAAATGAACCTTCAACTGATGTCGTCACAAATAAGTCACAACCCCAGAGTGGGTCAGCGAAACGGACAAACACCGAATTATCACTGACGTCACAGGCACTGTTATTGACCAAGGAGTTTAGCTGCACCCATATGTCTGCTGGAGAGAAACTCACGGACGGCGTCTTCCCGGGAGACAGTTTTCAGAGAGAGGACTCAGGCCTGTACGACTGCGAGGAGGGCAGTGCAGCCAGCTCCAGTGAGGATCCACCCAACCAAATACCCCACATGAACACAATATGTCAAGCCAAGCCCCCAGATTTGCTTAACGCTGTAGCTCCTAATTCACCTAACAGCCTTTCTTCTCAGAACTGTGACATAGATACTCAAAAGGGTGATGGGCCTGCACCACTCGCTCTTGCGCTTCAACCCGTAGGAAGCCAGGGGACTTCAGAAGGGGGAGATTGGCTGAAATCGGAAGTAAGGACCTCGCCGGCTGGCAAAAGTTCTCCAGTATCACCCGCCCTCTTCTCTCCCACATCTTCCACTTGCTCAACTCCTTCCCTGGCTACCAGTGTCATACTGGGGGACATCTTACCTCAGGAAGTTAAAGAAATGAAAGCCACTATTACAGTGACTGTTCAACAGCCCTTGGACCAGAATGGTCAAGATGAGTTAGTTTTCACTATGGTGGAGGAGGTGACCATCAGTGGAGTGCTTGAGAGAGGACGGCGGGGAGGCAACATTATTCGTGTGTGTGACACTGTCCAGACACCAGTTCGTGTCCAAGGCTCTGCCACCTCTCAGCCAATAAGAATCATCAGCAACATCAGTGACGATTCTGTAGTGGCAGGATGCTCTGACTTGGGTGTGAAACCTGACAGGCAAGCCACGTCGACCGACACCAGCAGTCAAAAGCGACTTCATCAACTGAGAATGGAACAGAGGTTCTTACCTTCATTTATAAATCCCATGCTTATTGATACCATTAGTGATTGTGATTCTGAGAGTGATAAACAAACAGGGAGTTCTAGTGATAACCTTTCAGGAGACAAGGCATTACCTGAACCCAGGCAGGATAAACATAAGTGCTCAAAAGATGAGAAGCCCCTTGAGGCAGACAATGTGGCTATTAATATTGAGAAAGATTCTGATAAGAAGTCTAACAATGAGTCTATGTCATCGTCAAGCCCACTTTCCCATGACTTACCCGTCTTTGAAGACACAGCGGTTCACAAAAACAAAGCCAGTGGAACGAGGCACAAAAACCCGGACAGCAGGAGCCATCCCAGAGGGAGAGAGCGTGTTTATCCCGCTAACGCATCAAGGGGCTTGTTGGGGGGAGAAGTCAGTCGCAAAATCATCAGGAATGCCCCCGGGAATGTTGCTGTATCACCTGGCTGCCTAGCAACTGAGGCTAACGCCCTTAAGGCAGCTAGTCTGCCAAGAGCCTGGCACAACGCCAACCACCAGGAGAGAGGCAGGGAAAGTCATATGGCAGACGACCACAAAGACCCAGGGAGGGTGACATCATCATGCAGCCCAGGGGCCACCCTGGAGAGAGGGCTGGGCAGGCGGAACCCCCCAGGTAACTACTGCAGCCTCGTGTCCCCACCTCGGAAATGCAGCGTGGAGTACAAGCAAGAGGATAGCAGCCTGAATAGAAAGACTAGTAGCCCAAATAGAAAGGGTAATGGATCTTTGACAGAAACATTAAGTCTAAGCATGAAACATGATAGTTTGAATTGGAAGTTGAATTCACCCATGGAGGAGAGTAGCAGGCTCTTCAGTGCTAAACTAGAGCAGCTGACTAGCAGGACTAATTCCCATGGTAGAGCCCCGGTTGATTACCAAAGTCTGAATAGAGGTGGAAGCACCACCTCAGTGAGTTCAAAAGGGAGCTCCAAAGGAAGTTCCAAAGGCAGTAGTGAAGGGAATTCTAAGGGGAGTTTCAAGGGGAGTTATGATGGGAATTTGACAGGGAGTTATAATAAATATTATGAGGAAGATTCTACCTTACCCAGGGTCAGTAGGAGCCCAAGGAGGACTCCTAGGTCTGGACCTAGGGCTGATCCAAGCCATCATCCCAGCACCACTTTCAAGCTCTCTGCAGTAGGGAAACTGAAGATGGCTAGCCCCAAAGTCCGCCGGCTATCTGCACCCAGCACCAAAAACACCAGTTTTTCCCCCAAAAGCTTGCACCAGTCCATCCACAGGAGTGCCAGTCTCTCTCCGGATGGGAAAAGCCTCAGCCCGGGCTCCTCCTTGTCTTCTCCTCCCTGGTCCTCTCACTCTCTCTGTCGGACTCCGAGCCAAAGCTCTACCTGCTCTTCCACTAGATCTCCCATACAGGGGTTTATGAGCGGGCGGCTCTCTGACCTTCTGAAGGACAGAGAAGCTGGCGCCAGCTTGGGAAGACTGGACAATTTGGCCACTAGCTCTGTAATACCAGAGGACGGACTCTCTGCTCATTCATCATCTACAAGCCATCAACACCTTCCCTCACCCTACAGCCGGGTAACTGCCCCCCAGACGCCCAGCCATCTCAGCGGGCATGCCAGTGAGACCACCAGCGTGCTAAGCGGTGATCTGCCCCCAGCCATGGGGAAGACGTCGCTGCTTTGGCCTAACAGGAACAGCGTGGTGAGCAGTGGCTACGAGAGCCTGGTGAGGGACAGCGAAGCCACGGGGAGCACAACCTCCACCAACAGAGATTCGGTCAGCGACAGGAGCGCGTCCCTGCTCAGCATGGCCCGCAGCGACCGGATGTCCAGGAGGAGAGGAAACACAGGTAAAAAATAAAATCCAGTTGTTTTAGATGACAAGAATTGGAGTAACAGCAGAATGATAGAAAACACCCCGGACCAATTAAATGGTGTTTGGTGTGGTGTAATTCAGTGGTTCTCAAACTTTTTTTTAGATTTAACGATTTGCACACATTTTCGAGATTAAAAAAAAATAGCAGATCTACAAGCTCATAGCGCAGCACTCGGTGCCACGCTATGAGCTTGTAGATCTGCTATTTTTTAATAGCCAAAGTACAAAATACGGATAAAGTGTTTACCCCCTGGTAGCCTCCCAAGGACACCTGGGGGTCCCCGGTCCCCACTTATAGAACCAATGGTTTAATTAATTTTAACCACTAGCCCAATTAAGCCCCATTTAATACTTTGTTACGCGATGGTGTCACGTGGTGAAAATAGCCCGCTCACAACGAAAAGCTTGAGACGGGCTATTTTCACGCATGCAACATTGTCATATGACGGTGTATCAATTAAGCATAAACCTTTGTTGTGGTCTTAACAATACATGGCTCCTATACTCTCCCGCCGTACCATGTCTTAATCAGACAAATCCGCCATCTGTTTTGTATAATAACACACAGCCGCAGGTGAGGTCATTTATGTGGTCAAACTGTACTGTAGCCTTACTTACACAAAACGCAACAGATTATTTAAAGCAAAGGCCCAGGGGGAAATAAGACAACGGAAGAGGTTAGATCCGATAAAAATGGGTACGTCATATAATTTTGCAGGGAGGAAGCAATTTTCGTTTTCTTTCAAATATTAATAAAGAGATTACTGCCTCTAAGTATTGTGGAGAAAGACAGGACATTGGGGAAAGAGGCAGAGAATATAAATATAAAAGTTAATCTGTTTACTTGCCTTTTCTCTGTTATTTTACGTAATCTAGATTAATATACTCACTGAGTGAATTTAGCGACTCATAATGTCATTTCATTGTGTAGTCGCATGCATGGCCACACAACTTTTTACTGTGGTGTTTATTGGTGGCACAGACTCATACCTTGACTATGATTAAAAGACTGAGAGCACAGTAGGTCACATCATTAATGTATGAGCCCGATGACAACACATGCTAATGGAATAATAAACGAAGGTGCTTTTAATATAGGGTTGATTTTCTTCCCCAAAACATGAGTGTGAACACAGTGATAACTTCCTAAAGGAGACATGAAGAAGAGCTTAGCATGAAGGTTTTATGAGAGCTTCTCGGAAACACAATTCACCTACTTTACTGTACCTTAGTCCATTGTTACTTAGCTGATTAAATTCAGACTGAACTTCATGTTAAAAATGCCTCTGTCTGCATATTAAGCCATTGTGATCATAACGAGAACTAGAGCACTTTCATAATCTCTTTTGATCTCAGGGATTTGCAACTTGTGTCTATTTGCTTTTAGGGATGGACAGGAAAGCTTAATTTTGTGACACTTGGTGTAGATCACATATAAAGCCTGTTCCACCTGTACACCTTATTATGCTCATACTCAGGGTTCAATTTGTAAAAGAAAACAGGACATTTTGTTAACCAAGTCAAATAGCAAAAATGGCCGATCTACAAGATCACAACGTGTCGCATTGTGACGCCTTGTGAGCGTGTAGATCTACTATTTTTGCTATTTTGTTTTATTTTGTTTTATTATTATTATTTCTTTTTACAAATGTTGCCCAAAATAGGGACATCAGGGTTAATGTGGTTACCATACACTTTTAATTGAATGGCTAAATTAAATTGTGACATTATCAAACATAAATATCAAACATATCAGACCGTCTACATTTCCCAAAGGGAAATGCATGTGTTTAATTCAGTCTGATCAGAAGCAGGGATAAAACATATCGCATAAAAATGAATGACCAGAGGGAGATATCAAAAGCAGAGGCATGGATTCCCCCCCAGCAAATCCAACCCTCCTCATACAGTCCTCATACTGACCACTTTCCCATAACATAACCACCAGGGGCACAATTCAGAAAGACACAGATGTCTCGTGTCTGGAAGAGATGAGTCTCATGAATAATGAATAAGCTAGTGGTATTTTGACTCTGTGGTGGAAACCAGCAAGCCCTTTCTGTCCTCTTAAATGTCTTGATGGCTTTTTGGGGCTCAGAGGCAACAGTGACCTGGTGTTCATGCTTTTCTTCCATCCCACTCCTTCAATCCCGAAAAGAAAAACATCTATTCTGAACTTTAGATGATGTTTTTCTTTTCGTGATTGGATGGAAGCAAAGCGTGAACACCAGGTTATTATAGGTGAACATATGTTACACACAGTAGTGTGAACAATCAAACAAGCCAAAGGCTTCAGTGTTCTTTTATTCAACCTAATACTAATAAAATCAGAGCAGTGGAATGGGGAAGGGGCGTAGGAGGGGAATGCATCAATCGAATGTCCAATGGGGGGAGGAAGGGGGTCTTTCAAAGCCGTCCAGTGTTAAAAGCCATTAAAACTGTAAGATGCAGTCATTAAATGCCATCTAAAATCCAATTACAGCAGAATAAAGTGTCTTGTGCATCTACTTCCCTTTCCAATGGGGGGGGGGGGGGGTCCTGTTAGTTTCTGTTTGAGTCCAGGTCCTTGTGGAGGTTTGTGCTTTTCAACACTACCTCACTCTCCAACAGTGGCCCTTTAAAGTCTTATGACATTCATTTTCCTTTTATAAATAGTTTTCGTTTTTTGGGGGGGGGGTTTATGACTTCAATTATACCCCAAAAACCTGAACTTTGAACATTCAGTGGATTTTCTGTGGTCTGGGGTTTTCTGAATAATTAGACTAAAACAAGTGCTGGGATTGGCCGGCCGGCGGTCGGACAGAGCTGAATCTCTGTCCGGGGCGCGTGATTATGGATCCCACCAACGCTCCAGGATTTAGACCCGCCTTACCTGTCTGATTGGCTCCCTGGCAGGCATAGTTTTACTGAGGTTAGGGTTAGGGTTAAGGTTAGGTTTAGGCATAGTCTTACTGAGGTTAGGGTTAGGGTTAGGGTTAAGGTTAGGTTTAGGCATAGTTTTACTGAGGTTAGGGTTAGGGTTAAGGTTAGGTTTAGGCATAGTTGCAAAAACGAGAACTGTCAATCACAGCGACTACTGACCAATCACAGCGGGGTTTGCCAAGAGCTAGAGTGGGATCCATAATAACGCGTCCGGGGCATAACTCGGAGAGCGATAGACAAAATGGTCCCAGATTTGAGGTGAGATGCCAAATGGAAATTGGGTTGGGCTCACGGATCCTGAGAAATCAGTATCGGTATGGTACACATCCATCTGGTGTGGTCACTGGTCAGTTGTTTTCCTGAAGGACTTTGAATACGTTGGAGGAGTAGCATGACGACAGCGTGTCAATCTTCCTCCTCAGGCCACCTAACCCTTCGTCGTCATCGTTGTCATCGTTGTCTTCGTCCCCATCCTCATCATCGTCATCAGATTCAGCATCGTTTGCATCCCTGTCCCTCTCCTCCACCTCCTCTGGCTCGGAGCTGGACTCCTCCCCATGCTCCTCCTCCACTGTCCGCCCCAGCAGGGCCATTATCTCCGGCAGGTCGGGGTGGTTTTCCCAGCTCTCTCTGAGGCAACTGTATCCAGGTGGCCTGAGACACATGTTCAGTCTCCCCTCGATGGCCAGTCTGAGGAGGCTGTTAGCCGCCCGGTAAACGTCATTGCGAGCCGCCTTTGCCGTTTTATAGCCTCGTCTCTCTGCCCAGGCTTCGCAGACGTCCCAAGCAGTCCAGCTCTGCGCCCCCTGCTGCTGCTGTTGTTGTCGTTGATGTGCCGGTACGTCCTGGAGGCTAGGGTGTTTGAGATTCAGCACAGACAAGAAGGGAGTCCTTTCACACAGGTATCCCACTGCTGTGTAGGGCTCTTGCACCTGAGCCACCGGGTAGATACCAGCCAGGATCTGTAGCTGTTTATTGACACGGGAAGGGAAGACGAGTCCAGGGCAGTCACAGAGCTTGACTGTGGGGGTGAGGTAGTACGTTTGGAAGTATTTGGTGTGGCCTGGGGTTCGAGACACACTCACCACCTTCCTCCCAACCAGACTGTTCAACACCGATGACTTGCCAACGTTAGGGAAGCCTATGCATCCTAACGTGAGGACCCCGTCCTTGTAGAGCTCTCGCATTGGCCTGCTCATCTTCATGGCAGCGTCGCTATGGTGCTCCATCAGCACAGACTCCACCCCCTCATCTGACTGATGCTCGGTGACCGAGTCTCTCTGGATCTTCTTTTCCCAGCTGGACAGGTCAACTTTACCAGCAGTGATCTCCCGACAGGCCTTGAGGATTTCTATTGGACCTCCAGCCTTTTCCCAAACACCTCTTCTCCTCATACACTTCTTCTGGGGGACTGTGCTGTATGGCTCTCCGGGATAGGAGGTGAAACACACAGTGTTGAGGTGTGGGAACTTGGAGGCCAGGTAGTGCTTCCAGGCGACGACCAGTGGCGGGGGGCAGAGGTCTGCTTTGTTTAGCACCAGGACCACCTGTTTGTGCAACTCCCCCGTGATGTAGTGATACAGAGCTGGAGGGAAATGCAGCACCAGATGCCGGATGTCCACGATCAACAGGATCACGTCAGACATCTCCAACACTCTCCACAGCTGCCTCCATGTCTCCAGGTTGTGCTCAAAGTGGCTGAGAGAGCCGGGTGGGTTTCTGGCGTGCAGGTCTTTAAGGTAGTCGCGGTAGGACTTCTCCTCTTCCCTCAGCAGTTCTTCGCGTTTCATGTCATAACTCCAAGTTGGCCTCCTCGGTAAACCAAGTCCTTTATCAGCGGGGTAGATATCATCAATGTCCACCTCAAGTTCTTTGTCGGACACTGGCTGTAGAACCTTTTCTCTGGCTGTCTTCAATCTGCTCTCCACCTCGTCTTTATTCTCCTTCTCAAAGTGCAGCTTAAACCTGTTGGAGTTTCTGCCGTCTTTGTTGGAGGGCTGTTGGTTTATTCTCCTGATAGTATCATTGGCATTGTGGCTGCTGGGACCATTGCCTGAGCCTGTGTCGCCTCTCTTTCTCTCCCGTCTCTCTTGCAGTTGTATCCTCTTCTGTTTATTGCTGAATGGCTTTTTCCGATGCATGATTTTACTTTGCTGTCGTTTCACTTCTGAAACTGTAACCTGGGTATCTACTGTGATATGGACTGCTATTCCCATGGACTCTATGATATCATATGTGTGACCAGCCTATGACATCAGTATTATTACGTCATATAGGTGACATCAGGGATCTCCATACATGGGTATAAAAGCGACACAGATAGACAGACAGACAGATACAGAGTTCTCCACTATATGGGCATTAAGTGGGACACAGACAGGCAGACACACAGATAGACAGACTGATACAGAGATGTTTTGGATTTTAGTTGTTGGATAACTGCGGGAGATCTGGTTGTCCAGAATCGCCGATCTGATCACTATGTATGGAGTTACATTTGTGTCTTTATTAACCAAACAAAAGAAAAACATTTGAGAGAGAAAAAATATAAACAGAGCAAAGAATAGTTTTGAAAGAAAATGAATTAAAACAGCAAGCAAAAAATAATAATTTGTAAGCAAAGGAAATTATATAAACAGAACAAAAAATATTTTAAATTAAAACAAATTAAAAACGCAATCAAAAAAATATATTTGCAAGCAAAAAAATATAAGATTTGAAAGAAAATAAAAAATAATTGAGAACAAAACTTTTAAAATTCAAGAGTAAAAAAATAAGGAAAAACGGTTTAAACTACATAAAACAAAATACTTAGTAAAATGTTTGGGTAATAAAATGTGTTGTGCTAAATAAAATGTTTTTAATGTTTTTTTTCCTCATTTGCGAATGAAAGTTGTTTTTTCTGATTGCAAAATGCCTTCTCTCTCAAAACCTATGTCTTTGGTCTCAATTTTTTTTTTCTCTCTCTTGGATTTGTTTGTGTGAGGGGTTAAAGTTCAGAAGGCGGGTCCTACGCTGATAGATGTAAGACACCTCTCCATTGGTCACTTGGAGTCTGAGTGACAGCTCCCCCTTCCTTATGTAGCTTGTTGAATGCAGGGATGGAGGTGTGTTACGGCCAGCATGGTTTTTTGATTATTATTATTATTAGCAGTTTGCAAAAAAAACTAAAAAACATGAAAGTATAATGCAAGGTCAGCTAAGAGTATTTAAAACCTAAGAAAGATGACTTGTTTCCATTGGGGTCCTTTGTACTCAATTCATAGAGACATTTAATGACAGACAGATATACACTACTATGCAAAACATCATAAAAAACAAAAACAAAAAAAATATGTACAGTAAACAGTTTGAGTAAACAGATTGATGGAATACTTTATTAACAGTAGGATACAGAGGTACAATTGTACAATGATTGTTATAAGGATAACACAAAAAGGCTTGTTTCCATTGTGGTCCTCTGGGACTGAGGTCAGAGCTCCATTCCAGCTCTGGACACTACACTATTCGTTACAATATTGAGCATTTTAGGCTATTAGCAATTCAGATGATTCCCTAATGTTAGGTTTCTGTTCTACTTACAGTTTGTGATCTGTATTTAAAATTGTTGTATTGTTGTTACTGTTATAGTAGGCCAGTGGTTCCCAAACTTGGGATCGGGACCCTCAGAGGGGGTCCCCAGATTAGCTTAATGGGCAACATTGTTTTCTCTCTCAACAGTAAACAAACCAACCTATACAGTATAAGTGTATACAGGGTAACACATTTCTAAAGTGACAATTTAATGACTTTTAAGACCTTTTTAAGGCATTGTGCGCTTGAAGTTCGGCTATTTTCACAATATTTATCTGTGGAACTGAGTCAAACTAAATCTAATGCCTGGGTCAGGGTGGGTGGTCCCCACTTCAAGTATGATTATTTTGGGGGGTCCCCAGTTCAAATATGATTATTTTAGGGATTCACAGCCTCGGAACCCTTTGAAATTATAAAATAAAGCTACATTATTTTATGTTATATTCGTTATTCTAATTAAGGCAAGGCTGAAGTGACTGGCCTATTGGCCAGGCCCATTCCAGATAGACTGCTTTGGAAACGTTTCGTCTGATAGTGTGCTTCAGGCTGTGAATCCCTAAAATAATCATATTTGAACTGGGGACCCCCCAAAATAATCATACTTGAACTGGGGACCACCCACCCTGACAAGCACTTGAAATTGTAGGCATTAGATTTAGTTTGACTCGGTTCCACAGATAAATATTGTGAAAATAGCCGAACTACAAGCGCACAATGCCTTAAAAAGGTCTTAAAAGTCATTAAATTGTCACTTTAGAAATGTGTTACCCTGTATACACTTATACTGTATAGGTTGGTTTGTTTATTGTTGAGAGAGAAAACAATGTTGCCCATTAAGCTAATCTGGGGACCCCCTCTGAGGGTCCCGATCCCAAGTTTGGGAACCACTGGCCTACTATAACAGTAACAACAATACAACAATTTTAAATACAGATCACAAACTGTAAGTAGAACAGAAACCTAACATTAGGGAATCATCTGAATTGCTAATAGCCTAAAATGCTCAATATTGTAACGAATAGTGTAGCGTCCAGAGCTGGAATGGAGCTCTGACCTCAGTCCCAGAGGACCACAATGGAAACGAGCCTTTTTGTGTTATCCTTATAACAATCATTGTACAATTGTACCTCTGTATCCTACTGTTAATAAAGTATTCCATCAATCTGTTTACTCAAACTGTTTACTGTACATATTTTTTTTGTTTTTGTTTTTTATGATGTTTTGCATAGTAGTGTATATCTGTCTGTCATTAAATGTCTCTATGAATTGAGTACAAAGGACCCCAATGGAAACAAGTCATCTTTCTTGGGTTTTAAATACTCTTAGCTGACCTTGCACTATACTTTCATGTTTTTTAGGTTTTTTTTGCAAACTGCTAATAATTCAATCAATCAAAAAACCATGCTGGCCGTAACACACCTCCATCCCTGCATTCAACAAGCTACATAAGGAAGGGGGAGTTGTCACTCAGATTCCAAGTGACCAATGGAGAGGTGTCTTACATCTATCAGCGTAGGACCCGCCTTCTGAACTTTAACCCCTCACACAAACAAATCCAAGAGAGAGAAAAAAAAATCGAGACCAAAGACATAGGTTTTGAGAGAGAAGGCATTTTGCAATCAGAAAAAACAACTTTCATTCGCAAATGAGGAAAAAAACATTAAAAACGTTTTACTAAGTATTTTGTTTTATGTAGTTTAAACAGTTTTTCCTTATTTCTTTACTCTTGAATTTTAAAAGTTTTGTTCTCAATAATTTTTTCTTTTCTTTCAAATCTTATATTTTTTTGCTTGCAAATATATTTTTTTGATTGCGTTTTTAATTTGTTTTAATTAAAAATATTTTTTTGTTCTGTTTATATAATTTCCTTTGCTTACAAATTATTATTTTTCGCTTGCTGTTTTAATTTGTTTTCATTCAAAACTATTCTTTGCTCTGTTTATATTTTTTCTCTCTCAAATGTTTTTCTTTTGTTTGGTTAATAAAGACACAAATGTAACTCCATAACTATGCCCATATGTGGACAAACCCTTATATGGGCCCGACCGTCTTTAAACTCGGAGTGCATATCGGCGAGGACCCGTGGGCGTGACGCGCCAAGTGGGAAGTCGATCGGATCAGTGGATCTCCAAAAAATATAGATAAATCCGCAAATCCCCATATATGGATGTCATCAATATGATGTCATGAATGCCTAGACTCCATATTTGGGCATGCCTGACACTCCATATGGGCTTAAAAGGGGCACAGACAGACAGACAGACAGACACACAGACAGACAGACAGACAGACAGACAGACAGACGGGTACAACAGGTACTCTGACAATGGGTACAAGGGTATTGCATAACTGGGTGGGGCATGGATTTCCAACTTGCATCGTTCTTGAGTAGTATCTGTATATCTGTCTGGGCAGATATGCCCATAAATGGAGATCCAGGAATTATCTCTGGTCTAGTACTTTGTACTCTCCAAGTACTCTCCAAGTACTCTGACAACAGGGTATTGCACGAAGTTCTCTGACAATGGGTACTGCACAAAGTACTACAACAAAGGGTACTGATGATATAGATGACATCATAGAATTTGCAATAACCCAGCAACGCTGGGTACCCGGCTAGTATCCTGTTTTCAAATTGGCTAATGGGAGGGCAGGCGGACTTCTGATGTCCCTCTGACTCCGCCATAACCATATAAGGAGTTACCAATGCAGCTATGCCCATGTGTCTAACCTCAATGTGTCGTCATGGCATCAGCCGCAAACAAATCAGTCAGCTCCATTTTTGGGCAAAAGCGGGCCATGCCCATAAATGGGCATATACTGATGACATCAGATAGGACTGACAGATACAGAGATCCGGTTGTCCAGAGCCACAGATCCGACCGCTATGCCCATATATGGTCATGTGCATATATGAGACCGACCAACTTCAAACTCGGCGTGCACAGCGGCAAGGACTCGAAGGAGTGTGGTGCCCACCGCCGTGTGTGTGTGTGTGTGTGTGGTGCCCACTGCCGTGTGTGTGTGTGGTGCCCACCGCCGAGTAGTTCGGATATCCAGTTGTCCAGAACCGCCAATCCAACCAATATGCCCATATATGGGCATTCCAATATCGGCATATACTGATGACATCAGGGATCTCCATATATGGGCATAAAAGGGACAAGGACTGACAGACAAAAGGGACACAGACAGACCGCTACAACGGGTACTCTGACAAAGGCCCCAACACTACGACATAGACATATTGTTCAGATCGGTAGTGCGACGTAGGGCTGTGTAGCGGCCTAAACCTCTAGTATTCACTAAAGCCCACAACCAAGGTTTGATTTGTTGGGACTGATCCTGTCTCTGCTTTTGATATGTTTCTCTAGCATCCCTATTTTGGGCACATTTTCTAAATTGAAAATGTCAAAATGTGTAGATTTTCATTGCTTGTCGTAGGACGAAGTATATATTAAGTATTATGTGGTTAAGAAAATGTCCACCCTCCCCTCTTTTTACCTCATCACACTCCAGTTGGCCCCCATCAGCGACGCCTGTCCCACGACACGCCCCTGTCCATGAGACGCTCGGCCAGCGGTCCGCGGTCACGCTGGGGGGAGCGGGGTATCCCAGAGGCCTACGAGATCACGGTCTACGAGATCGATGACGTGGAAAGGCTGCAGAGACGAGGAGGTACTGCTGGCAAACAGGTGCCTGTTCATTCACGTCTTCTATCATTTCTTTCTTTTCCTATGATGGATATTTTTGGAAAGCTGAGAGGGAGATGATAAAGAGGAGATGCAGGAGGAAGGCACTGGCTTTCCGGTTAAGGATGCACTCATGTGGGTCTGTAAGTGGAAGTCTTAACCTCCACACCATCAACAGGCCTGTTTCCTTAAACGTATTCTTACTTTTTATCGGAAGAATTATCTCCTAGTTTTGAAATTGTATATTATTTAGAGGTGTGTGTGTGTGTGTGTGGGGGGGGGTGTACTACTTCAGGTCAAGTGATGATGATTATAATGCCATTCCCTTTTAAAAAGTAATTATAAATAAAAAAATCACACCCTGTGTGAAGGAAGCGGTGCCTTTGATGAGTTTATTTAATTGGGCTATATATGAACTAGAGAAACAATGTTAAATCCCTGTAAATTCATTTCAAGGCTACTGAACAGCGCCACTGGAAGCAAATCACCAAATGCATTCCAAGGTGAGTGGCAAAAAGTGATCTGTCATAGCTGACAGAGTGGGTACCCAAAAGCAGACACAGAGACAGGGAAGTGGTGGCAAACAATTGTTGTCTTTAATTAATATATTTGTGGTGTGGGTGCTGTTATAGTGTGAGGCCTGGTGGAGGCAGGCTACTGTACAGCGGGAGCGGTTCAATCTGAAATGAGACAGTATGTGATATTAGAGCATATACATAGCTTGAGTATGAAATGTGTCAGTAATTGTCAACCTCAGTGTTGTAAGAACCTTAAAGTGAAAGAAATATAGTAACACTTGACTTAAAGGTGGGGTCTGTAATGCATTATAATGACAATTATAAAGCATTGTTATGAGCTTATAAGGCATTATAACACTTCGTGCAAATGTTTATAATGATGTCTAACAACGTTTATAACTTATTGTAAGTGCTATTCAGTGTTCATAATGCATTATAAGCTCGTTAGAACAGCGCATTATAACTACCGTAACTAAGTGTCTTTGTTATAATGTATTTATAATGTGTTATGAAGCATTATAAGGGCATTATAATGCATTATGCATTATAATGCAGTATATGATTATAATGCATTATTGACCCAACCTTTAAGTGAAGTTATTTTAATAAAGTTATTTTAATGTGTTGAGTTTATAAATTATAATGCATTATGACCAGCACTTATAAATTATATTCTAAGTTAATACTTCATAAACCTTGTTATGAGTTGTTATGCATAATTATAACAAGTGTTCTAATGCCATATAAGTGCATTATAATGCCTTATAAATGTGGTTGTAATGCGTCATAGTCCCGACCTTAATGCAAAGTCTTACCAGAAAGACATGTTTGTGTTATAATTTTTACATTTTGTAAGCCATACCTAGAGTGTTTATGTTTTCTTTAGTGTTATCAGCAAAGCATCGTGGTCTCTTGCTGTGTAGTACGAACTGTACAGAGATGGATGTGCAGTGACTTGTTCGTTGTTTCGGAAGTAGGCGTGGTCTATGTGTCCTCCCTCAAAGTGGGTTGCTTCTTGTATGAGTTGAGTGAAGCCTAGTTGCTGAAGAGATTGTGATACGTGATTGTTGCGGTTTTCAGCAAAGCATATGTTGAAGTCACCGCAGATCAGAGTTGTTTTGAGTGGGTTTATTAACTGTGACAAATTGTGGATCAAGGCTGTATTTCCTTTGCTTTTGTAGACACTGATTATGTCTATGTCTGCTGAGACCATCATGGTGATTTGCATTGTGTCATTGTTTAAATCTGTGTGATGTTGTAGTTTTTCTGGTCTGTAGTAAGTGGCTAATCCCTTGCCATGTCCAGTACTGTTTAGATGGAGTGAAAACCCATCAATTTGCAAAGATGGGACATAGTTGTTGTGTGTGAGCCATGTTTCACTGATGCATAGAATGTCAGCATAAGCCAGAACAGGGTCTGCTTTAATTTCTGGCAGTTTCGGTATTAGGGAATGGCAGTTGAGAGCTGCCACTTTCACAGCCCACTCATCTGTCTTTTCCCATTCTGTAGGGTTGATGTTAATGGACACACTCTCCATCCTCCTCAGTTCCTGCATGGCATTTATATCTGCATGGAGCTTTTCCTCTGGTAGAGAGTTGATGATGTAGAGTTGTTCTAAGGAAGGGACTCTGCTCAGCATGACATATCCCATGGCTGGCTGGAATATTGTTGTTAAGTCCATAGCTGCTTTTTGGGGTTTGGAAATTTCTTGTCCTTGGAATTTGTGGCATGTTGCAGCATAGCAAAGTACTAGTGGGAATTGATAGACTGTTGCAGAGCTGGATGCATGGGTTTGTTTCTTTGACAGGCTGTATGTGAACTGAACTGGTTCTACTGGTGTACAGCCAGGGTACTTGAACTGGAGTGCTGGTTGTGTTGTACGCTTGTTTGCCCCTTGATATTCTTCATCAAATTTTACCATCAGTTTGATGACCTTTTCTTGTTGGTCTTTGATGACTGCAGCAAGGGTTCCTCTTGAGCCATTGGTCAAACCATCAAGAGTGTCCAGATTGTGAATTAACATCACCCGAGCATCAATCTTGAGCCTCAAGGTTTGTAGAAATGCTGAATTTCCAACTGTTCCTTTTGCGTTGAGTTTGGGTTGAAAGTTTGGAATTGTTGGATGATGATTAATAGCTTCTATCTCCAGCAGTTCTGTTGTCAGTTCATTTAGTCTCAGATGGTTTTGTTTGTTCACTGTTGCATTTGTGCAGCTGATATAGGTTGCTCCAATTGTGTCAGGATGGCCTTCAGGTCTGATTCTGGTAGCTAGAATTGCTAGATCGTCTTGAGTCTGGTGACCCACTCTGAGTCTGTTGAGGATGTCCGCATATCTATGGTCATCTCCTTGCCTGTGGTTCTCCTCTAGTGTGATGATTTCAAACAGTTCCCAATGAGGTTGGATGTGAAAGGCTAGTTTGTAGTCATCACACTGGGGCTCATCAAATATGTACCTTGCTTGGCATGGTTTGAGCTGCATTAGATCACCAAAGAAGAACATTGCAAGGCCTCCAAAGATCTTGTTGGGTTGGAGCGTGATTTCACGAAGTCGAAGATCAAGCATGTAGAGCATATCTGCTTTGACCATGGATATTTCGTCCACAATGACTGCCCTAAGGTTCGTAAGCTGTATCCTTGTGTTGTCTCGTTTCTTGTCACCCAATGGATAGTGCTGATTGCCAAAGTTGAATCCAAATGTTGTGTGGAGTGTTTGTCCTTTGACTCTAGAGGCTGCTGTTCCTGTTGGGGCAGTAACCAACACATGTGGGCATTCAGGGTTGTCACCAGCCTTGTGTAGAATCAGATGAAGCCATTGTTTCAGGATGTTAATTACAGTGGATTTGCCACAGCCTGCCCCGCCATTTACCATCAGCAGTGGAGCTTTTGGTAGAGGATTTTTCTCTTTCAGTGCCTTAGCAAGATCTCTTGCATATCTTGTTCCTTTTTCCACAACTTTCCTCTGATAATAGTCCAGGTTTCTTGTTTTCATCCACAGAATATGTTCAGCATCGATTTCAATGGGTCTGAAGGTTTTTTCCAATTGATTGCCTTCCTGTAGTAGTGCATAATTATCAGGATCAAGGTGAACAAAATCAGGATGAGGTAGAGGACCTTGCAGATTGCAGTCAATAATTTCTTGCTCCCCTTCTGGATTTAGCATGTCCTCCATTTCTTTATTTCGTGTAGACTCTTCTACCGCCAGCCTAGCTTCTTCCACGTTCTCCAGATGTTCCATGACGTGCTTCTTTACCATCATTATGTCTTGCTGTAGGTTTGTGTATGTGTCCTTTTTCTCATTATAATCAGAAATGCTCTCAATTCTTTCCAGTTGCTTTTCAATGTCTTTCTCTTGTCTGAATGGGCTATATAGGAGAAGTTCTGAGAACCAGTATGAGTCAGGAGTTTTGCCCTTGTTAAACTTGTGGATTCTCATAATAGAAGGTTTGGTCCTCTTCCTCATGTATGGGGGTTCATCTGGATGTAGGTCTGTCAGTTTGAAAATTGGTGGAAGGGGTTTGCTTGATATTCCTTCATGTGAAGTGATGAAATAATTTAGCTTTTCTTTAGGGTTGGCATGTGATGGAACATTTCCCTGTGGGTGCTGTTTGTCTCCTGGGCCTTTCCAAGCAGGACTATACATTTTGGCAAACTGGGCCAAGCAAATGTGTTGCAAATCTTTTGGTCTTCTTTCGTATTTGCTGACAATGTCATATCTCTCTACGTACTCCCCCTCTCTTCCTGGAATATTGACTTTTGGAATGTTGGTATACTGTGGATCATCGTCAACTCTAATTAGGAACTTGCTTCTCTCATCTCTGCGGTTTGTGGGAACGAAGACTGAAGTGACATTGGAGTCTCTGAAGTGAAAGTCTGGAAATATCTTATACACTGCTTCTGCTTCTCCCATCTGTCGGTGTGAGATGAAGGTATTCATGAGTGTGATCATCTTTTCTTTCAGAGTACTGGAGTCTGTTTGCTTTAAGGCATCAAGGAGAACCTTCATTGTTCCAGTGTCATCCTTTGTGTAGTACTCAGAGATGTAGGTTATCACTGCATGGTAGTCCAGTGTAATTTGCAGATCTGTGTTACCATTCCAGGCTTCAGCCCACTCAGGATGGTAGGAATTGACAAATACTTCATCTATGTCTCTGGCCATGATGAGACAGTAGCCTCCCTTACTGGTCTTCAAAGCTTCCAAGTAGGAATCAAAGTTTGTTTCATTCAGTCCAGCCAGCTTGAGGACTTCCTGAATCCTCTTCTCTCTGTTTGCTTCATATGCATCTTTGTCATTTGGATTGATGGTGGGAAATTTCTTAAGGATGTCAGACACTGTTTTCTCATCAAGCAGTAGTTCCTTCACTGTGGCTAGTAACTCCTTATGTTTCTTTCTGTTTGGTGCATCTGCTTTGAATGCATCACCTACCAGTTTGCATGGTGAAGCTATTAGAGTGGTCCATACAGGAAACTTGGGGAAGAAGAATCGACAGATGGTGTTATATTTTCTGCAGGCTTTTGTATGCTTGTGACAGTTGACTGCGCGTGCTATTTGAGCCACTTTTTCTCCAACAACGGCAGGACTGAGGGTGACAGAAGTAAATGTGTTGGCAAAGTTGATGACTGCTCTTTCCTCATAGTCTTGTAAGTCATCTAGGGTTTGGAATTTCTTGAAAGCTGACTTGAGGCCAAAAAATGGGAAAGTATTGAGAAGATTATCTGAAGTCAAATTGGATAAGTGGAGTTTATTGAGAATGTGAATCAGAGTTTTCTTCATATCTTCACCCACAGTGTCCTTCTTAACAATGACAGTGTGAAGAACTTCTTTGAATGTTTTCTGCACGTCCTTGGCTTCGTTCTTGGTAAGCAAATCTTCAATGTTGTGAATGTTTATGCCAGCATGAATTTTCATTTCCATTTTGTCCAGATCCACCCAGAGAACTCCGTGATTGTGACCAGCTCCTCTGCCTTGGAACTCGAGCTTGGTTGAGTAGTATTCCACAGACATGGGATTGTGAGGATTCAGCATAATTTCTCTAATGAAGGTCTGCACTCTGTGCTTGTAATTTCTTGTGGCAGTCACAACATTGTTTCTGAGAATCTCGTGGATTGACTGAGCTTCCTGTGTTTGCAGATATTCATGTAAAGGAAGAGCAGACTGACCTCCATTGAAATGGACAATTGTTTCTTCTTCGTCTCCTCCGCCTCCATCATTATCGTTGGTCATGTTCTGTAGTACATATTCAATTTTCAAACCCTTTTCTCTAAGAATAGCAGTGATGTTTTCTTCCCAGCGCATGTCTGCACAGCTAACTGTAAAGAAGAACTGGAATGGACCAAGGTTGTCCAATCTTGCCATCATTTCATATTTGCCTTTCTTGTGGTAGCTAGGAGTGTTGGAGGTACTGTCAAACACAGAGAAAGCATTCTCAAGGTTGTACGTAGTTTCTCCTGATGTTGAGGTTGACTTTTTTCCTCTCATGAAGGATATATTTATGTTCCTCTGAAGCTGTTTCTTTTCAATGTAGGAGAGTCCTGCAAAAAGATAGCTGGGATCATCTCTGAATCTTGAATCCATATTTCTTAGTCTTTGAATGAAGTAGTACTGATCAGTCAGGTGGGCTTGTCTTGGATGGTGTAAGTTGAACTTTCCATCAGGATGTTTCATTGGAAAAGCCATGGCATCCCAGTCTTTACTGTGAAGGATGTTTTCTGGAATTTTCCCCTCCCCAGGTGCAAATGTGATTACATGGGAATCTGTCTGCTTGTTTTCAGCATGAAATGCTTCTGGGAATCTTGCAGTAGTACAGACTGACTGCTGATCATAATCAATTTGGAACTTTCTGATGGGGTCATTCTCCTTGTATTCTTGTTCTTCCTTTTCGTCGTCATTTTGTACTGCATTTGTGTCTGCTGTGTCTTGTGTGATATCATGTAATATGTGTCGTTCAGTGATGGAAATGTCATCAATAGCATCATCAATAATTGCATGAATAACGTCATCAATAATTTCATCAATCATTTCATCAATCATTTCCTCATCATTCACGTAGAGCAGTCGTGATCCTGTTGGGTCTGCCTGTTCACACCTGTGTTGGAAGGTTGAGGGATCTTGGTAGAATTGGTAGTGAGGATTTCCACAGTCCTTCAAGAATTGCATTGCTCCAAACAGTTGTTGAGGATCTATAGTTGTGTGGTGAACATAATTCTTGTATGTCTTCTTGCGCTTCAGCTTGACATCGATGGTAGTTATACCAGCCTCAGATGGAGTCCTGGGAAGGGTTTGCAGAGTGTTCATCACATCATCATCTCATATGGGGATGTTAATAAGTCTGTCTTTCATAGCTGGCATCAGTGAAGTTGGAAGTCGGAATATTTTTTGAAACAAAATCTTCTTGGCAATTAGATTGTTTGGCAATTCTGACAGTTGGAGATGTTTTGGCACAGCGGTAACTTTCAGACCATTAGCAGCTGACATGGGTGGCATTTTTCCTTTAGTAAGATATTTCTTACAGGTGTGACAGAGATACCAGTTTGTTGTGGAATCAATGTAGACACTGAATTTTGGATTGTCCAATTTGTTTTCAAAAATATCTTCAAATAACCTCTCAGTTTTGTCGTTGCATTTTATTTCAATGACACTGCGGATGTTGTCATCAATAATGGTAACTCCATTTTCAAACATCATTTGTTCACAGCAACAGCATGGAAAGATTGGACCATATTTCACTGCTCTTCTGAAGTTTCGTATCCTCTCTTGTTTTGTATATCCTCTCTTCATCCTGGCTTGTTTCCTTTGTGTTGTATTGTTTGTTGTATTGAGTTCAATTTCTTCAGGCGTTCGCTTGGATTTGACCATGGCAATTTGTTTGTTTTTTCTTTTATTTTCAAGTTGTTTCTGTGCAGAAGTTCTTTTAGCCCTCCTGAGTCTACTGTTGTCTGCCTTCTTTTTGTCATGTAGTTGTTTCTGTTCAGAACTTCTTTTAGCCCTGCTGAGTGTCTTGTTTTCTGCCGTCTTTTTGTCATGTAGTTGTTTCTGGTCAGAAGTTCTTTTAGACCTCCTGAGTCTACTGTTTTCTGCCTTCTTTTTGTCATGTAGTTGTTTCTGTTCAGAACTTCTTTTAGCCCTGCTGAGTGTCTTGTTTTCTGCCGTCTTTTTGTCATGTAGTTGTTTCTGGTCAGAAGTTCTTTTAGACCTCCTGAGTCTACTGTTTTCTGCCTTCTTTTTGTCATGTAGTTGTTTCTGTTCAGAAGTTGTTTTAGCCCTCCTGAGTCTCTTGTTTTCTGCCGTCTTTTTGTCATGTAGTTGTTTCTGTTCAGAAGTTATTTTAGCCCTGCTGAGTCTCTTGTTTTCTGCCGTCTTTTTGTCATGTAGTTGTTTCTGTTCAGAAGTTATTTTAGCCCTGCTGAGTCTCTTGTTTTCTGCCGTCTTTTTGTCATGTAGTTGTTTCTGTTCAGAAGTTATTTTAGCCCTGCTGAGTCTCTTGTTTTCTGCCGTCTTTTTGTCGTGTAGTTGTTTCTGTTCAGATGTTTTTTCAGCCCTCCTGAGTCGATTGTTTTCTGCCACCTTTTTGTTTTGAAGTTGTTTCTGCTCGGGCGTTTGTTGAGCTCTTCTTAGTGAATTGTGCAATTGCTTAATTTGCCGTTTTTGTTCTTCATTTCTGTCTTTAGTTGTAATCTGTAAAAGATTGTGAAGCACAGTGGCTTTTTCTTCAATAACAGTTTTATGTATTTTTATTTTGTGTGAAAGGAAATGGTCTTCTTCTGGTTTTCTTTTCATAGAAGGTGATTCTTGGTCTTCAAGTTGTTTCTGGTGGGGAGTTTGTGTTGTCATCAATATTGAAATTTTCAGCTTCATTTGCTTCCTTTGTTCTTCATTTCGGTCTGTACTCGTGTTTAAAATATTGTCAAGAAGAGTGTTTTTGTCTTTGATAAAAGTGTTGTTTTTTTTTCTTTTGTCCATATGAACAGTGTTTTCATGTGATTTTCTTTTCATAGGATGAGATTTTTGATGGTACATCTGTTGATGATTCAGAAGAACATGTTTTGTGTGAAATCTTTCTTCACATTGATGACAACCAAATGTGGGTGTTGTACTTGGTTTGGTTGTTTGTGTGTTGTTAGTGTGAGCATCCCCATTTGAAGAATTGAGTTTGTGTTGATTAAAATGAATGGTAGATGGTGAGATCAGCATTGGGATGTCATTGCTCTTGTACTTGTAGTTGCCAGCAATATAACGTGTCAGTAGGTCAACTGTTTTGTCTTGATCTTGACTGGTTTCAGGAAGAAGGTTTTCATAGTGGGACTGGTTGTAAGCAAGAAGTACAGGCACACGTGTGTCCAATACCCCACCAAATGTTTCAGGTTGAATTACATGAATAGGACTTGCAGCTTCAGGACTTGTGTTGAAGATGAGCAAATTCTTTCCACATCCTCGAGCTATTGCACTGACCACCATATCTCCAAAGAAGTCCACATTCCACCTACCAGGAAGCTTAAGTTTGTTCCATTGTTGTTGTCTGAAGTGTGTAGAAAAGTGAGCAGGCATGAGGTGTGGATGGTTGTGTTCTATTTCATGTTGAAAATCATTTATCCACATTTGTCTGTAGTCATCCACGTTTAGGTTGAAGTTGTCAAAGCAGTCTCTATCATTGATGTTGAATATAACAGCTTCATAGCAGCAGTTTCCTTTGGTGGATGTTCTCCTTCCAGGAACTACACGAATATCATGTTTGTGAGCACTTCTGATAGCACGTGAAAGCAGGTCATCAGGTGAGGTTGTGGAGCTGGCCATTAACAAAGGAAGTGTGTTCCTTTCCATGAAGACCCTATAAAGGAAATTGAAGAATTTGTTTATAAACATATTATACATATTACAGTAATGGCTGAAAACTTGTAAAAAGTCTGTGAACTACAGTATGTAGTAATGAACTGTGGAGTTATAGCTTTTAAACTAGCATAATGGTGTCAGTGCATTCAGTGGACAGCTGGACACATAGTTGAAAGCAAAAAGGAAAAAACGGAATTTGTTAGACTTGACATGTGTTTGTCATTGAATTCTGTGGTGTGACAAACTGAGAATACATATACTGCTTATAGTCATTTTGTTACTTGGCTGTATTCACCTTTATTCTGTAGCTGACTGAGCAGTCCCAGCAGTTTAACTAACTCTGGCCACAGTCCAGTATAGATGCAAAAGTTTGATTATAATGCATAGGGGTTTGTGGTTTGTGGTTCTACAGTACAAACGAGGGGGGAACACACACACACAAACACAAACACACACACACACACACACACACACACACACACAGCTGCGTGTCTGCTGTAGAAAAGGCGTAGTCGAATAGTCGGTTTGATATCCGAATATTCGAATATTCGACTATTCGGTGAATGCCCTAGCACTTCAGATATATTTGAATTGAAGTGTCTGCAAAAGACACATGAGTAACTGTGAATTAATGTGACCAAGATGGTTGACTAGGCCAAAACAATCAGCAGTTATAAATCATGAATGATTAGTAACTGATATGGAAAAATGTATGGTGGCATGTCTTCAATAAGAGGATAAACGTAAGAAGAATGAGCAGATTTGCCTTGATCACATGACACATAATGTGTGTTGATTTTGGATGACAAAATGTGTAGGAAGCCAAATCTGCCTCCTGGTGGCATTTCTTCATCAACTTTAACACTAATTGCACACTGTTATATGAATGACTTTGTATAAAGCGTACTGCTTCTGCAAAGTTAGATGCATATCTTAGTCAATCAGGATGAAATATGAAAAATGTAACATCACATGACTATAGAGCTTGTGTGTGTGTGTGTGTGTGTGTGTGTGTGTGTGTGTGTGTGTGTGTGTGTGTGTGTGTGTGTGTGTGTGTGTGTGAGAGAGGGCGGGGGCGGGTGAGTGGGTGTGTATGGGTGAAGTGGAGTTAGAATAACTGAAATGATTTAGTTGAGTAAAAGTATCTAAACGACAAATTGTGTGTGTGTGTGTGTGTGTGTGTGTGTGTGTGTGTGTGTGTGTGTGTGTGTGTGTGTGTGTGTGTGTGTGTGTGTGTGTGTGTGTGTGTGTGTGTGTGGGTGGGTTTGTATGTGTTTAGTGGAGGAGAAATAACTGACATTGTTTAATTGAGTTAAAGTCTCTATCCCACAATATAGACATACTGTGTAGTTCAGTAAAACTACACAAATATATAACAAAATATACTGACAAAATGTTTGACTGAAAATGCACAATTTTGCAAGTTTCCGAAACATTTGTACAAAAAATTGCAAAGCAGGATTACAATTTGAAAGTACGTGTGAAATACAAATGGTTAAGAAGACAAATATAGGCCAGTCTATAATTAAAGGTAATTGTGTTGCAATGATCTGGCCAGGAGGTGTATCCAGCCTCATACAGTAGTTAGGGCTACAATAGTATGACTGTAACGCTACAATAGCCTAATGAAATGTGCCAGAGTGTAGGCCATTACTCCTACATTGCAACTTGGGAATAACAGCCAAAACGGCAAAAGTTCATGAGTTGTTAAAAATATAGGCCTACACAAGAAGGTCAAATAACCTTTGTCTGCTGGTGATATGGTAACTATACATGCAAATAGCTTGGAGTATGCTTGCAACAAAGACAAACAGAGAGAACGAGAAAGGGAGAGAGTGTGAGAGAGAGAATGCAGTTCAACGTACAAGCAGTTAAATATGTTCAAAGAGCCTATATGCTTCCAAATAAATAATTAAATAGAAGCAGATGCATATAGACCTGAAAATGAGGAGTGAACTCAAACTAACCTCTTCGTAGCAGCTCCATGCAAAAATCTCATTTGTCCTCCACGTGGGTCAAGGAAGCGTTCAGTAGGTTGTAGTCTTCAGTGATTTCAGGATAAATGGACATTCCTGTATGAGTGCCCAAGTATTTATCAGCTTATGTCCTGCTGGGTGAGAAGAGACACTCCCACTCTAAATGCAGTTGGCTGTTGTTTTGAAGAAGCCTGTGGCAGATGTACAATAATTGCAGATCTTGGCAATGTATATGTTTAAAAATGAGTTCCTCCAAAATAGAAATCTGAACGAATGAAGAACCAAAAACTTGTACAACAGCATAATATGGTTACTATGAAACAAAGACACAATGTTATTATAGGTTTTTCCTTAGCCATAATAATGGCTAAAATGTGACACTTTATTATTGCAATTTTGTTATGTCATAATGGCTGTAAACATACTGAAAAAAGAAATTGAACAGAGTGAAACTTTGAATAACGAAGTAAGCAAAGTGTACAGAGTTACAAAATGCCTATGGTTTTCAACCTTTTTCATGGCGAGGACCCCTAAATTGATATACATTTGGCCACGGACCCCCATCTGAAAATGTTTTGTGGCAGGGACCCCAAGAAGAGAAGATTTGTGTAAAAAAAAATTCACTCATTGCTCTTTCAGATTTGAACATGTAGCTTGTCATGTACATGAGGCAGGAGTATGCATCCAATACAAAATGCGACAACATTCTTCAAACACTTTCAAGATTTTGTTCTAAAAGAGCAGATATCTGCTATTTTTTAATAGCCAACGTATACAATATGGATAAAGTGAAAATGTATTAACACCATTTGCTGGGGACCCCCTGGAACCCCCTCAAGGAGCACTGGTGGTCCCCGGACCACTGGTTTTCCTTGTCGCCACTTCACTTGAGGTCGCCAGGTCGGCATGTTGATTGTCAAAGCTGAGGTCGTAAAGACAGTTCAGTGTGTGTGTGTGTGTGTGTGTGTGTGTGTGTGTCTTTTGTTGTGTAGATTGGATGTTCAAGAAAGTCAACACACAGCTATCTCAAAAGCAACATTCCTAGTTGCCACTTGGCAGGAGGTCAAGGCAGGAGCATTATTACTGTGTGTGTGTGTGTGTGTGTGTGTGTGTGTGTGTGTGTGTGTGTGTGTGTGTGTGTGTGTGTGTGTGTGTGTGTGTGTGTGTGTGTGTGTGTGTGTGTGGGGGGGGGGGGGGGGGGGGGGAATATGATTTGTGTGACGTTTGGAGAAAATGTGTAAAAGTATGTTAAAAACAATTGTTTTGCCAAAATTGGCCTCCTGGTGGCGCTGTAACAGGGCAATGTGAAAAGGGGGGCAATTCTTCCTGGGCCTAGTGGGAATATGATTTGCGTGGCGTTTGGAGAAAATGTGTAAAAGTATTTTAAAAACAATTGTTTTGCCAAAATTGGCCTCCTGGTGGCGCTATAACAGGGCAATGTGAAAATGGGGGCAATTCTTCCTGGGCCTGGTGGGAATATGCGTGGAAAGTTTCACGGAAATAGCACACTGCGTTCATGTTGTGGGCACGTGTGCAGTGTTGCTTCTTTGCCGTGCCTCCTGGTGGCGCTATAACAGGGCAATGTGAAAAGGGGGGCAATTCCTCCTGGGCCTAGTGGGAATATGCGTGGAAAGTTTCACGGAAATTGCACACTGCGTTCATGTTGTGCGCACGTGTGCAGTGTTGCTTCTTTGCCGGGCTCATACGGACGGACGGACGGACGGACACACAGACACACAGACACACACACAGACACGGTCAAATGTAGAGCGGCTGGCACCGCTAAAAACATCTTCTTTGTAAATAAATAATTTGTTTACTCATATCAGTAAATGGAGCAATAGCAGTAGCAGCGCAGTAGTGGGGGATTCGTATGCTTCATGGAATGTTCTTTTTTTCTCTTTCCCCTTTTGAAGAACGTGCATGCATTAACCTTTGTAGATGGTCCCCGGTTTGAACACAATAAGGTTAATACAATCACAGACTGGCCTTGGATAACTGGATGAGTTTTCCTCCTGACCTAACATGGTGTGTGTGTGTGTGTGTGTGTGTGTGTGTGTGTGTGTGTGTGTGTGTGTGTGTGTTTGTTACAGGGACCTTCGTGCTTCAGTGCCAAGCTGAAGTTCTTGGAACACCGTCAGCAGAGGATCACAGAGGTTCGGGCCAAGTACAACAACCTGAAGAGGGAGCTGGACCAGGCCAAGCAGAACCTGATGCTAGAACCTGCTACATGGAACCAAGAGTGTGAGTACCAATGTCACAGTTTGACAGCAGCTGTTGTACTTTTTCTGTAATCTTTCTTAAATCTGTTCAGCTGAAAATACAGATGCACATTGTACAGTCTTTAAGTGAACACTGAAGTAAAACCAGCAGTGTGGTGACAATGACATCACTAGATGGCACAAATACTGCCTTTATACTCATAAGCAGAATGACGTTTTCCATCAAATTCAGTGGGTGTACAGGAATCTGTCTTGTGACATTAATGGTGCAGGAACATTGCTGACACATACAGTATTTCAATGCAGCATTACATACTGAGACACAGGACAAGAATAACAGCACTCTATGCTGCGGACAGTGTGGGACAACACATCACATAACAGATGTTTTATATTTGACTTCCTTTACTGTACATTCAGCTTTCCATCAGTCAGCTAGAGAGCATGCATTACTTTATTGCAAATTGTTTGAAAGCCAGTTTAGAATTGAAAGCCTGTAGACAGCACTGCCATTGCTGTTGTTATAACTGACATCTCCTGCAGTTGACCTGTGGCAGACGTTTGAGGTAGATTCCCTGGAGCACTTGGAAGCCCTGGAGGTGGTGACAGCTCGACTGGAGCACAGAGTGAACCTCTGCAAGGCCAATGTCATGATGGTCACCTGCTTCGACGTCTCCACCAAACAGAAGACACGACCAAGACAGAAGAAACGACGGCGAACTGCACCGGACCATCACGGCTTTATGGGAATCTGAGTTCTCTGACCATTGATGAGGGGTAAGCGAGCGACGGTGTATAAATGCAGGAATAGGAGGTATACCAGCATCCTTTTGTCTTTTATCTTGCACCAAGTATACTCACCTATCTGCTAATGCTATTGAACTATTTGCAACAATGGAATCACAGTACCTCCGTCTCCCCAGCAATTTTGTCAAAAAAAAAAAGTCTCACAGCTTTTTTTTATTTGGTCCTTCCACTGTCCCTTTCCTACAAATTCAATGTGTGCCTGACCTTTCAGAGTTGGCAAAGGCCAATGCTGATGTGTTTCACCTACAGTATATCATCAGATAGCTCAAGGAATACCATGACATTTTTAAGATGCAGCTGTTTAGCTAAACAGGCAATGTGGAAGGATTTCTAGATTTGTCATTGAGCCACCTTAAAAATAGCTTGTTTTTTACCATGCAACAATTTTACCATGCCTTGATGTGAACAAATTTGTTATGCTAGCCTTAACCACATGAACCCTAGCATCACTATTCTAGTCATGTCATAAACTCATAATAGGCAAACATTCAGAAAAAATAAGCAGACATTCAGTGAAAATAGCAGATCTACAATCTCACAAGGCGTTGTGAACTTGTGATGCTATATTGTAAGCTTGTAGATTGCCTATTTTTGCTATTTGAAGTTGTAAGTGGTTAAGTGATCAGGCATCTTTGTAGCGTTCAAAACCCAATGCTTCAGGTTGAGGAGCATGCTTCCTCATCATCATTGATAAACTGTGGATCAATAGGTTCATTTGCCTAGTTTCATTCATATGCAGAAAGTAAATCTGTTGAAAGCATTTTGACATTTTCTTTTACTAAATGACTATGTAACAGACCTACATTTATGTCCAGCTAATGAAATGTTATTTTATCATTGTAACAAAGGACTTTTAAGCAATTGAAGGAAGAAGACCATGTTTGGCCATTAATTTCCCCATTAAGTATTGAAACGGGTGTTATTCTACCTCCACAACCATGTTTTGTATACTATAATGGTGCTAAGCTGAACACCACTTGAAAAATGTGTTTGTATATTGAAGGAACTGACTGTAAAAAACATTTCCAATAAGCAAAGGTGCAGTGAGGAAGATCTAACATGTCCCATTGTAATTTCTGAAACTTGAGGTTGAGTATTTATTGTTTATGAATTGCCTCCCACAATATTTTAAAAGCTCCTATGCTGTAATTTTTCTATCGTTTACAGTGCCAGAGCATTCTCTGCTAAATCACTTGGTAGGCATTTGACTTATTGCAATGAGCAGTGGTAAAAGTAGGAATTAGTTTGAGAGTTACTCAAGGAATTAAATAATTCTAATTAAACAAATTTGACACATTTCTCAAACATGATTCAGTTTCTAAAAAGCCTTCACACATTTAGGATCTAAATGAAAAGTGCATTTTACAGTCGTATCAGGCAAGTTGTAACTGCATATGGTAATTATGTATTGTCAAACAAATGAAGTCAGTGCAGCCTCAAAGCACGTCACCAAGCCAATAAGAGCTATGCAAATACTCATACTGTAATCAATAGTTTATTCAGTACATGTGACATCTGGCTAGCGACAGACTGACTAGACAAAGGCAAAGAAAAACACAATATCCATTATAAAAGCTTTATTGAGTCTGTAGCTAGTAGCCATCCATTTGAATATTATGACAATTTATAGAATTGTGGCCCTTCCTGCATCCATTATGACTTTGTCATTTCATATCCATGACCTGGGCTCCACAAAACTGGTTCAGGTTGCACATGAGGTGGCAAAACAGGTTCCGGTTGCACATGAGGCCTATACATAACAGTTTCCGGTTGCACATGAGGCCTATATAGAGAATGATACCTACCATGTTCATCCCAGTAACCATAGTCCCCCACATCTGTTGTACTACCAACGCCAGAGTAGCCAGGGTTAGCCTGAGAACCAGTATCAGAGTCCCCCACATTTGTTGTATAGCCAATGTCAGAGTAGCCAGGGTTATCTTGGGAACCATAGACCCCCGTATCTGTTGTATGGCCAGATTCATCCCAAGAACCAGCTCCATATTCCCCCACGTCTGTTGTATAGCCGTCAAAGTGGCCAGGTTCCACAGTCTCATAACCAGAACCCATCTGGCTAGAGATCTCCTCAATCTGGCTAGACTGCTGCTGAGAAGACCCAGTGTCTTTCAAAAAGGTCTGGATTGGCTTGACTGGATCATTAGGGGCTTGGATTGGCTTGTCTGGACCAATAGGGGCTTGGTCCCTTTGATAGTACGAGTCTTCCCAGTGGTCTCTCCCTTGCTCCAAGGTTCTGCTGTAGTGGGAGATAACACCTGGACGGAAGTGGCCCCTCAGGAACATGTCCACGGTAGGATCTCTGCCAAAACCTCTGGATAGGCTAGCCGATGGTTCAGGTTGGCCAGGAGCAGGCTCTAGTTCAGAGAGGACACTAGGATGAGTATGTACTGGCAGGCCGAAATCTTCAATTTCTGACTCATGGCTCCCATGCTCATGTACTCCCTCCAGATGGGTGCGTTCTCCTGGCTGGAGAGCAGGTGGGCTCACATGGGCAACAAGACCTCTGGAAGACTCCTGGGACGCCGAGAGCATAGGAGGTGCATCAGCCCAGTAGTCTATGAGCAGAAAGTGTTAGGGATAATTAGCTTTTTCCTACAGAGCCAGACAAACTCATAATGCAGTTTGTGTCTGTGTGCAGTTTAGTCATGTTGAACAGTTGAGCTATTTTGTTGAACAACAAAATAGCTACTCCTCTTGGGAAATAGACCTTCTCCAAAGCTGAGGGTTTCATACTTTGTTAAACTAATGTCTTTTCACAAGTACATACAAAGTCCTGCAATGTTGGTCAGCAAATACATACAGATGCTGTGACATACATATACAGAGACCAGCCATCCATCTTCGCTGCATGCCACTTGATCCCATACACATCCAGCATTTAACTACACTAGGCTCAGCTCAGACTTAAATAAAAAATAATTATATAGGTATCAATTATATAGGTATCAACATATTTGATAGGTACCTTGCTCAGAGGCTCCCTCTCCTGCCTGATACCGTGGAGCAGTTTGACGAGGACCTAGATTTGAGCTCCCATACCTAGAGGTGATAGGAGAGGGTTGCCTTGTAGCAGAACCTCTGGGAAACTTCCGGGAAGAGAGCATACGAGGTTGTACATGCCAGGGGAATTCTATGAGCAGAAAGCATTAAGACAATTATTTGGGGGACTCAGTCGCTAAAAACATCCATGCAACTAAACGTACTTCACATTTGAGATTCTAGAATCAAAGGCTCCAATAGCAAATCTGATCACAAATTAAAAAAACCTGACTACAGTAGCTTATCATTGCTGTGGGCAGAAACCTTATATCTCCATATTTTAACTTTTATGTAATTTGGTAAATTAACACCCTTTGTCTACAAGAGTTTCACGCATTATTTTCACGCATAGCCAATCTACAAGCTCACAGCGCTGTGCACGTTGTGAGCTTGTAGATCTGCCATTCCTGAAATATTTAACCAATGCAAAGTATTAAGAGCTGGAGACTAAATAATGCTTACAGTGAATCCATTGCACACATTGCACACAGCCCCCCCCCCCCCCATTTCCTGAAAAGTAACATGTTGGACATACAAGGTTTCCACCCGATAGACGCATGTAGAAATTCTTGCAAAACCATAATGCAGAGCACAAGGTTACCTGACATGGGGGCACTTGGTTTAGATGAGCCTGGGGCACTTGATAGAGAGTAGCCTTCCGAGGCAGGTGTAGATGAACTCTCCACAAATCCAGTCTCTACAGGGCTAGAAACGGGATTATAAATGGAGGGTCGTGTGGCGCCGTAGCTGGTACCGGTAGAGCCAAGTTTGGTGCCATGATAGCTTGATCTTGGTTTAATGGTAGCATCATCACCACTGCCATCAGAGGTAGGATCCAAACCTAGGACACAGGTATAGACACTTGTTATATCATTCAAAATGTGCATTAATAAGAGCCACTTACACTTGTGTGCAAAATCCTCAAATGTTTACCTTGTTTCGTCCAAGGATAACTGCTAACATCACATGACAGCACAACCAGGAGGACACTCCTAGAACAAAAAAACAAAACACTTGAGGACCACCTCACCCATTTTCAATCTTCATACAAGTATAGTTCTCAATACTGCTCAAGGGTATTACATTTCTGTCTGTGTTTCAGACTAGGGCTGACAGTTCAGAAACCTGCCTACCAATGATATTTGATACCTTTTTTTTTTATTAATGAAGAACAATGGCTTCCATTTCATGGTTTTCAATTAGCTTGGAATCCCCATCGATAATGTCATTGGTAGGACGGTTTCTAAACTGTCCACAGATCACCAATGAGACAGAGTGAGTAGACAGAAATTGTGCCATGTTAAAATGAGCATTAGTGAGGATACGGTTGAAAATGGGTGGAGTGCTCCTTTAAGTTTTAATCAACACTTCACGCTATCATAATCCTATGTACAGCTGACACCATCATAATCATATGATACAACCACGCCAAAAAGTCAGCCTACCCTGAGTTGAGCCAAGCCACCATCATGGCAAATGGAGAGCTCTGACAAAGTCAACAAACTGGCTGTGGCACACTATTTAAGTGCTGATAAGGACCAGCACCTGACCAATCAGAACTGAACGAGTTATGGATGCTCATGTGCGGTTAAGTGATTCGTTAGGAGGGTGGAACCCATGTGCTGAACCTGGAGAGCTGAGCAGACTCTCAGGAGTATTATGATTCACTCATCCTACAGCAATATTCACCAATTGTTTCCAAACTACACAGTACAATCCTGAAATTAACACTCAAGATTTAACTGGGTAGTAGGAATTAGTTGACCATTTCTTTGTTTAGTGGGATCCTTTCTGTCAGCATGTTGTTTATAAAAAAGACTGTTCCAAATGTCACATGGTCACATCCTCCAAATATGTCTTTACATTTCAAACTGAAACTGTGCATCCCTTTGACTTGCAAATAAAATAAAAGTTGTTATGCTATACTTGCTCTCGTGCCTGTGTGTGTGTGTGTGTGTGTGTGTGTGTGTGTGTGTGTGTGTGTGTGTGTGTGTGTGTGTGTGTGTGTGTGTGTGTGTGTGTGTGTGTGTGTGTGCGTGCGTGCGTGTGTGTGTGTGAATAGTGACTAGTGAAATGTGTCATATTTTCAAAAGGATTGAATGGAAACCCAGTTAGTTAGTGTGAGAAGGAGAACAGCTCATGTACAGATAGAGCAATAATCTACATCCTCCTATTATGACTGAATAGCTGCTTCTGTAGCTTGATGGGTTCCTGTGGAGTCGTAACAAGGCCAAGACGTCAACCAGAGTTCATCGCTAAAGGCAGCAACCCCATTAGGAAGTCTGACTCATTACATACAAAGAAAGACCAGGAGAGAGAGAGAAGGGGAGAGAGAGAAATGGACATTCACATGACACACACATATGGCACATCGTGGCACAAGTCTTGCAAGCACACACACATGCACACACACTCACAACTGGAAGATGCTCCTTACCTTCCTGTTTCTGCTCTAGTTCCTCATTTTTCCTCATTTGAAATCCAACAAAGTCACTGACATGCATGCGGGCACGCACACACACACACACGCACACGCACACGCACACACACACACACACACACACACACACACACACACACACACACACACACACACACACACACACACAGGGCTAATGGTTTCATTTAGACCATTGCAGCTGAATACATTGTAGTCAAAATAATTTAAAAAACACTCACCACCTGTGATGTTCAATGTCTCTGAAGCCATTGTAGTTGCTGGAAATGTGTATCAAGCACACCTCATCTAGTTTCAATGTTTAAAACAATATAGGGATAGGGTGAAAGTACATAATAATAATAAAAACTTGAATAATAAAGACAAATATTAATAATAATAGCAATAATGTTCTTTTGGTATTCAAATACTATAATATTGTGGCTACCTTGATAAATATAGAGAACATCTTATTTTTTGCTATTTAAGGCTTTTAAAATCCTTAAATCAATTATGTTTTCGAAGGGAAAAGCTAAAATATGTTGCCAGATCTCTCCAATGCAAGCAAATAGGTGAACTTTATTTATCCCCGTGGAGGAATTTGACCCAGCTTAACTACTTAGGAGCACTGAGCAGCCACTGAGCAGCTACTGAACAGCGATCGGGACCAACTCAAGTTGTAATGCCACTCAGTACCAGTGGTGGAAAAATAACTTTCTAACTTTTAAACCAGGGGTAGGCAACCTCAGGCACAGGTGCCAACATTGGCTCAGGGTAGGGTGATCACTGGCACGCTGGCATAAGTATGAGAGAGAGGAGGTTTGGTAAAAATGTACATATTTTTATGTAGTCAATTAAATAAAGTCCCCTCACATCTGTATGTAAATTACATCCTGCACAATATAATTATACATTCATTCAAACTCTGAACTCTGACTGGGGAGGGAGTCTAGGTAGGAGATAGGGGGGTTATTGAGTCTAATGATCATTACAATGTTCTGACGTGAAAGAAAATATTTCAAAAGAAGAAGAAAAAATTAATTAAACTTAATGTTAATTTGGCATGCTGAGTACCAAAAAAACATGGCACTTCATGTCAAAAAGGTTGCCGATCCCTGGTCTAAGTGACCACTGCTCAGTGAGCAGCAGTGTTCAGTTATCTGCCCAGTGATCTGCCCAGGAGATGGCACCATTGTGAGATGGTTACATTGTGAAAACAATTCATCTAATTTAAATGTTTAAAACAATCTAGGGATTAGGTGGTGGGAGTACATAATAATAATAATAATGATAATAATAATCATAATTTCTAAAATATTCAAATACTCTATAATAATATTGTGGCTCCCTTGATAAATATAAATATAGAAAACCTGTGCTTGTGCTTGTAATAACCTTACAGTTAAATCAATGTTGTTTTCTAGCCTATATGTTTGATTATTTGCCAGGTCACATTTTCAAATACAGGCAATATTGATTGTATGGAAATCAGGGGATGGTTGTAGGCTATTTATGGGGGTGATGAACAAATAGAAAACAACGTATATGCTACCCATGAGGTGGACTGGCCTATAATCAACAAAGATAACGAGTACACCTGCATGTGTTATATCAAAAACTGCCTAGCTGCAGCACAATCATCGCCAGATAAACAAATTGAAGGCCTCTAAATAACGCTAGTAAATGAGGATGACAAAAATGAGGATGACAAAATTCACTTAATTGTAATCCAGTCTGTGGGGTCATCATCACCAGGCTGGCACATTGGGACATTTTTGTCTAAATATTTTTTTTGTCATGGACATACCAATAAGTGGACAATAATATTACTAGAAACTATAGCCTTAAAGCTGCTATAAGTAGTTTTGTCAAAATGTTAATGTATTATTTTTTTTTATTTTTTTACGTATTCAGACAGCTAACAATGGGTGAAATACTCCCCAAAAAAATCGAGTCTCTGTGATGCCTCTACAGTCTGCCACAGTCTGCCTCCAAAATTTGCCCATTCTCTTTGTGATTGGTCAAAAAAGTCCGCGCCGTGCAATTACTAACCAATCAGGAAGTCTCTCGGTCGGATTGGTTACACTGGTCTGTCAATCATTTTAGCTCCGGGGGCGGGAGGTTCTTGCACCAATGAGCTGGCTACAACCACTTGTTTTGAATCAAAGAAGAAGAAACGGAAGCTGCTCGTTGCCAGATATTGCGATAGGACTAAGTAACCAGGTGTATGAAAACAAGCCCAAAAGAAGTGGTTATAAGCCACATGACCACTTCTAACCTATGTAAGTCGGCTATTTGAGAATAACCGATCTACAAGCTCACAAACACTACCGTTATTTACAAGCAACTTTACAGAAAAATAAGCCCAAGGTAGCTTATAATAAGCAGACCTGGCAACACTGGGGGCGTTGAACGCGTGCCTCAAAACAAAGTTTTTTTTGCAGTGGTAGAAATATGTCAGAAATAATGAGTATTATGTACGACCGTCTGTGTGTGCGTGCATATTCCGTAAATGTGTGTGTGTGTGTGTGTGTGTGTGTGTGTGTGTGTGTGTGTGTGTGTGTGTGTGTGTGTGTGTGTGTGTGTGTGTGTGTGTGTGTGTGTGTGTGTGTGAGAGTGTGAGTGTGAGTGTGTGTGTGTGGCAAGGCAAGTTAATTTGTATAGCACATTGCAACAACGTTGCTGTCGGGCAGAAACCTTGTATCTCCATATTTCAACTACTCAGGGGTATTCAACTCGACTAGGCAGGGGGCCACAATTGTAAAATGACTTGATGTCGGGGGCCACGAGACCGTGTTCGTGGTTAACCGTTTGACTGTTTGTTGTGTGTGCTACTGTATATAGGACACACCAATGGACATGTTATGTCCATTATGGTAACTTATTAGGGCCTGCTTCATACTGCATTCATGCCTTTTGATGTTTGATAGGATAATTTCTGTGCCAGTCCTTTATAATGCACAGACTTTGATTTGGATATTGAGAAAACAGGAAGTAGATATTTCAGTGTCTTCTGTGCACGGGTCCCTGGCATTGAAGTAGGGGGCGGCCATAGCTGAGTGGTTAGTGAGCCCGCCTAGGGAACCAGAGGCCCTGGTTGCCCCAGGTTCGATTCCCGGCCATCCCAGCATATGTGCCGATGATATGAAATTTGTCCCTGAGCAAGACTCTTAAAGGGATATTTCACTTTCAAAAAAACTTTTGGTCATTTTATCATCTACTCAGGCCTTTGTGAACCCCCCAGACAGTTTTTAAGTTGCTTGATTAATTATTTAGATATTTGATATTAATTTTATCAGACACGCCCCCTTCCTATACAAACCCATTGTAACTTCAAACTCCATTTTAACCATGTTAGATTCATCAAAAACACCCGTCCTTGGTTCTGGTGACTCACCCTGCCCTCCTAATGCATGAGGGGGCCGTGTTTTTCCGATTACTTTTTTCATTTATTTTATTAAAATGTTTTATTGTATTTTATTTTTTTCATTTTCTAAAAAACAATATTAAAAATAAATGAAAAAAGTAATTGAAAATACACGGCCCCCTCACGCATTAGGAGGGCAGGGTGAGTCACCAGAACCAAGGACGGGTGTTTTTGATGAATCTAACATGGTTAAAATGGAGTTTGAAGTTACAATGGGTTTGTATAGGAAGGGGGCGTGTCTGATAAAATGAATATCAAATATCTAAATAATTAATCAAGCAACTTAAAAACTGTCTGGGCGGTTCACAAAGGCCTGAGTAGATGATAAAATGACCAAAAGTTTTTTTGAAAGTGAAATACCCCTTTAACCCCAATTGCTCACAGGTTCTCATTGGAAACAAGACCGCAAGGACTTTCATGAACGACCTGTTAAAAGGAATTATCCTTATCCTTATCCTTAGAGCCAGATTCCATTCCCCAAAGTTCGGTCACTCGCTCACTCTCCTCGCTTCCTCCACTCGCGCCTAAGCCCCGCCCCTGCGAGGAGCCGAGGATTGTTTGCGAGGACGAGTGGCCGACCAGCTGGCCTCAAAGGATCGGACTGCACTTAGCGCGTCATTTCAAAGCGACGGCAAATTCCGCGATCACTTATGACGTCTCACACAGCTGGACCAGAGCCGTGAATGAAAATATACATGCATAGAATAATATGCAGGTATAGAATAATACAGAATAGAATAGACAATTCATCAATGTGGATGGCCACATTGTTATCTTTATAGTTAACATTTTGTGCAAAGCCATTTATTCCTGAAATAGTGAACGAAGCGCCAGGATGAGCAAACTTACATTTATGAATTAAATCCTGACCCGTCCCTCTTTCTGCTCGTACAGTCACCAGACCCCCCACCCCCCGCAGCAGTCCCGCACGGCACTGCTGCGTATAACAGCCACCGTATATTACAGAGTATGTCTGACTCTGAATTACATCATTCATGCAGGGTGGCCATACGTCCTCTTTTACCCGGACATATATTCTTTTGGGGGGCTGTCTGGGGGGGGGTTTATAAAATCCTTCAAATGTTGAGAGTTTGGGTGATATCCTCCCCACCACTTCTGGGACGAAGAAAAAAGAAAAAAACTCAGACGATTTTGTGATTTTGCTTGATATTGTTTGATAGCGAAATAAATCATGACTGATAGACATGAAAGAAGACCCTTCACAGCAAATACAGAATTTTAAAATGTAAGAATCGGTTCAGAATTGAATGAGTACGGCTATAGTTAAATAGCGTAAAGTGTCCTCTTTTTGGGGAATTCAGAATATAGTCACCCTATATTCAGTCTATATATAAATACAATACATTATTTTAAACATAATCTTTGTCACAGTAATTTATAGTAGTCCATGCACTGCATTGAGATGAGGCATGCACGGAGAGAAATGAATTATCAGCTTTTGAGACAGTATAAGTGTGCACAATATATTACAATGTATATAATTGTATTATACTTTATATCATACAAAGCAATAAAGCCAGTGGCTTGTTGCGTCTTTTCAGTTAATTTACACTGTGTGTGGGTGTGTGTGTGTGTGTGTGTGTGTGTGTGTGTGTGTGTGTGTGTGTGTGTGTGTGTGTGTGTGAGAGATGAGCAACGAGTGATCGGCGGGGGCGAGGGGGGGGCAGCCGGTGTTTTCGGGGCATGGTTTCGGGTTTCAAGCATTGTTTGTGTGGCCACATGTGGAGGAGGACCATGTATACGTCACGGGAGAAGGGAAAAAACTAAAAAAACGTCTACACGTGATGCGGAAGTCTGCCGCGGAGGAGCTGTGGAGAGTGGTCGAGCCTAAATGCGGAAGTAGAGAGCCTCCTCGGCTCCTCCACTCGACTCCACTCGCCTCCTCCAAGAAGCAACTGAGTAATTGGAATTTAGCACATCTGGTTTGGAGTCGGAGTGACCGAGTGGGAGTGAGCGAGTGGCCGAGATTTTCGGGTTTGGAATCTGGCTTAAGTGTCTTTGTGAGAAGAGAATTGGAGGAAGGCTGGCAAGGTGAAGTGTTTACATGTTCGTATGAAAGGAAGGTTTTTGCTGAGCATCTGGCTGATAAGAGCACAAGCTCTTATGATGCATTTTTTCAATGATAGTGGAGAGTTAGACCATCATGACCCAGGATGAATGTGGATCGAGATGTAGAAGATTGAAGATGGACAAAATCTACTCAAAACTAACCAATTTGTTGATTTGAAAGCCACCCAAAACTCATCTGTTATGCTCTTTTATGTTGATATGCCACTGAAAAAACAGCTGAACTACTTGAAAGCTACATTCTTCAGAAAGGATAATTATTTTTTTTAACAGGACGTTCATGAAAGTACTTGCGGGCTTGTTTCCAATGAGGGCCTGTGAGCAATTAGGGGTTAAGAGTCTTGCTCAGGGACAAATTTCATTTCATCGACACATATGCTGGCGTGGCCTGGAATCGTACCTAGGGCAACCAGGGCCTCTGGCTCCCTAGGCGGGCTCACTAACCACTCAGCTATGGCCGCTCCAGAAAGTAGAGAGAAGTAGACAACATTTCTGGCTGTTTTGTTTCTGTACCATGAAAATGTCTTGAATACATCTTAACACCAGATACTTTTCTTAATATGATGTGAACCTGAACACTTTAAGTGATTTTCTTAGGTGTGACTAACTTTTACTGGAGTAAAAATATCTTTCAGGTAAGATACAGTATCTGTATCTTTATGTATGGCTTTCAAGCACTTAATATACCACTGTTAATTTCTCCATGTTTAACGTTGAAGGCAGAACCAGGCAGCCATTTGTAACACGCCTGCTTGACAGCTACCCTTGCACCAAAAAATGTATAAAATAATAGCATACCACCCTTTAACCAACCAGTTACAAATTCCTCAATGGTTTTGGTTAACTATGAACATTTTGTTCATTTTCTTGTCTTGTGGCCCGCAACTTCAAGTAATTTGTGTCCCCCTGCCTAATCTCGCTGCCCCAGACGTGCTACAACAACACGCAGCACAGCAGATCTACAGTAGTATTATTAGGAAACATACCGCCCAGAGTGGTGGATGGTCTCCACGATTTACTCACCAAAGATTACATTCACCATTCAGAATCAGAATCAGAATCAATCTTTATTGTCACATCACATTACAGGTAAAGTGGGTGAAATTCTTAATGTTTCATTTCATTTAACATTTCTTGTAGCAGTGTCTTGACTGCAAATACAGTAGGCGGTGGGTGTTAATTAACCCTCCATTCTAAACAGTAGCCTACATTTTATTCTTATCGGGTTATTGGTTGGTTAACCATTAACAAGCTTCAGTTACCGTTATGAAAAAATATTAAATTTTTACATTGGAATATGGAATGTGTTCCAGGGGCCACAAGAAAGATCAACTGGGGCCGGATTTGGCCCGCGGGCCGCCAGTTGAATATCACTGCACTACTTCATCATACGTGTCGCACAAAAGACAAAAGTAGTGAAAATAGCAGATCTACAAGGTCACAATGCCTCGCAATACAAGGCCTTGTGAGCTTGGAGATCGGTTATTTTCAATATTTTCAATTGCTTTTTTAAATAATAAAAAAGGAAGGGTTTTAGATTGCAACGCAATTCAATGTGCTTTACACAAAACCGCAAGCAAATAAAACACACTATAAAATGACATTAGGATACAATTAAGAACAAACCTCTTAAGACCGGTAGGCTATATATCTTTAGCAACAGCATTCAGAACAATGGGTTGCACACATCCAGTTCAGTTCGTCGCTGGTGCTGAACAAACAGTTAAAAAGACCTGATGAAGACGTGGCCTTCATCAATGTTGTACCACCTGTACTATTTTCGAAAGAAAACACACTTTTAGGAGCAATGTTGTTATTCTTTTAATCTTTAGCAACAGCCTCAGATGTGCAAAGAAGCAGAAGGCACACATACAGTACAACACAATAACTGTGTCTATTCACTGGTCAATGTACATTGTGCGAATATTATTTTGAACAGCTCAGGATTCTTACAGTTGTTCTGTTTTTCTGTTCATGTCCTTATTCATGGCTCATGGCACGTGAACACATAGACATCAAAAGGGGCTTGGCCCCTGGCCTTTACCTGTAAAAACAAGTGCCCTCTCCAGACAACCCATATCGCCAGAGATGACACCGTTTCTGGACGACAAAAACGTTACATTTTTAGGTACGTTGCATTTCAACGTTTAGGTTTATGGTTAGGTTTAGGGGTTAACATTGTTAGCGGAGCAGATAAGTGCTACGATCTTTCAATTTATGATACAAGCGTGAAAATTGGCATGAGCAGTCTCCATGGGTCACTTGACAAGAAAATTGTCCGAGGCAGTTGTAATTTCAAGATGGCGGCCATTTTTCAAGATGGCCGACGCCTTAGTGTGCAGTTAAGTGATATGATGGTTTATTTGGTGATACAAGCATGAAAATTGGCATGAGCAGTCTCTGTGGGTCACTTGACAATAGGCCACCCACAGCTACTTGACATTTCAAGATGGCGGCCATTTTTCAAGATGGCCAACACTTTAGTGGAGCAATTAAGTTATATAATGGTTTATTTGGTGATACAAGCATGAAAATTGGCATGAGCAGTCTCTGTGGGTCACTTGACAATAGGCCACCCACAGCTACTTGAAATTTCAAGATGGCGGCCATTTTTAAAGATGGCCAACACTTTAGTGGAGCAATTAAGTTATATAATGGTTTATTTGGTGATACAAGCATTACAATTGGCATGAGCAGTCTCTAAGGGTTGCTTGACAAGAAAACACTCCCAGCCACTTGAAATTTCTATTTTCAAGATGGCCACCCCCTGGATCCTCAAAAGATACATTTTCTCATAGAAATGTATGTATTTTTTTCATTAAGGACAATTATACGATTATTGTTATTATGCTAAAGAACAACTTTTAACACATCACAATACAGTTGTGTTGATTTGTTGATCATAGATAGATTAGATAAGAGTGAATATCTGCACTACCAGGGCACACTGGTGATATCACTGCTGGTGATATCACTGCTGTTAAACTCAGAGTGGGGTTCAATGTCAGCTAATTGAAAGTTAGTATCCCAAATGCTGTCTAATTTACCCCAAAACAATTAGATAGCCGCACCTGAATTGACAGGTTGTGCCAGCGCGGGAGAGCCGAGCCAAGGTTAATGGGGTTTTAGTTAACCGGATGGTGTACAGATCGCACAGGATTTAAATGGCATTGGATGAACGATCGGACTAAGTGTAGGGTTAAGGCACAAACTTAGTTGTATCCCATACATCAAAGTGCTTGGTAAAAGGTGGTAAAAGGATAAACCCTCGGCCTCTGCCTATGCTGCAGACATGGCAGAAGCCATCATAACAGTTGAGAAAACTAACTGGGACAGATGTTTCATTTGTCAGCAGGTCACCAAGGAAAAACTCATTCAGCCGAGTTTATTCAACAGAGAGCACGATCGTACTGGTTATGATACCATTGCAAGAAATGTTCCATTATTTCATAAGATCAATGCTCTGCCTATCTTACTTAGTCTAACCCGACTAGATGAAGGTGATGGCATAGAAAGCACATTGACAAGAAACAGATCAAAATATCATTTAAGCTGTAAACTTAGGTTCAACAACACAGAGCTGGAAAGGGCCCAAAAGAGAGCATCTACATCTGCTGAAGACACCGAAGGTACCAAAGATATCCATGTCAAGAGGCCAAGAAGATCCCAGCCCTCGAAAGCTTTGTGCTTTATCTGTGAAGATGAGAGTGCAACGTCCTCCTTACGTGACGCAATGACAATGAAACTTAATGAACGGGTTAATGAATGTGCCAGGAATTTAAGCGACAAAAAGCTCATTGCAAAGCTTATTGCTGGTGATGTTGTTGCACAGGAATTTAAATACCATCCTGCCTGTCTTGTTGGACTGTACAACAGAGAGCGAGACCATCTCAATGCCCTCAAGCATGAGCAGAGCCTCAAAAGCTCAGCTAGCCATAACTGGTATACCTCAAGTTTTTCAGAACTTGTCATCTACATCACGGACATGAAGATCACAAGTGACGGCACAGATCCAATAATATTCAAGCTTGCAGATCTAGTCTCTCTCTACAAGCAACGACTGCAGCAACTTGGTGTCGAATCACCAAGTGTGAATTCAACCAGACTGAAGGAGCAGCTGCTTTCTAGCATACCTGAGCTAGAAGAACACAAGGCAGGACGTGATGTACTGCTTGCATTCAAGAGGGATGTCAGCTCTGTTCTTTCAAATGTAAACAAATACAGTGAAGCTGAAGCCATACACTTAGCTAAGGCTGCCAGCATCATACGTAGAGAGATGCTTAATGTAACTGCAGCTATAACATTATTTTTTGTAATTATTTTGTTTATTATATTTTATTTTGGTTTCTTTATTGCTGTTTATTTGCCCATTTGAACTTGGTTATTTTGAGATCACTTTGTGCCGGAAGTGTCAATTGGTTCACGTATGCCGGAACGCTATATATGGTTCCTCTGAAATCAACGCATTATGTGGTTATACATCCGGTGGTTTGGTGTTTGTTGGCAGCATGCCGCGAGATCAACAGGTTTGTGTGTTTTATAACCTAACTTCTAAGACAATGTTGTACGGTTTGAACATCTTATTGATTTGAATTAATTATATTTCAGTCTGTGCGTCGCTGTGCTTCTGGTCAAGTTCATGGGCATTCAAGGAACTTATTCCCTTTGGTTACGTGCAGCAGCCAGTAAGGTGTGTTTAATGTATTTTCTTTGTTACTTTTATTTATTGTTTAATATTTACGTTATGTTTTTGTTATGTTTATGCTGAATGTTTGTATTTTGCTTTATTTCATTATGTTTCCAGTTCGACGTTGGATAACTTGTGCCGTAAGAGTGCTCAATAAATCCACCAGTGAGAAAGAATTAACTGACTCGTTTTTGGCTGAAGGGAGTAATACTTAATCACAAGACAAAGTTTGACAACAAATTCCATGAGGGATTTGTTGAAGAATCTGTTCCACCAACGCTTCTTCAGTTCATCTGCAATATTGAACATGGTGTAGATATCAAGTCACTTTTGAATCATGGGGTATTCAAATCAGACATTGCAATTGCACAGTTATTGCAATACAATTGCTACTCTAAGTGCAAAGATGGTGCAGCAACCCACAGACACTCAAAAGACTGCGAAACTCCATTTGCTGTATACATCGGGATGACGGTGTATGCGAAGACACGAAAGCGACAACTTATCGATATGCTTCATGAGAATGGAATTAGCATCTCCTATGACAGGGTGTTAGAAGTTTCCGCACTGCTAGGAGAATCTGTGGTGAACCAATATGTGGTAGATGGGGTTGTCTGCCCACCGATTCTGCGAAAGGGACTCTTCACCACATCTGCTATGGACAACATTGATCATAATCCCACAGCAACAACAGCAAATACCTCCTTTCATGGTACAAGTATTTCCATGTTCCAACATCCAACCCTTAACAATGACGGTGAGATAAGACCACCACTCCACCTTTCAGATAACAGACCAAAGAAGGTTCCTGAGATTCCTGAATCCTTCTCTAACATCCAACCAGCTTTCTTCAATAAGAAAAACCCAGAGCCCCGTCCTGTAGTCAACCTACCATTGCCAGACCCTATTGTATTCAGCAGAAACTTGGCACTCGAGTATGAATGGCTGGAGAGGGTTAGCCTAACCCAAGAAGTCGATGCTTCTTCCACTATAACATGGTCAGCCAACCATGCATCCCAAAGGAGGAGCCAGGGTTTTAATATCAGCATTACATCACTGCTTCCCCTCTTCCGAGACCAGGCCCACTCTGTCGCAACAATAAAGCATGTTATGGACAAAGTTAGGGATACAGTAGCATTCCTGAATCCAGGACAAACGCCAGTCATAGCTGCTGACCAGCCACTATATGCTCTTGCAAAGCAGATCCAATGGCACTGGCCAGAGCAATATGGAGAAAACAAATATGTGATCATGTTCGGAGGGCTACATATTGAAATGACAGCGTTTAAATCTATCGGAACGCTACTCAAGGACAGTGGATGGACAAATTTCAGAGCTGTCGATCGTCTATTGTCGTTATTCATCCATGAAGTATACAGGGATTTTTTTTGTGGTTAATATAACAGCCAGCACAAATTTATTTTGCGGTAATTGCGGCCCTAAATGGCCGTAACCAATACTTTCGTACAACCATGCGAGTGGTGGTATGAAACAGCCCACTAACTACTGTTGGGCTATATCACTTATTGTAATCAGGACATTCATGGGCCAAATGTCAATATTCGATACACACATGTGTGTAAATGTTCTCTGAACTATCTTTGTCACTATTCAACCCTATCCCTCCATGTCATAACCTACATGGGTGGCTTTGTTCACTGAACCGCGCAAAGCAAGTGCAATACCATTGCAATGAGGTCGGCTGTTTGTCTCACGGTTGGTCTGTGTCACTGTCCAAAAATGTATCCACCAGAGGGTGCCGATTGCTTAAAACAACCTATACAGCTCAACTTTTATTTTCTATTAATCTAACCCATGAAGGAACGCATCTACAAAGATCTTCTAAATCCTAACTGGTTTCTTAAAAAACGTATGTTGCTATAATATCATAATATCAGTGATGCTCAAACTGTTTCATGTCAAGGACCAACCAAAATGATATGTATTTGGCCGTGGACCCCCATCTCAAAATATTTTGAGTTGCGGGTCCCCCCCCCCAGAAGCAAAGATTTCAGTTACAAAAATATATACATTCAAAGATTTGCACAAATTTTCAAGATGAAAAAAGCTTGTATATCTGCTATTTTTGAAAAGCCCAAAGATATATAAAATGACACAGATGCGTACCGGATTGAATGGGTTCAAAAAAGATTAACCGAACACATATTGGCACCTTGAGAGTGAATTCCACACACACACACACACACACACACACACACACACACACACACACACACACACATATCCCGGGGTGATGGTTGTAAGGCTCACCGGTGTCCATCTCGTCCACGCTGTTGAGGAAGTCATCGGGGGTGCGGGGGACACTGTAGCTGCTCATGCTTAAACCGCTGTCTGTGCTCTCGTCTCTGGAGTGGTAGGTGCCGCTGAAAAGGGGGGGGGGGGGAGATCATACACACAAAGATAAATAAACGGTATAAGCTCTAGTACAACGATTGTCAACCTTTGATATTGTTTCTGTCGGGCAGAAACCTCTTATATACATTTGAACTTTTTGTAGGTTTTTTTTCCGTAAATTAACGCCCTACTTGATCACACTACAGCGTCACACAAAGGTTTGTGTGACGAAAAATAGCTAAAGTAGCAGATCCACAAGCTCGAAACGCGTCGCTTCGCGCCGCGTTTCGAGCTTGTAGATCTGCTACTTTAGCTATTTTTCAATTTGAATCCTGAAAAGTAACAGTTTTGGACATAATGAGGTTTCCACCTGACAGAGACGATATGCATGAGGCCACCGACTCCCATTTGATTTATGATTTGTATTTCCAATCTACACTGCAATATCCTCAATTTAACCAAGAGAGTGTACAAATGGAACCAAATGGACCTGTTAAGGGTCACCAGACCCCACATTGAGAAACAGTGGTCTAGTACACTGGTTCTCAACGTGGGGTATGGGGACCCCCATGCGGTCCTTCAGGGGGTTCTAGAGGTCCTAAGCTAAATAGTTAGGAATCAAATGGTCCCCAATAGGTCTGTAACTCCGAGAGTGTACCAAATGTAACCAAATGGACCCCATTTGGTTACATTTGGTACACTCTCAGTTAAACTGAACACTGATCATGTATTACAATTCCTCCAGCAGAGCTTTAGATGACGATCACTTAGCTCTGCTCCCAAAATGAGCTCCTTTAATTTAATTAAAGCAATCTGACAGACCTAACTGTGTCTGAAAAACAACAGGAGCCCTTTCGTGCCAATGCCCCCAGTTGGCCTTGAGCAATATATGGTGTGTGCGTGTGCGTGTGCGTGTGTGTGTGTGTGTGTATAGATCTCGTTACATTTCGAGGAATCGAGAATGACTCGGTTAAAGCAGAATTTCACTTTCTTCATTTCTAGGATACAGCATTTGAGTAGAAAAATATGGAAGAGTGTGAGAGAGAAGGAGAGAGAGAGAGAGAGAGAGAGAGCAAGCGAGAGAGCGAAAGAGAACGAGAGAGAGAGACAGATTTGACAAGCCTATACTAATTAGCAGAGAAAATATGTAGGCAGAATATGGTAGGGACAGGATGAATGAGGCTATTGTGAGAGTAGGGGAGTGGAAGGGGGTAGGGAGCGAGGGAACAAGGGAGGGAGTGAGGGAGATTAGATTGGCCGGTCTGCACTGACTGGACCACATATTCTCATGGGGCCTGTTTGCAGTTCATCTCTATCCTCGTTTCATCCCTTCTAGGGCTGCCTGCAGCTAGCCATTATTTTAACGGTGATTATTCTATCGATTACTTTTTCGATTAATCGACCAAACGAGAAGTGTCGTTTTTCTGTTTGTTTTATACACATTGACAAAAAATAAATACTAATTATGTTGTTGCACAACGGTGTTGTACAATAGTGTCACATAAAAGTAGCGAAAATAGACGGTCCTTTTTACCCCCCTTGCCCTCTCTACAAAACATGTTAACTTAACATGTTAATAAAGTTGGGCCTTTAACTTCTATTGTTAACTTAATCTGAAGACGAGTCAGTGGAACTCAAAGGCGTACTGTCGACACAACCTCACATTATTCCCGTCAGCAATATCTAAAAGAACATTACTTAATATCTAAATGAATAGAATGACAAATGTGATTTCACAACTTAGGCTCCTACGATTATGACAGCGCTTTAGAGTGGCTGCTACCTGCACTACCGCAGCTGTACACCAGAGGTCGACATTGTGCAATCAAATCCAGTAGCAAGCTGCCTGGTTCCAATGAGTCACTGCCATGTGAAGAGGGTTAAAACCAAGCCCCCAGAACCCAGTGGTTTCATTGAAGCCAAATGGACATGGTGGCCATTCATGGTAGTGCAGGCGCGTGCAGGCCTGGGGCTTCAACACATGAACGAGAAAACGGTTTCGACCAATGGGCTCGACTCACGAGCATGCGCACGAGCTTCTTTTTTTTTACCAGGTGCTCGAAGAGCGCCGGGTCTATAGACAGGCTGGGACACTTGACATCTATTCGACACCTATCCGACACCTATTTGTCATTGGCTGTCCTGGCTTTGTGTCTGTCCTTTAAGCCAGTCCTCCCCTGTCTAGCACAAGCAACACAAATGAGCTGACCTACAAGCCCACACCGCTTCCATCAGCGACGCGTTGTGGTCTTGCAGATCGTCTGAACAGCTCCGCTCGTCTACCCCTCTCCGTAGTTCCTCACACACACACACACACACACACACAAACGCAGTCACGCACACACCAGCTCAGTTGAAAACAGCTTATCTACAAGCTCACAACGGTTGCATGCATCCCATCCGCAATTATAGCCTATATGTTTGTTGTTGTTTTCCTTCTGAAGGCAACGTTGCATTCAACTGTCTGTGCTGATGCGTTAGCTACATGCTAACAACACAACACAGTGCCGCTCCTTCTGCCTCTAAGGGACAGATCGAGGGGCTGAGAGTCATAAAGTCATTTAGTCATAAAAAGTAGGCCAGTTTGATCGCGCAGCATCTACTAATCATCTGTGATTTACAACAGCCGTTCTACACGCTCATCACAATAGACACTTGTCAACTCAATAAGCTCAGTGTTAATTTAACTCTGAAGTGCCCTTCTCTACATGCCTGTCTAAGACAAGTCCCTTATTAGAGCAGGGGTCTTCAACAGGGGGTCCTCAGAGTACAGAGTTTTACAATAACCACTAGCATCCTATTTCTGTGGAGAACTTTAGCCAAAAATAGCAGATCCACAAACACAACTGAGCTTGTAGATCGGCTATTTTTGCCAGAGCAGACCAAGTTGGAACAAAAAAAGTTTAAAGGGGTAGTTCACCCCCAAAATAACTTTTTTTCTATTGATTACTCACCCCATGGAGCCTTGAATTCATAGATATTTTTTAGTTTTTGTCACATTCCTAAGCCAATAATTTGATTATAATAAATGTGTCCCCATTGATTCCGGTAGGAGACACAAATGCATTTGTGTCTCCTACCGGAATCAATTGTCTCCTACCGGAATCAATGGGGACAAATTTATTATAATCAAATAATAAAGGAAGGAATGCGACTACAACAAAAAAATATCCATGAATTCAAGGCTCCATGGGGTGAGTAATCCATAGAAAAAAAATTATTTTGGGGGTGAACTACCCCTTTAATCTGCAAGCACAATTTCATACAATATAGAGGGGGTCCCTGCTTCATCTCTCTCTCAGCTAGGGGGTCCTTGGCCTGAACGCGTTGAAGACCCCTGTATTAGAGTATTCCTAAAACTGTATATCTGTAGGCTAATTTTATTTATTTATTATTGTCCATTTCATTTTCTTGCTTAATATTTTATTTTCTCCATTAGATCATTTACTGTGTATGTAGAACAATCTGTGGTACAAGTTCCAACAACATTTTGCTGCTTGCATCTTTATAAGTCAGTAACAACAAAAACTTCTTCAATCTTGCATTCAGCACAATTCTAATATTGTAATTCACTGCAGAAGGATTTATGTTTTGTACCACAATAGGTAGGCTATAGTCCTATACATGTTTGCTTGCATGACAGTGATTAGGCTAGCACTTTATTAATAAAATAAATTGTCTCATTGAGGTCTGCCATTTTTCTTCGTACAGCCCCAGAATTCGCAAGTAGAAAGTCAAAAATACACGTTAAATTGAACGGTTAAAAAAATGTTGCTTATCCTTTCATAATGGATGATTTACTCTTCGGGCAAGTGGGCAAGACCTGTGGAGTACAACATGACCTGTACTTGTGCCACCCACACACACACACACACACACACACACACACACACACACACACACACACACACACACACACACACACACACACACACACACACACACACACACACACACACACACACACACACACACACACACACACACACACACACACAGAGCACCTGGTAGAATATGACTCATATAATATGAGTCATTTCTTTCTTGTTTTTTTTACAACTTGTGTAACACAGGCTGCTCATACTGGAAGCTCAACATAGAAACTTCCAGGTACACAGACTGAGAGAACACAGCCAGCCCACCAAGCTTAACTTGAACCAGAGACCCAGCCAGGAAGACTTCTATCAGTTGGTGGAAGAAGTACCATAATATAAAAATACTCTTGTTTGTTTTTATGTACGCCCACACTCCAGGTCAAATTGGGCTGAAAACTTTCCATAGCTGTGTGTTATGAAGGTCATCATGGCCAACTGAAATGTTTTATACTTTTTGTGTAAATAAATGTATTATACTAATATTTAACTTTTTTAATCATTTTACACTGGAAATCAGAGGTCAGATAGGGCTCTACGTCTTAGAATTAAATATTGTACTTTCTCCTCCACTACAATTATTTACTTTGCAGATTTAGATTATTATTACGAAACATACATTAGCCACTTAGGGCGCGCCCCCACCAAGAGTTGGCTGGCCGCTGATTGCAGAATCTGCCAATGCATTGTCAATGCAAATGCGTGGATTCTTGGAAAAAATCCGCAAGACCAGGAATCCAGCCCTTACAGTACAAACCCTGAATATTATCTGTAATGGCATATTATGTCTGTAAAGACTATTAGCTTTAACAATTTATATAGTAAATAATTGGTCTTGTGACGTATTGTGGTATTCCTAAATGGTCTGGGTTCATTACACGCTGAAACTCCGGCAGATTCAAGGATTTCCAGCACTCATACAAATCCTGGTTAGAATGGATAGTTTGGGGGTTGTTGTTTTTGAGTTCTGGCCACATATGTTACATTTGGCGATTTGAAAATACCAGATCTACAAGCACACAGCGCGTCAAAGTATAGTGAGTTTGTAGATCTGCAAAAAAAAAAAGATTGGAAAAAAGATCGGTACTTTTACTTATAGGCTATTAGTATATTTTAAATACCAATACTTTTGTACTTTTACTGAAGTCAAATTTTTCATACAGGCCTTTTACTTGTAACAGAGTATTTTTCTATTGTGGTATTGCTACTTTTACTAAAGTAAACAATCTGATTTGTACTATTTGCCTATTTCACCCTCGCAACGCTGGGTACCTAGCTAGTTCCCAACACGAATCAACGCCTTTTGACACCATTACACACCACCCATTTTCTTTCCATCTGCAGCCTGAATATTTTCTCTGGTAAATCTTAATAGAAATCATCTTCCGTCATTTTTCAAATATTTCTTTCCCACAAATATCTTGAGAAAGCGAGGTTCTGCTTTGAGTCCTTTTTGATTAGTGATGCTCATGTGGTGTGTGTGCGTGTGCGCGTGTTTGGCGTGTGCGTGTCCAAACCAACCTGTTGAGGAATGGGTCAGAGCTGTTGGCGGTCATGGTCCGTGCGTCCTGACCCATGGGGGAGGACACTGGGTTAGCGGTACCACCGTCCTGCTCCATACTGGTGGGGAGCTGGTTCCTTAAAGCGAGTTCCTGCAAACCAAAACAAACACACACTGAGCGGAGCCATCATCGGTCAAGCGTCTAAATTGCAAGGTCTCCCCTTAACTCTGACAGTATAGAAACGGAACCAAATGGACCCGTCAGGGTAAAATCCTGACAGAGCCTCTACTCCTCTCAAGAATCAACTTTATTGTCACATCACAGGTTAAGTGGGAGAAATTAGTTTTTTGAGCAAGCTTCATCATATTTGTCTTTGTTTGTCAGAAAGGGAGCAGAAGTAAAAGGACGGACGGACGGCAAAACAGTTCTCGTACAGTTTGCCTGAATGGAGTGTAAAAGCCAGACAGATGCACAGTAATCTGTCATTAATTATCTTTTTTGACGATATTGACAACAATAACTGAATTCATAATTCACACCTTGCTGACCATAACAATTCAATTCAACACTATTCAAGGTTTCCCCAACAGTACAAACCCTGAATATTATCTGTAATGGCATATTATGTCTGTAAAGACTATTAGCTTTAACAATTTATATAGTAAATAATTGGTCTTGTGACGTATTGTGGTATTCCTAAATGGTCTGGGTTCATTACACGCTGAAACTCCGGCAGATTCAAGGATTTCCAGCACTCATACAAATCCTGGTTAGAATGTATAGTACGTTTGGGGGTTGTTGTTTTTGAGTTCTGGCCTTGATATCGCAAATCCTGCGGTTTTGGTCAAATAGTTGAAAGCAGTTTTAAAATCGGCCCCAATGTTACTCAGAAATGTCCTCTGGAAGCTTTATAGCATTTTGTTGCAATGCTAATGGAAACAAATGAGGTAAAACTGTTACTGAGAAATGGGTCAGCTATAGCCAGTTTCTGGTTTTTGTTAGATACCGGCTAAAACGCTAGCCGACCCATTTCTCAGTAACTGTTTGACCACAACCTTGGGTTTTGCAAATATTTATTAACCAATGAAAAGTATTAACAAGAGCTTGTGACTAAATAACAACTACACTGGATCCATCGAACACCCCCCCCCCCTCCATTTCCCGAAAAGTAACCGTATTGGACCTACAAGGTTTCCGTCCCGAAAAGCGACGACATGCAAAGGTATATTATGTCCGTAATGACTTGGCTCTAGTCGATACCTATATGTATTAACCACGTTACCCCATATGGGTAACCGGAGTCCCTCAGGGCTCAATACTAGTGTATGTTCTGTTATTGCGGGGTTTTCGCCAAGAATAGCTACTTTCAATTAAAACTTTCCAAACAATACCGATGCTGGGGTTTAAGTGGTTAATTGCTGATGATGATGGCGGGGGCCGGGGGGGGGGGGGGGGGGCTAGTCTAGTATTGCTAAAGGTCTGGTGGCTCCTGACCTGGGGTCTCTGGCGGAGCAGCTCCTTTTGCTTCAGTCTCAGCCGTTCCTTCTCCATCTGCTGCAGCCTGATCTGGCTGTTGCCCCCCAGGACCGCACTGTGGGCGGGTGGCGGCCCCCCATGCAGCTTCACCGGGGCACTCTGGGAGATCCTCTGCTGGTTCAGGGCTGTAGGAAGAGGATAAAAGAGGGAAGATAAGGATGAGATAAAAGATCAGTGGAAGGAAGAAGTACTCAGGTTCTTTTAAGTTGGATATATTATCTCCATGTTTTAACTTTTTGTGTTTTCTTTGTAAATGAACGCCTACTTGAACATACAACAGAGTCACACAAAAGCATCAAAAGTTCGAAGCTCGAAGCTTGAATTTGAATCCTGAAAAGTGACAGTTTTGGGCATTTCCACCCGAAAGAGAAGATATAAAAACAAAGTACAAGGATATTTGCATCAAAATATACTTACAGTACCAAAATAAAATTATAACAATAGCTGACGTACAAGCTTGTCGCATCACAATGCATTCTGAGCTTGTAGATCAGCTATTTTGAATAGCCGAAGTATGACATAACTGCATAATAGGGCTCAAGTGGTTAATCTTTGTTTTGTAGTAATAATTGCTTAAGTAACTTAAGCTGTCAAATGATTGTAGTGTAGGAAAAGTAGGCCTACAATATTTGCCTCTGAGATGTAGTGGAGTAGAAATATAAAGTGTTGGAAAAAAAAAAAAAAAAAATATATATATATATATATATATATATATATATATATATATATATATATATATATATATATATATAATAAATAAGACATAGTTTGGGATAGCGTGGTTATGTATGAATTTCAGTTACACAGGTTTCCAATTAGTGTTTTTTTGCATTATGTGGCAGTGTGAAAGCCAAGGTTTTTTCAACCCGTCAAGAATGTCACTTTTTAATACGTCGGCACAAAAATAGTTCCATATGCTAGGCCAAAACGATCGCCTTGTGAAAAAGCGTTACCTCACTCCTGATGCGACTGAAAAATTCACAGAGCTTATAAATAATTTCCCCATCTACGCCCACCCCTTTTCCGTCGATGAACTTGTAATTACTTTCAATAATAAACTAAGATCAACACTAGGGGTGCGTTCGGAAATTGCGCACCGGAGCACACTCGCCTATTAGTTTGTATTGGCCAGTGCGCTCAGTGCTGTATTTTCGAACGCACCCTACTCCATTGCACCTATCAAACTAAAAAAGATTTCCTCTAAACAAAAACCACCATGGAAAAATGAACATGTAAATGAACAGAAAAGAAACTGCAGGAAAGCAGAATGCGCAGATGGAGAAAATCTAAACTTCAAGTCCATTATGAAATTTTCAAAGAGCAACAAACTAACTACAACAAGGCCATCAGAGAAGCCAGACGAGCCCATTTCTCAGACATCATCAAAAAAAATCATGACAACCCAAAAATACTTTTTTCAACAATTGACAGCCTGATAAACCCCCATCCCATAAGTCCTAGTAATTTTCTCTCGCAGACGAAATGCAATGAATTTTCCGCTTATTTCAGAGACAAGATTACCACCATAAGAATCAACATAACCCAAACAAGGTCAGTAAACAACATTTCTCAGTGGACTCATACACCTTCCTGTACCTTAGACCATTTCACTCCGGTAAATACAGAAACTCTTAGAAAAGTTGTAACTGGTTTAAAATCTTGTACTTGCACCCTTGATCCCATCCCCACCAGCTTTTTTAAAAATGTTTTTAACTGTCTATCAGACGAATTATTAGGGTTAATTAATCAATCACTGCTCACTGGTACATTTCCTGGCCCACTAAAAACCGCCATAATAAAACCCATCCTCAAAAAAAGCACACTAGATTATTTGGTTCCTAGCAACTACCGGCCCATCTCTAATCTTCCTTTTTTAAGCAAAATTTTAGAAAAGTTGGTTTTTAATCAGCTAATTGAATTTCTAAATAAAAATAATGTGCTCGAGGTATTTCAATCAGGCTTTAGAGCAAACCATAGCACTGAGACCGCCTTAGTTAAAGTTTTAAATGACCTGAGAGTAAATGCAAATGAAAACAACCTCTCTGTCCTCGTCCTGCTAGACCTCAGTGCTGCGTTCGACACAGTAGATCATGACATCCTCCTGGACAGACTTGAGAACTACGTCGGTTTTTCCGGCACGGTTCTCAAGTTAGTCTGGTTCACTATGTAATTTTGTTGGATTTTTTTGAAGATTTGCAAAACTATACATTTTTGGAAAGGTTATTGTCTAAGGAATCAGAAAATCAATGTTGCCATTTGCCCAGATGTGTATACGGCGGCCATATTGGCAATTACAAAATGGCCACCCTAAAATGTACGTTTGTTAATATCTCGGCCTCTAAATAAGCTGGAACATTGATTTTAACTGCTAAACCTACATTTTCAGGGTCAAGGAATCCAATGGTGCAAGTTATTATTTAATTTTTTTTTATCATCCCATTGACATAATCCACCATATGGGTAAAAAACAGCACAGCCCAGGCAGTCAGTCAGATACTAACTGTTCTTTTTATTTATTTTAACTGTGAACTTTGGATGTTTGTGTAACCATATTAAACATCATGACATGTGTAATCATAGACAGTCTCTATGCATCATCATAATCATCATCATCATCATCATCATCACTTTCGTGCATCACAGCTTGGGAATCGTCATCGTTCTGGCACTGGCTGCTGCACTGACACATTTCAGTACAGGCTAAGTCCTTAGCTTTGCAGGAACATCTGCCAGAAGAACAGTCAGATTTACACTTGCATTGAACCATCTCAAGGATGGCCTTTGGAGCTGGGAGGACCTCTGTGGTCGTTGGTTTCAGCATGCCATCCAAGTGTTTGAAGTACCCATTTTGCAGGGGATCCAGCTGTGGATCCTGCAGAGCAATGGCTGCTTGTGCCCATGCCCTTGTTTGGACATGGACTCTCAAGATGTGCTGCTTCAGAGCTCCAGGTGTTGGAGGGAGCTTGTCACTTTCTGCCCTGTGTTTGCAGAACAGATGCCATCGCAGTTCAGGGATTGTCTTGATGTTGATACCCTTGTGTTGACAGCTCCAGTGTTGACAGCATTCCTTCTGTCACTTCTGCTTCATCCAAAAGCACTCCAGACCCAACTTTTCCCAGCCCGGATATATGGAACAGGCGTGCGGACGCCGAGGACGGGCCGACGGCAGGCGAGAGAGAGGCCTCCGGTCGGACACGGCCGGGCGGCCTGGCACCCTGGAGGTCCTCGGCGAGCCCAGGACGATCTGGGCTCGGCAGTGGCCCCCTCCTTTGAAATTCTCTCCCGGGACTATCGGCAACCTTTCCCAGCCCGGATATATGGACCAGCATGCGGACGCTGGGGACGAAACGCAGGCATGCCGCCCCAGATTGCGGGCCTGCCGGCGGCCGCTAGTCGCTGCACTGTGACCCGGGAACCAGGCCTCGGCAAGGAGATCCGTTTGCCACAGGGGCGCGCTCCGGAGACTCGTTTCTCAAACCCTGCGTGTGTCGCGTACTCCGGCGACCGACCAAACAGCTGCGAAACGGGCCATGGGCACCGATCCCCCGTAACATCCTGTCGACCTGGGTAGAGGGCAAAGGAGGATGTGGCGACCGTCGCAGTGCGCGCCACCGGGAGCTCCCGCCGCCCCTCTCACGGGGGGCCTTGGCGGTCTCCGCGGACCGGCAACCCCACGGTGCGCGCCTCAGCTGGGCGCGCTCTCCGCGGCGGAACAGGAGGCCTACCTGGTTGATCCTGCCAGTAGCATATGCTTGTCTCAAAGATTAAGCCATGCATGTCTAAGTACAAACGGCTTGTACAGTGAAACTGCGAAAGGCTCATTAAATCAGTTATGGTTCCTTTGATCGCTCCTCAGTTACTTGGATAACTGTGGTAATTCTAGACCTAATACATGCAAACGGGCGCTGACCTTCGGGGATGCGTGCATTAATCAGATCCTAAACCCTCGCGGCGCGGCGCTCTCGGGCGCCGCGTCGTCCGCTTTGGTGACTCTGGATAAACTCGGGCAGATCGCCCGCCCTCCGTGGCGGCGATGTGTCATTCGAGTGTCTGCCCTATCAACTTTCGATGGTACGCTACGTGCTTACCATGGTGACCACGGATAACGGGGAATCAGGGTTCGATTCCGGAGAGGGAGCCTGAGAAACGGCTACCACATCCAAGGAAGGCAGCAGGCGCGCAAATTACCCACTCCCGGCACGGTGAGGTAGTGACGAAAAATAGCAATCCAGGACTCTTTGGAGGCCCTGTAATTGGAATGAGTGGACTTTAAATCCTTTGACGAGGAGCCATTGGAGGGCAAGTCTGGTGCCAGCAGCCGCGATAATTCCAGCTCCAATAGCTTTAATATCTTAAAGTTGCTGCAGTTAAAAAGCTCCTAGTTGGATCTCGGGATCGAGCTGACGGTCCGACGCCAGTCGAGTCACCGTCCGTCCCTGTCCCTGCCTTCCGGCGCCCCCCCGATGCTCTGAGTGTCCTGCTTGGGGTCCGGAGCGTTTACTTTGAAAAAAATAGTGTTCTAAGCAGGCCCGAGTCGCCTGAATACCGCAGCTAGGAATAATGGAATAGGACCCTGGTTAATTTTTTTACTTCCTTGTTAAACTAAAAATTCTGTATCTAGGCTCCTGAGTACTTTTTTTTTCTCAATGAAACATCTGAAATAACTCTGGCATTCAATGTGTTAACTACTTTCGCGGCCCCGTGTGGTTGGCGACTAACTTCTTAGAGGGACAAGTGGCGTTCAGCCACACGAGAAGGAGCAATAACTGGTCTGTGATGCCCTTAGATGTCCGGGGCCGAAATTATTCCCCATGAACGAGGAATTCCCAGTAAGCGCAAGTCACCAGCTCGCGTTGATTAAGTCCCTGCCCTTTGTACACACCGCCCGTCGCTACTACCGATCGGATGGCTTAGTGAGGTCCTCGGACGGGCCCCGCCGGAGTCGGTCACGGCCCCGGCGGAGCGCTCGGAAGACGCCCGAACTTGACTATCTAGAGGAAGTAAAAGTCGTAACAAGGTTTCCGTAGGTGAACCTGCGGAAGGATCATTACCGTTCTGTCCGGCACCCTCGCGCGGGGGTCTGGAATGCCTGAACATGCCACAACATAAAATAATTAACAAATACAGTCTGAGGGCAATGATTACTGGCCTTTTGTACAGTCACTGCAAATAAAATGCTTGCAACGGGAACTACTTGGTGTGTGGATCTACTCTCAAGTATAGTGTAAGCTACACTTTTTGATTCAGCACCCATCCTAGTAGTATTGGGATGTGCATGTCTTTTTTTCCGCAATTAATATCAGCCACAGTTTGATCATTTTGGACACACTTATGGAAGCTTAGAGTAGCAATAATACAAAAACAAAAATGTCTTTAAAAGTATCAGTGGTAAGTTAACATTTTATTTAATTTGAATGAGCAAGTGAAACATGTTTTTAGGAACAGCTGGAATATGAATTGATAAATGATTTTCTTATTTCAAAGATATTGCAAGAAAACAACCATATCTAGTCATTTTGGACTCAGTCATGCATCTAAGGGTTAATGTTGTTAAGTTTTGTAGCTTTATAATTACCACCATTGGATTCCTCGACACTGAAAATGTAGGTTTAGGAGTTAAAATCAATGTTCCAGCTTATTTAGAGGCCGAGATATTAAAAAACATACATTTTATGGTGGCCATTTTGTAATTGCCAATATGGCCGCCATATACACATCTGGGCAAATGGCAACATTGATTTTCTGATTCCTTAGAGTAGACAATAACCTTTCCAAAAATGTATAGTTTTGCAAATCTTCAAAAAAATCCAACAACATTTTAAATCAAAGCATAAGGAACCAGACTAAGTGGTTGAGGTCTTACCTTACCGGTCGCGAGTCTCTAGTGTCTCTGGGTGATTACTCCTCTGATACTAAAAAGATGACCTGTGGAGTCCCTCAAGGCTCAATTTTGTGTCCCATTCTTTTTAATCTTTATAGATGGGTTTCTTGTTTGTAAACATGAGAGGATGATGCGCGCGCAGTGGAGGGATGAGCCTGTAGAGGGCGCTATTACCCGCAGCAGCTCTGGCCATTGTACATTCATAAAATGAATGGTCTTCACCGGGTTTAATGAAAGTAGATTAAATGATGCAGTTTGTAATATCTTCTTTACTCAATAAAAATGATTTGTCGGAAGTTGGATCTGTTTGTATATAATAGCAGCATTATGCCTATTATGCCTATAATAGCAGCATTATGCCTATCTAAATCCCGAAAATAACAAGAGAGTGAATGGCACTTCCGGGTCGTTCTACCACCCGCATGCGCAGATTGCGCACTCTGCTCTGTGATGACGTCGCTCGGAAACCCATCTATATGCTACCACTTGGCTCTGTCATCAGACGACATAATATAGATTTTCACAGTTACGCTGATGACACCCAACTATATATTTCTGTATCCCCTGATGACCTAAATCCCATTAACATCCTAGTAAACTGCATCTCCGACATAAATACCTGGATGGCAGAAAACTTCCTTCAACTCAACAAAGAAAAAACTGAAATACTAGTCATCGGGAAAAAGACTCTCAGAGAAAATTTATCAGCTCAACTCCAATCAGTGACACCCAACATCAAGGAACAGGTCAGAAACCTTGGGGTCATATTTGATTCTGAGCTAAACATGGAGGCCCATATCAGAAACGTCACAAAATTATCATTTTATCACCTGAGAAACATCGCCAGAGTTCAACCTTTTCTATCTCAGGCTGATACAGAACAATTAATGCACTGTTTTATTACTAGCAGGCTTGACTATTGCAATGCTCTCCTGTCTGGTCTCCCCAAAAAAGCAGTCAGTCGGTTGTAGCTCGTTCAGAACGCAGCTGCGCGTGTGCTGACAAAGACCAGACGGAGAGCACACATTACACCTATTTTAAAATCCCTCCACTGGCTGCCTGTAAGTTTTAGAATAGATTTTAAGATCCTTTTATTGGTTTTTAAATCATTACATGGAGGTGCCCCGGCCTACCTGTCTGCAATGATTTCCTGGTATGTTCCCAGCAGAACCCTTAGGTCCTCTGGCACTGGTCTCCTAGATGTTCCGGAGGCCAGCTCAAAAAGGCATGGGGAAGCAGCTTTTTGCTACTATGGTCCTAGCCTCTGGAACAGCCTGCCGGAGGCTCTGCGGGTCACCGAATCAGTTGACATTTTTAAAAGAAATCTTAAGACACACCTCTTTAGTATTGCTTTTACCTAGGTGTCTGCATTAATCCAGTTTTCTATACATATATATATATACATACATATATATTTGTTTTGCTTTGCTTTATTATTATTATTGTTTATTATATTTTTTCTTGTTTTCCTAGTCTTATTCTAAATGTTTTCTTTTCGTCTTTTGCTGTTATCCTCCGGGTTTTTTTTAATCGTTATTTTTAAACCTATTCTGTGAAGCACATTGAACTGCACTTGATGTATGAAATGTGCTATATAAATAAACTTTGATTGATTGATTGATGAAAGGTTACAAATCAAAATATCAATCCAAAATTGCTATATCTTTCCTATCTACCTAAAGAAACAACAACAACAAGCATATTGGTCAGGCTCTGATGTAAAAAGTTGACGACAAAACTTGATTAGTCCCTGTAGGGAAATTTCATAAAGAGCATCATCCAGTAGCCAGGAGTCAAATATAGAATATCCTGATGCGTATCTGACACAGTCGACATGACTGCTCCATCTGCAGCATTTAGTCTGACACGAAGCACATAAAGAGCAGAGCCAGTGTAGCAGGTTGCGTGGGGCGAGGGAACTCCCGATGGAGGGTTTCCGCCAAGTCTCGAAGAACAATTAATTCCTGTAAGACCTGATTCCCTCCCACTCGCTGACTGAGACAGGCTTTGTTAGGAGTTTTTTTTTTTTGGTACATTGCATCAGTCATGAGTGATCCTCATTGAGCGGGTTTTGTTTCCCTCAAAACAAGTAACAGATTATCCCTGCAGATTTGACTGAACGGCCCTGACCTGACGTTTTCTGTTTGCATGCATCGTTAATCAACACACACACATAAAAGCCTGAGTTATACTTGGTTGTGCATCGAAAATAGCCGACTAAGCTCAGTGCGGAGTGCAGCACGACGTGCCGCGAGCTTGTAGATCATCTATTTTCGGTGCGAGACACCAGTATAAAGTCAGGCTCGGCTCTGCGTCGCGCGTGCTTTCGTTTAGCCCTGCCGAGTGCAATGAATCAATTTGAACTCCCTAGTCCCTACGCCCTGTGGGTGACAAACAACAACAACAGGGATTTACCATGTAAACACTGCGTTCGCTATTGTCTTTACTTTCCAAAGCACTCGCTCAGCCAAGGTGAGCACATTAAGGGCTATTGAGTCAAGTACTGCAAAACAAATTCATGAGTTCAGAATACCTGATCAATCCCTGAAAGATCTTTTGTTATTCCGTATCCCAGCGGGGCGTGTGTGTGTGTGTGTGTGTGTGTGTGTGTGTGTGTGTGTGTGTGTGTGTGTGTGTGTGTGTGGATGGGGGGGTTGAGGGGTGGGGTCTAATAAAGATCAGCGAAAAACAACACTTAATTGTGGCAATCAATGCAAAGTAGGCCAAGCCGTTTTGTTTTTTATCACCGTAAGCAGCGCAGGAGAAGAAGCTAAAGGAGCTCAAACCCACAAGGGTATTTGCAGTCGTCAAACCAATGAGGAGCGCTGTTTACTTATGCGGCCCGAGGCAGCCGGCGAAAACAAAGCCATCGACGGGGCCGGGGCCACAATTTTCATGTGGTGCTGCTTTTCTGTCTACAGTGTCCCCCTCCCTGTCGCCCCTCCTCCACCATAGCCCCCTAAACCACCACCCCCCTTGCCCCCGTCCTGGTTCTCTCTCATCTCCATTCAATCACTGTCTGTTTACACTATCTGTGTGTTACTGAATGGGCCCTGGGCTCAGGGCTCTCCCTGGGAAGCTCTGGAGGCCCGCCCTGCCTGCCAGCCTGCCCTGGCTCCCCCCGATTGTCCACAACACACAGCCACCCACCCACACACACACACACGTTTGCATTAGTATCCTTGCGAAAACATCAACATTTTAGGACGACAATTTTATAAATGGTCATTTTCAACCCTAACGGCTATTTTTGGTGAGTGACAACGGCACACAACAAAGTATAAATCAGACATGACTCCTACCCTAAACCTAACCTCTAATCCTAACCTGAATCTTTTCTTGATTGTAAGCCCAACTCATTGAAAATTGTCCTCACAATATCCATTTCTCACATTCTACCATACTTCTGGGGACATTTGATCCTCACAAGTATAGCCACACACACACACACACACACACACACACACACACACACACACACGTCTCTTCTCATGTCCCCCTCACATCAACTGAAGCAGTGCGTTACATCTCTTATCTCCGTCAGATACAGGGCCCTTGTCGGCCCTGATTGCTCTCACCATCAGGGCACCAGCCCAGGCAGAGCACATGGGGGGCAGTTGGCAGTCCGTCAAAGTTGAGACGGACACTTCAACAGAATCCTACATCAGAGGGTCAGAAATGTCCTGCAGAATAGCAATGTGTCATTGCACTTCAAAGCCTGATTTATGTTGTGCACCGGTGTTACATGCATAGCGATGTGTTGCGAGCTTGTAGATCTGCTCTTTTCAGGGTGCGCCACCGGCGTACAACAGAGTATAAATTAAGCTGTAACTGTATGTCAGCGATCATTTGTTTGGGTCTGCCACTGACAGTGCAAGGTCGGAGATCGAGGAATCAAACCTATCATCTAAATTTCATACCCAGCGTCTGTGAACAAATAAATATAGTAGTACACCATGCATCAACCTAAATAACATTAATTGATTGTAATTTGCAAACTCACAGAAACATTTTACACAAGGCAGATGCAAAAACAAAAGATGCATAGATTTAACATTACCATTACATAAGCACTAATCCAATATCAGTAGATACAAAGAAGGTGTGCAAAGCACATGACTCGCGTTTCTGCGTACTGAAACGTCAAGGCCAATTTAAAAAATATGTTTTACTTGGATGAATTAAACCTTTATGGGGAAGAGTTTCTGAATCCAGGTTATTACAGTTTAAAATTATTATTATTTTATTTGACTTCATGTTTATCAATTTCTGCAACTTTTGCTATTTATAAAGAAGAATATTGGATACTGACAAAGAATGACACGAAGGCCATTTTCTCTGATTTTGTTAGTTTCAGTTAGTTTTGTTAACACACCATACAGTTTCAGTTAGTTCTAGTTTTTTAGTTCAGTTAACTGAAATGTGTGGGGGGTATTTTCTTCCCCCAATTTTTGTTTTCGTTATTTTTTACTATAATAACCCCGTTGTGGATAAGAGAGAAGCAGAAGTTCAGTTCAGGGTCATGGTGATAGCACAGAGGGAGGTGGAAGGTAGAAGGTAGGACCACGCGGAGCTGAGGGGAGGACAGGGGGATGACGTGTAGCAGTGGTGGAAGAAGTACTCAGATTTCTTTACTCAAGTAAAAAGTAGCAATACCACAATACTCGTACAAGTAAAAGGTCTGTATTCAAAATGTTACTTGAGTACATGTTCAAAAGCATTGGAATCAAGATATACTTACAGTACCAAAGTCAAAGTACTATCATTTTTCAAATTGACAATCTTTTCTTCTTCAAATCACACATCCCCTGAGGCATCACAGCAGAAACTGACCCGAAAATAGCTGATCTACAAGTTCACAACGTGTTGCGATGCAACGCGTTGTAAGATTGTAGGAGTTATTTTCGAATAGCTGAAGTACAAAATAGGGCTTAAGTGGTTAATGTATGTTTTGTGATAATAATCTAAATCTAAAAAAGAAACTTGTAACTAAAGCTGTCAAATAATTGTAAAGGAGTAAAAACTACAATGCCTCTCAGATATAGTGGAGTATAAAGTATGAAGTATAAAAAACGCAAAACCTCAAGTAAAGTAAAAGATACTTCAAAAGTGTACTTAAATACAATACTTCAGTACATGTACTTAATTACTTTCCACTAATGGGCAGGCAGGGGGGCGGGGGGGGGTAAAAGGCACCAGTAATACAGGTGGTGACAGGTGGTCCGCCCAGGAGATAAGGGACAAAGTTAATGCCGTCTGCCTTTTGTCATCTTCACGCTCCCCCCGAAATGCGTACACAGCAAAGTCCTGCATGTCAATTGACACTCTGGATTTTACAGTGTTATGTACGCGGTGAGACCTAGACAGTAAAATCCCTAGTAACTCTGACGATGTACAAATGTAATCAAATGGACCCTCCCGGATCCACTTGGTTACATGTGTACATTCTCAAGGCCCTGACAGATAGAAAGCGCCATTGACGCGAGCACCATTGACACGAGTCACTGAAGCACGTCAAAGTTAGGTCACTTGTCCACATTTGAAGTGTCAAATAGTCTACTGTAATCGGCTGCAACGCAATTGTTAATTCATAATTTGAACCGCATCATACATACGTCCGACCCAAATAAATTAACCCACTAAGACCGGAGGCCGATTCTACAAATTACTCTAAATCACTAGTTCTCAAACGTTTTCCTGTCAAGGACTCCCAAATTTATATATATTTGGCCACAAACTCTAGCTCTGCAAGGGTGGCTATACGCATAGTGAGGGCAGAACAGCACTTGTGTACTTATTTTTAGTTTTTTTAAACACAAAAACAAGCACTTCTGGATTATTTGATAAATCGATAGATTAATCGGTAATAAGAAAATCGATAGTTGCAGCCTACATGAATCAATACTATGATTAGATTAGTGATTAATTGTGCAGCTCCAGCGCCAGCACTGGGAGGTGCTGTATGTATGTGTGACATGGGCATGGCACCTTTGAAGCCTAGGTAAATATTTAGTAGCCTATCTGCTGTCGGTTTATAACGCGTTTAAAAAACAAAAAAAAGCAGGGTGTTCCATTTCTATCCTGGAGATAAGGAAAGTGGAGAAATAGTCTGGACGTGATACAAACACTTTTATCGTCTTGTGCCCTGGCAAGGTCTGGGTAGAACTGTCTAACGCTGACCTGAGCAGAGCTGGCTTCACTTGGCAAGGAGATGAGAAGAAGGGGGAAAACAAAAACAGAATCCATTGGACTTTTTGTCCAACGCAATTGCAGCAGTTTTATCGGTGAGATTAAAGCTTTTCACACAAGTCTAAATATAAATGAGTTTCATAACGACTTTGCCATCCCCGCAGCGCAGTGGAAAAGTGCTCAGCGCGTTGTGACCATTAAAAACTACCATGCCGCTGGCTGGCTGGAAAAGATGAGCACTTCACAAGAGTGACATCATCATCGAGCACTCGCCGACAAGGTGCCAACTCTCTCTCCTGGCGAAGGGCTACAGCAAGTCAGGAAAAAAAAGGGAGCTTAAAAACAAACAAATCAAGGTTTCCCGTAGAAAACCAATCCCTGTCTCTTGTTGTGCGCGTGAATATATCTGCCGATTGTGTTTGTGCCCAGCGGTTTCTTCGGTGCATGTCTGGAAAACAACAGAAGGGCTGCAGTATAATATGCCCACATAGGTCAGCCCCCTCTTGAACTTCGCCACAGTGCACTCATGGCTTGTTCGCTGCTCACCACCTCCTTGGATCTTAAGGGGGGTGGTTAGGTCATGAGGGGGTTCTAGGGGGTCCCCAGCAAAATGTGGAACAGTTTGATCACTTAAAAACCTATTTTATACTATCTATGCCATCTGCCATTTTCAAAACATTTGGAAAAATCTTGAATAAATGTGGACAATTTTTAAATAAGTTAGAAAATATTTAACAACACATTCATCTTCTCTTATGGGGGCCCCTGGCACTAAGTATTTTCAAAATATCAATTTGGGGGTCCTTGACATGAAAACGTTTGAGAACCACTGCTCTATGCCCCCCTGCTTTTGCCTCTGCCTGCCCCCACCACTGCTCCCTCCCCTCCTCCCCTCACATTGGAGTTCTTTGACTGAAAAGGTCTGGAACAGAATAAGAGTTGGACCACAGTATAAAGAGGCCTGGCAGCAATTCAAGTCTGTCTGGGGCTGCAGCAGCAGCAGAATGGGGCCGGGCCTGCCTGCGCTGGGCCTCACACGGGGGAAAGCCAGTCGGCAACAACCCCTCAGTTAAAGGCGCTCCGCCGCTTCTCTTTTCAAAGCTCAAATTAGCCTCCATTATCAAAGCAGCTGGCTTACGATTGGAGACCCACATAGCAGGCAGTAGTGTGGAGGCTTTCTAAACCGGCACAGCCCAATTCCCATGCACAGCACAGGAAATCATTTGATGTAGATATCACTTCTGAAGACAGACTGTCTTTTAAAAAGTGAATAGCCACTCAAGAAATAGCAAGTATAAGACGGTAATAAGATGGTCCTCCCACCTGTGAGACTGTTGTACAACATGCGAGTACTTTTTCCACCACGGATAGTACTACTATTACTTCTGTTTACTACACTAATAATGCTACTATAACCACTGCTAACTATCTAGTACTACTACCACTACTATACCAGACCACTATGGAAATAACTCCTGGACTTCATTGTGTCTTTTCCTCTATTATAACAGTTATAACCAAATTAAGTAAACCAAAATACTTTGACTTTAACCTGCGTTCCTGCCTCTCCCGTCTCTGTTTGACTGGCAGGTATGAGAACATGAGGCTGTGTCAGGCGTGTGACGTGATGATGGACAAGCGTCCGTTTGTGCGTCCCAACGCCGGCTTCTGGAGACAGCTGATAGACTAAGAGATCAAACTGTTTGGTAGCAACACGGTCAGGATGGTGAAGACACCCTCTGGAGTCCTACCAGAGGTCCAACTCAAAAACCCATACTGTCTGAACATCTGACATCTACACATACTGTCTGAACATCTGACATCTACACATACTGTCTGAACATCTGACATCTACACATACTGTCTGAACATCTAACATCTACACATACTGTCTGAACATCTGACATCTACACATTGATTGATTGGTTGAATACTTTATCTAGAAGGTTGCAGAGAAAAGGCACATGGAAGTACAGTTTACAATACAATGTCAACTAAAATGGATCGCAAATGAAAGCCGCAACGGCTTGTTTCAAATGAGATCCTCACATACTCAATTCATGGAGACACTGTCTGAACATCTGACATCTACACATACTGTCTGAACATCTACACATACTGTCTGAACATCTGACATCTACACATACTGTCTGAACATCTGACATCTACACATACTGTCTGAACATCTGACATCTACACATACTGTCTGAACATCTGACATCTACACACACTGTCTGAACATCTGACATCTACACATACTGTCTGAACATCTACACATACTGTCTAAACATCTGACATCTACACATACTGTCTGAACATCTACACATACTGTCTGAACATCTGACATCTACACATACTGTCTGAACATCTGACATCTACACATACTGTCTGAACATCTGACATCTACACATACTGTACTGTCTGAACATCTACACATACTGTACTGTCTGAACATCTAACATCTACACATACTGTCTGAACATCTGACATCTACACATACTGTCTGAACATCTGACATCTACACATACTGTCTGAACATCTACACATACTGTCTAAACATCTGACATCTACACATACTGTCTGAACATCTACACATACTGTCTGAACATCTGACATCTACACATACTGTCTGAACATCTGACATCTACACATACTGTCTGAACATCTAACATCTACACATACTGTCTGAACATATACACATACTGTCTGAACATCTGACATCTACACATACTGTCTGAACATCTGACATCTACACATACTGTCTGAACATCTGACATCTACACATACTGTCTGAACATCTGACATCTACACATACTGTACTGTCTGAACATCTACACATACTGTCTGAACATCTGACATCTACACATACTGTCTGAACATCTGAACAGCAACCCATATATTTTTGGGTGAATTCAAGTTGGTGTAAGTGATATTTGTCGGTTAAAACAAAATATTTTACTTACAAAGTTAAAGTTCTATATTCTGATAATAGCGAATGAGAGTCTTTGTTCAGTAACAGGCGTACTGTATCTCGGTCTCTCCAGCTCTTTAATAAACAGAAAATACATGTTCAGGTAGGTGACAAAATGTATGCCAATCAGGAGAGAGTACCCATTTATCAGCTTCATTTTTATGAAATTTTATTTTTTCCAGTTACAATTTTGTCTGCTCATTTATTTGTGTCATCGCTTCCAATTCCACTTGTTTAATTTGTATCCTGACTGAGGCATTTTCTGTTTAATAAAGAGTTGGAGAGACTTGGAGACTCCTGTTACTGAACAAACAGGTGGGTTACCAATTTCATCCAATAAGGAGGTAGAACCCATTCATCAGCTTGAATTGTATAGTGTTCCAGTTCCAATTTTAGTTCTCTCTCCTAATCGGATGAAACTGTAGAACAAAACATTTATTTTCTGTTCACTAGATCGAGACAGGGAGAAAACAATGATAGCGATTGGAATATAGAGCTATTTAACTTATTTTAAAATGCACCACATTTGATCACATACAAGAAATGCTACCTGATGAATTGTTGTCTTTGAGCAGATCACAAATGTCTTGTTTTGCTGATAGCTGAATACTGCTGCTGATATTGTGTAGTCCCGTACTGTATATGACATGTAGAATGAACAAATGCATCATGTTACACATATGTATTCAGAATAATTGTGCAGTCTTACTGTATTGTTTTACTATGTTCATGCATAACTTGCTGTACATTGTGATTTTCAGTCTTGCATTTACCAATTGTCACAGTATCATTACTGTGAATGAAATTCTGTAACAAAAGTAAAGATCTTTTTACCTCATTTTCTTTCTATTTAATGTTTGCACCATTGATGGTTAACTATGTTGTATGTTTCTGTGTGTTTTTATGTTGAAATGACACCAATAGAGTGGCACTATAATTTTGTTGAATGGTTGCATACAATGACAATAAAAAAGGATTTGCATTCTTATGTTTATGATGCTCCACAATGTAGCTTTGATTTCAGCAGGGACCAGTGGTGGAAAAGGTACTCAAATGTTTTACTTAAGTAAAAGTATCAATACTGCAATGTAGAAGTACTCTGTTACAAGTAGTCCGGAAGTCCGGAATTAAACATTTACTTATAGAAGTACAACAGTATTGGTATAAAAAGGCCGAAATAGGGGTTACTAAAATACATAAAAGCACTTTACTCAACTACGCCAGTTGGGTGAAACCAGCAAGCCAATTAAGGCGTAACATTAAAGGAGGTTTGTTTAACAGAGCCTTACAAACTGGGTTGGGGAGCTCAGTGAAGACATCAGAATTTGCTAAACGTTGACATTTTATTTCACATTAAATAACAAAATACCGACTATGCCGCTGCAATACAACTGTCAATAGAGCACATCTCTCCATGCATCGTCAAGAGCAGGTAAGCCACAGCACACAAAAAGGGAGTAATAGGCTTCTAATTAAGGCTCTGTTCCATTTTGTGTAGCACAGTGACCCCTTACTTCAATGCGATGGTGACACCTGGTGGTTAAATAGAAACAACACAATGCTGGTTTATGACAATAAATGCCTTCTTTGCTGCTCTGTGCTCTCTGTATTGGCAAATACATATCAGACAGAACAACAAGCAAGAGAGAAAGCTGAGACAAGCATTGGTGTCTGGGGCTGCTACTTGGAGCTACAGTTTACCTACACACCAACCCAGCACAAATATAATAAGTAAATATATAAGCAAACAAATAACACAGACAGTGGTGGTGTAGTAGCTTCCTCCATTGTCCAACACCATGAACTTGATTTTCTCCAGCACCTCAGTGACCTGAGATGGATCCTTGGTTTCATTGTTGACTAACTCTTGTAGTAGCAGAACAACATGAGCAAAGAGAATCATGGTGGTGACTTCTTGAACCATGTCCACAGATTTCTGCTCTTCTTCAAAACCCAGGTTGATGTTTTCAGTGGCGCCCTTTCCAGCTTCAGTCCTCCCAAGCCGAACTTCATCATTTATATTTATGATATCTGGTATTATGCTAACTGGTGGATTAAAATGGAATGATTATGGATGACAAACATTTGAGATTACATTACAGATGTTCTCCTTGCTTGTAAAAATAGAAATATGTTTAAAATGTGTTTTCCTGGCAAGATACATACCTTTAATTGCCTTTGTGCTACTTGAATCTGCAGTCATGTCTGTTTTGAGGTTCTACAGACACACAGAGAGAGAGAGAGAGAGAATAAAAAAGTGAAATTGGATGTAATGATACAAAACAAAAATGAGATTGGAACCTGAACACTATCAAAATTAAGCTAATAAATGATCTTTGTTTGATCTCTCCTGATAGCATAAAATAGGTATCCCAACACAAAAATGTATGTTCCATTTACTAAAGGGCTGGAGAGACTGGGGAGACTGAACAAACACTTCAAGTAATTTATTGGATTATTCACAACTGCAAACAGAAATCCTCAAAGTCTGTACAATTAAATATCTGGTGTAAATCTGTTTTGCTTCACGTTCACAATAAATAAGAATGTTTTTCTGAGCCAGTATTGCATCCTTCATTTCGGAGTGCTGCTTTTTCCACTTCGGTGGTATTTGAACCTAGTTATATTTATAGCTGAGCATCCAATGCCTAAACAAAAAGGCATCCAGAGGAAGCCACCTGCTTTTTTTTCTTTCTTACCCATTACATGTTGCACAATACACTGCAATGTGCATTACATTCACCCATTCATATATATACACACACTTTGGGATGAAGAAAAAATAAAAATAAACCTCCGACATCTACACTTCATGGAGTACATTTTTTTTTAACGGTGGAAACACACCAGACTTTTTTCGCGCACACACGCATATACGCACACACGCACACACGCACTTTTAGATCCTTAAAGTCCTATTTTAAAGCCTGCGTATGCGGGACTCGCGTATCCGCGTGCCTGGTGTAGCCGCTATCATTGATAATCACTTGGATCTAAACAAACGCGCTGTACGCACCACGCATACGCTCGCTTTGAAAAGTCAAAACGCACATTTTGCGCGCACGGAACGCATGCACGCGCGCGCTTCTTGTGGCCGATCTACACCAGACTTTTCAAAGCGCGCGTATGCGTGGCGCGTAGAGCGCGTTTGTTTTGATAGCGGCTACACCAGGCGCGCAGATACGCGAGTCCCGCATACGCAGGCTTTAAAATAGGACTGGCGGCCGATCTACACCAGACTTTTCAAAGCGCGCGTATGCGTGGCGCGTAGAGTGCGTTTGTTTAGATCCAATTGATATCAATGATAGCGGCTACACCAGGCGCGTGGATACGCGAGTCCCGCATACGCAGGCTTTAAAATAGGACTGGATCTAAAAGTGCGTATGTGCGTGTGTGCGTATATGCGTGTGTGCGCGAAAAAAGTCTGGTGTGTTTCCACCGTTAATCTAAAAGTGCGTGTGTGCGTGTGTGCGTATATGCGCATGTGTGCGAAAAAAGTCTGGTGTGTTTCCACAAGCCCTCTGCGTCCTGCGGTCCTTGTACACACACAATAGTATTTGTGATCTCGCCATGCTTTCTAGAAATTGACACATTAGTAAAGTACTGTATAGTACCACATAGGTGATAAATTCATCTTCATCTCCACAAATTCTATACGTGCAAAATAGTAACAAAGTAAATAGTAACATTTTAAATTAATAATTAATCAATTATTTGATGACAAATAAATAAGGGGTTAAACCATTTTAAAGATACATTTCTTTACAAAAAGCTGCTTGAATTAAATTAAATGAATACTGGAATTAACATCAATTAAAGAGGTTAAGTCACAATGTCCTACATGTAAGTAAAAGACTAGCCCTGGTCCAGAGCGTTATTAGTGAGTTCTCTCCAGCGCTCGCCTCTGCTCAGACAAGGAATTCCAGTGCCCTGCGAGGGCTCCAACTTTAGTAGAAGTAAACAAAACCACTTCGCTACTCACTGAAACAAAAGGCTGTTTTGTGTTGTTGAAAGTCTATTCTCGAAGGTGGGAAGCCTCTCAGCACCCCACCTTCTCTGTAAAATACACTTTTTGCTTTTTGTCCAGAAAATAAAATATTTCACCGGAAGGAAAACAAGTTTTTGGTTGCTCTACTGGCTAAAAAAGTGTATTTTACAGAGAAGGTGGGGTGCTGAGAGGCTTCCCACCTTCGAGAATAGACTTTCAACAACACAAAACAGCCTTTGTTTCAGTGAGTAGCAAAGTGGTTTTGTTTATTTTTATTACAGTTGAGTTGGAGCCCTCACAGGGCAGTGGAATTCCTTGTCTATGAGCAGATACGAGCGCCCGGGGCGTTAGAGAGAACTCACTAACGCTCTGGATTAGGGCTAGTAAAAGACAAGAGTGTCTTACCTGCTTCAATGTTGAAATCCTGAGGAAGTATGGAGAGAGACAGAGGTAGAAGCAGAATATTCACAATTCTGAGAAATTGCAAGTGGTTGCGCCGACGCGAGGGGGGGCTAATAACGTCGGAGGATGTGGGATTGGAATTCGATGCTGTGCTGATCGGATCCTGTTCGTGAAACATGGCCTTTTTATTTTAAGAACTAGGCCCCTCCCACTAAAGAAATAGGCTCCTCCCACGAATGTTGCAAGCCAATTACATTGTCAAGTCACTCCTGAGTCCTGAGATCACTTGCATTTCATTTTGAGAGAATTTATCCCCCCAAAAATTATGTTTTTGCATCAAACGGTTCCGTTTTGCGCATTTGTGGTGCCTCAAAGTAGAGATGCTTTTGAGGATTCGTTGAGTAAACCGCCCTTGACAAGTGACCTCTCCTGGTGAAATGCAAGACTGCATTTAATTTAAAAGCAGAGGCTTTTAATAGAGACAGCGAAACACTTTTAATAGGAGACGGCAAAACAATAGTAAATATATTATCAGATTTTATTTTTGTTGTGAAATTTTCCTATTGCAAGGAATGTACTGTACAAATAAAGACTTGATTGATTCATATTTGTATTCAACTATTTGGGCAACATCCAAGGTTTATCCTCTAATTAAATATTGAAATAAAATTAAAATAAACACAAATAAACACTGTTTGTGTATAGAGCAGGGTGTGATTATGTTTGTAGGATGGGGAACACTCAAAGATTTGACACATTGAATTTATTTCTTATGGCCAATAAATACATTATTGTCATATTTCATTTGAAATGAAACAGGCAGGTCTATGAGTCATAATACAGTCATGTCATATAAAACCACATTGTTTTTATAACTTTGATATCATTACGGCAGCCGATCCGTGGCAACTCATGGTCTCAAACCAGTTCGAGAAAATGAACCAGCTTCTGCTTCGGACGTCATAGGTCACGTGGTTTTCTCCGCACTGAAGCAAGCCTCGAAGCAGTGGTTCTATGTTAATTTATTTCCGGGTTTGAAGCGTGTGTCGGCGCTTCAGTGTCAGACTGCCATCACTACTGGACGTTTCGTTCGTGATTTTTGGCATTATTTGTAAAATAGGCCCCTCCCACCAACTTGGGAAGCTTATTACGGACTTGAATGGGGAGTCTTTGCATGTCCCCATTATAAGTCAATGGGGAAATTGTATCCACTAATACATATGTGACCAGGGCACTTAGGCCCGGAAACAGGATACCAGACTACGCGATTCGGTGCTGATCCGATCCTGTGTTCATGATACATGGCGTTCTCTTTCGTGGTCGAGACTGGCTCTCCACTAAATATTATTCAATATTTACGGGAACTGTCCCCCCGGGGGCAGTGCTCGTGGATACTCTTTAAGACACACCACATATGGTGGCCCTGCCCTGATTTGCAATCAGTGGGGTATTTAAGCCCCACCCAGGCAGAGCCACTTTGATTCTTTGATTTCCACGAGTGCAGACGCATTGTGGGCTCAGTATTAAGACGAAAACAGTACAGAACGGGTGTTTGGCAGCGTGGTCCACTTACCTTTGGTAGAGAGCAGGTCTTGCGAGGCTCCTCTCAGGACGCTTCGCTGTCATATTTCACACCAAAAGTACATTCCTGGCGAAGCGGCGTGCAACCTGGTTCCGAATCTGACCTAGTCGGAGGGCGGATCAGGGCTGCTGCTGTTCTGCTCGAGTGACCAAGTGGGAAGCCGTCTGTCGGCCGAACGCTTGCTCGCCGGCATCGCCATCGCCGCGGCTGCAGCCTGGTTCCGAATCTGACACAGTCGGAGGGCGGACCGGGACAGCCGCTGGTTTGCTGGAGCGATCAAGTGGGCCAACCCCGTGTAGCGGTTGAGTGCTTGGATCGCCGGCAACGCCGCCACGGCGCGGTACCGGACCGTAGAACCCGAGCGAGGCTGACCTAGTCGGCGGACCTCCGGGCCATCTACTACCGGTGGTCATCACCGCCGCGGTCCGAAAAGCCCTCGGCGGAGCCAAAAGGAAAAAAAAAAAAAACAACAAACAAACAGTGGCAGCGTGACTCTGTTACTTCCGCGTTGACGCAGCACGCTGTGCAAGGCGTCAGCGTAGGGGGAGGGGCCTAGGTGCGTCCTAGAAGAGGGCTGCACTGTGCCCCACAGGTCACAAGAGGGCAGCGTGGCGCTAGGTCAGGAGTTCTACTGGCCGTCACTCCTCTCGTTGCAATGCACTGACTTGTTTGAGTATATGAATATACAAATAAATACTTTCACGGTATATAAGTGAAAAATAAAAAATAAAAAATAAAGAGACACTTGGCTCTGCTCATTAGAGTAAGTGTATTAATATACGAATATATAAATGGGCGAATATTAGGTATATGAGTATACAAATATTCGAGTATTGTTATATGAGTATATAGATATACAAATAAATACGTTCACGAATACATACCGATATATATTATATATATTAGGGTATAGATTCGTTTACATAGAAAGCAAACATGGCCAGCCCAACGCCCCACGTCTGTCTGGGCTGTGGGATAAGGATGCCCTTGGAGGACGGCCACGATAAATGTATGCTTTGCTTGGGGATGGATCATGCGCGCACGGGCAGTCTGGACCCCTCTGCGTGCATGAATTGCTTTACCCTGCCGGTTAGAGTGAGGGAGGCCAGGGCTCAGTCGTTTTCTCTCCGACCCATGAACACTGCCTTAGGGCAGCTGCATCCGGCCATACGGCGTAAGATTGCAGTTGGGGACGACCAGTTGCCTAGGCCACCTCCGGTGGCCGCAATAACAGCCCCGCCCCCCCGACCCATGGACACTGCCTTAGGGCAGCTGTATCCGGCCAAACGGCGTAAGATTGAAGTTGGGGACGACCAGTTGCCTATGCCGCCCCCTGGGGCCATAATAACAGTCCCGCCCCCTCCAGAGCGCCCGGCTGCTACCTTGTCGGTAGGGCAGGAGGAGGCGTCTCTAGAGGAGACCTCAGAGGATGACGACGTTGACGTCCTGGGGTTCGACTCTGGGGAGGAAGACCTCCCCCCCGGTCAGGGGCAGGAGGATGGAGCACAGGCGGAGGAGGAGCTAGAGCAGCTCCCCGCCTTGGTCCACGAGCTCATCGCTCGGGCTGCTCGGGCGTTGGACATAGAGCTGCCGGCAGAGCAGACACGAAGGGCCTCCCGGTTCGACGACGAAGCGGGGGACCAGCCGCGCCACCCCACCACACCGTTACTCTCTGATGTGGAGGACCTGGTACTCCAGCAGTTTGAGAAACCGACTAGCCTCCCGCGTTGGTCGGGTCTGGCTAGACGGCTGGCGTGCGTGGAGGGTCGGGAGAGGATGGGCTGTGGCCCGCCTCCTCCCATGGATCAGGCCTTGGGGGCATTGGTCACCCCCTCCACTTCGGTTCTGGGGAGGCCCAGCTGCCCAAGCAGAAACACAAGGGCTATGGATTCCATGCTTACCAGGATACACAGTGTTTTGGCAGTCCAGGGCCAGCTGGTTAACACAGGGGCTATCCTGGCCCTGTACCAGCGCCATCTGGTCGGCCAGCTGGACAGTGGAACCCCCGGCCTGGCCACCGAGTTAAAGCAGGTGGCTTCACTTTTGGCAAAGCTGGCTAGGGAGCAGGCAGTGGCGTCGGGCAAGGCCCTGGCCTCGCTTTGGGCGGCGAGGCGCCACCTCTGGCTGTCCCAGTCGCAGCTACAGTCAGAGGATCGGAACTGTCTGCTTAAGTTACCAGTGGTGCCATCGGCCATGTTCGGGCCAACGGCGACTACAATGCTCCAGCAGGCCCAGGAGGCCCGCCGGTGTGCCCAGGAGATGTCAAAGGTCCTCCGCCACGGGCACCGTGGCTCCGCGGCTCCTCGGTCTACACCAACCCGGCCGACTTATGCGGCTCCAGACGACCTAAGGGTCCAGCTGGACGCCTCTCGGCGGGGCAAGGCTGGGCGCGGCCAGCGCTCGGGACGGGGCCGGGGCCGTAAGCCCCGCAAGCCCCCGTCGCGGTCCTGACAGTGGGGGGGGCTTAGCCCCCTCTTGCCGTTCCCTGGAACAGAGGTTGTTCTGGGGGACGATTGGGGCGGACCCCTGGGTGGTCTCCACCATGACCCAGGGGTATCGGCTGCAGTTCCTGCGTCCGCCCCCACGGACACGGTCGGTCACCGTCACAGCGGTGCCAGTTGCGCAGCACAGAGAGCTTCTGGCTGCGGAGATCAACACTCTCCTGGTGAAGAGGGCCATCAGAGAAGTGCCGCGGGCCACTCAGCAGGCTGGGTTCTCTTCCCACTACTTCCTCATCCCCAAGAAGGATGGGAGGTTGAGACCAGTGTTGGACCTGCGGAGACTCAACAAATTCTTGAGACCCCTGCGCTGCAGGATGCTGACGGTGCCGAGGGTCCGACAGGCCATCCTCCCAGGCGATTGGTTCGCCACAATCGACCTGAAGGATGCTTACTTCCAAATCCCAATACGGGAGGGGCACAGACGATACCTCAGGTTCGCCTTCAATGGCAGAACCTTCGAGTTCTGTGTCCTCCCATTTGGCTTATCGCTGGCCCCTCGCACGTTTACGAGGTGCATGGACGCAGCCCTGGGACCTCTGCGGGGAGAGGGTCTTCGCATCCTGAATTATCTGGACGACTGGCTGGTGTGTGCCAGCTCGGAGGTGCAGTGCCGCAGCGACATGGCTCGGCTCCTGCAACATCTAGGGCACCTGGGCCTGCGCCTCAACAGGGAGAAGAGCAGGCTCCAGCCGTCTCAATCCACGGAGTTCCTGGGCATGTGCTTGGATGCCAGGGCAGGAACCTTGTCCCTTACGCCGGTGAGACAGGCCGCCCTCAGGGCTTGCTTGTCTCAGTTTCGGCTGGGGGTCAGGGTGACCTGGAGGCTGTGCCTCCGCCTTATGGGGCTGATGGCAGCCACAGTGCACGTCGTGCCCCTGGCTCTCCTGAATATGCGGCCAGTGCAGCGTTGCCTCCTGGGCCTGGGCCTTTGCCCGCAGAGGGACCGGCGGGTCATGGTGTTGGTGACACGCAGGCTGCGATCGGCCCTCCTTTGGTGGGAGCAGCCGACCACTCTGGCAAGGGGCAACACGCTGGGGCCGGTACTGCGCCGCCAGGTGGTGTCCTCCGACGCCTCCCTGGTAGGCTGGGGAGCCGTCCACGAGGGCGAAGGTGTGAGCGGCCTTTGGCAGGCACCGTGGTTGACGCAGCACATCAACCTCCTGGAACTGCGGGCGATATATCTGGCGCTTCTACGCTTCCAGCGGGTACTGAGAGACCGCCATGTCCTGGTGAGGACAGACAGCACGGTGGCAGCGGCATATGTCAACAGGCAGGGAGGCCTGGGCTCCCCTCGCCTTTGCAGACTGGCACGGGCAATATGGGAGTGGGCGCACCCCCGGTTCAAGTCCCTGAGGGCGATGTACGTGCCGGGTGTGGAAAACGTCGCCGCGGATCGTCTCTCCCGAGGGGGACCCCTCACCTCGGAGTGGAGGCTGCACCCGCAGGTGGTGCACGAGATCTGGAGCCGGTACGGCACCGCCGTGGCCGATCTCTTCGCCTCCAGAGAGACGACGCATTGCCCTCTCTTCTTTTCTATGGGGAGGGACGATCCTCCCCTGGGCACAGATGCGATGGCACACCAGTGGCCGCAGGGTCTCCTTTACGCCTTCCCTCCCTTTGTCCTCCTACACCCACTCCTTCAGAGAATTCAGGCCGAGGAGGTGAGCCTCATCCTGGTGGCCCCCAACTGGCCCCAGATGTTCTGGTTCTCGGCGATTGCACCCCTTCTCCGAGGTCAGCCCTGGGAGCTCCCGGTGCACAGGGACCTCCTGTCTCAGGCCCACGGGACTCTCTTTCATCCCTTTCCCCAGGGACTCAGGCTCTGGGCTTGGCCCCTGAGAGGGCCGAGTTTCTAGCCATGGGGTTGCCCCCGTCAGTAGTTGCTACCTTGCTGGCAGCCCGGGCTCCATCGACGAGGGCAGCGTATGCCTATCGATGGGGAACGTTCCGCTCATGGTGCGATGCGAGGGAGTTGGATCCCCTCTCTTGTGTGGCCCAGGAGATCCTCCCGTTTCTCCAGGGAATGTTGGAGGCAGGCAGGTCGCCTTCAACTGTGAGGGGGATGGTGGCAGCCATAAAGGCAAGCCGCGTCGGACCACGGAAACTGACAGTGGATTGTTGCAACCTTATCGATCAGTTTCTTAAGGGGGCTCGTAGGGACCATCCCTTGCAGGGTAGGCCGGCAGCCCCCCCTTGGGACCTGGAAGTGGTACTGACGGCCTTGCGGCACGGGCCATTCGAGCCACTGGAAACAGTAGGGCTGCAGTGGCTCTCCCTCAAGACGGCATTCTTGCTGGCGATGGTGTCCGCGAGAAGAATAGGGGAGCTGCATGCCCTGTCAGTGCATGAGGAGTGCTGCCGCTTCTTGCCGGACAATGCAGGGGTGGTACTGCGGCCCAACCCTGCATTCCGCCCTAAAGTCCGGTCAGAGTCCCGAACCGGTCAGTCATTCGAGCTGCACCCCTTCAACCCTCCGCAGGGAAGCGATGAAGCGGGGCCGGTGGGGCAGTCCTTATTGTGCCCTGTCAGGGCCCTGAGGACTTACTGTCGGCGGACACAGGCCCACAGGACAACAGACCAGCTTTTTGTCTGTTATAGGCTTAGCCGCCTTGGGGAACCACTCTCGAAGGCTAGGCTCTCGCATTGGGTGGTGGAAACAATCCAAGAGGCGTACGGACAGGCAGGCAAGCCAGTCCCGACAGGAGTGCGGGCACACTCGACACGGGGCCTCGCTACCTCTTGGGCTCTATGGCGAGGTGCCTCTTTGTCCGAGATTTGTACGGCGGCCTCTTGGTCGGCGCCCTCCACATTCGCTAGGTTCTACTGCATGAACGTGGCAGCCAGCACCCCCTTCACGGAGCGAGTGCTGGGCTCCAGGCGGTAGAACAGGTCTTACTCACCGTGCCTCCGAGACCCGGGCTCCCGTAGGACGGGCCGGGCTCGGAGTGATGTCGTGCATAGTAAGCTAGCCCTGCGTCTTGCGGGCTAGGTGGCTAATCAGTTGACTGGCCTGTCGCCAGCTGGGCCTAGGTAGCGTCTTGCGCCTAGGCCACGAGCCTTCTTTTTTGACTGGCCTTAGCGTCTGGCGGGGCCAGCTGGGCCTAGGTTGCGTCTTGCGCCTAGGCCACGAGCATTACATACTTTTGGATGATAGGATTTTGGAGCACGCCTTGGGCTGATACTGCGGGCTTAAACTGCTTCTGGCTGCCGCGGGGCGGCTGGGTCTGCTTATTTCCTCGCGGTGTGTCTTAGAGAGTTCCCGTAAATATTGAATAATATTTAGTGGAGAGCCAGTCTCGACCACGAAAGAGAACGGCTGGTTACATCCTATGTAACCCAGGTTCTCTGAGTGGAGAGACTGGCTCTCCACGAATCAGCCGCTCCGAAATTCGTGTCAATCAAAGTTAATCAAAGTGGCTCTGCCTGGGTGGGGCTTAAATACCCCACTGATTGCAAATCAGGGCAGGGCCACCATATGTGGTGTGTCTTAAAGAGTATCCACGAGCACTGCCCCCGGGGGGACAGTTCCCGTAAATATTGAATAATATTTAGTGGAGAGCCAGTCTCTCCACTCAGAGAACCTGGGTTACATAGGATGTAACCAGCCGTTTTGATTTTAAAAATTGGCCCCTCTGACTAAAGAAATAGGCCCCTCCCACAAATGTAAAGGGATAATTATATTGTCACGTCACTCCTGAGATCACTCAGTGCCGCGCTATAAGAATCCATGTACCTTTCGTTCAGTTGATTTTCAAAATAAAATCCAAAAATGAATAATTTTTAAAACCAAGTCAAAAAATTGATAATGGCTCATTTTACCAATTTCTAGCTTGTAGCTCTGAATCAAAGGTTGAGAAAATGGAAAAAGCCCTTTTGGAGCCCTCAATTTCAATTTGTCATTTAGTCTAGACTATATCATTTTCTTGTTTTAACCGCTACAGGAAGTAATTTGCTGTATTGTTCCAATAATACATTCAGAATGAAAAATAAGGATATCGACTCATTTTCCAATTCATGTTCTTGTGTTTTGAAATTTTTTGGGGGGCCCAAACACGTTTTGGGGGTGTGGGACAATACAAGATTTTAATACACTTGAGTCAATCAGTACAAATCTATACTACTATATTAACATTAATTCCCTTATGAGATCATAGAAAAAAAAGACAGATGCTCATTTACTCCAACAAGTCTTTTATTTCAATCACAGGTCAGCTTGTTTCTGCAAGAAACACTTGAAAGAACTTGTGATAGCATACTATAATATACCATTGGAAGTTAAACACAAAATAGATTTGTGGTTAATATGACACATCAGTCAGTACTGCTTTGCCAGGCAACTGCGGCCTGCAATTTAGCCATGTAAAACACCTGGAGAACACCCTTCTTATTCAGCCCTTCTGTCACTGCCTGAGATTCAAAGCCACACACTGTCAGCCAGGACACTTGTCAGTCTCCATCACACTAAACAAATAAAAATATATAAAATAATGTTGGGAACAGTTCTGTCAGTGTGGAGGCCTGAGTGCCTTTGTTTTGTCCTTGCCTGCTGCCATTTTGGCCTTTTTGGCCTGGACCAGTGTTTCAAGGGCCTTCTGTCTCTGCTTTGCTGCATGCTTCAGCCTTGCTCTCTTCTCCTGTTCAGCTGCCTGCTTTTTGCTCCCCTGAGCACTGCCAGAAGGTTGGCAGTCATATTTGCTCTGCTGCTGTCGCTTTTCTAGGAGATTATGTTGACGCTGGCGTTTGTCAGTAGCTCCTGCTGACCGGATATTCTTGCAGAGTACGCCATCCACCTCACCATACTTAGCATCCTCCCTCCTGAACATCTCAACAGCAGTCTTCTCCCTTGACAAGAGGGTGTATTTGACTGTTTGGATGGCATTAAACGTTGAGATGTTCATCTTTCCACTTCTGGCGTCGATGATCTCATTCATCAGGCTGAAGGACGACTCAACGGTGGGTCCATGAAAGATGGAGAGAGCACATCTGACCAATGCACTGAGGGCTGGGTATTTATCCCCCATATCAAATACCTGACCCCACCACTCCACCATGCTCTCTCCCTCCTTGAACGTGGACAGGCTCAGATCTGTGTTGTACCGTGTGAGCTCTTTGTGGATGTCTCCATCAGCTGGTAAGAGGTGGCCCAGCATTCCACCTAACTTCTTCAGCTGGATGGCTGCCTGTGAATGGCCTCTCATTAGTGGGTCCAGAGCAGACAGGGCCCTCAGTGTCGGGCTGGCCAAGGGGAGCTTCTTCTGCATATAGCAAGCAGTAGTGATGTACGCTTTTCTCACCTTCTGCATGAATGGCTTCAGCAGCTGAAATGCAGTTAAACAAAACTGGACATTAATACAGGTTTTCCAAAACAATGCGAAAGAAAATGTCAAGTCTCAAATGTAAATGAATAGAAGAGGCTACTTACTGCATGATTGGGCTTACTGGTCCTGAATGTGTCTGCTTCCTTCCCCACATACATCTCCCTGGCAGGCAGCAGCATGTCATCCACCAGTACCAGCTCCACCAGAGTCCTAGGTGACACTTGGGTGATGTGTTCAGCTTTCACAAAGCAAGCCATGAAAGCCAAGAACAGCTCCAGCTGTTTGTCATGCAGTTTGTGAACCAAGGTTTGGCTACCCTGCATATGTAGAACAAAAATGGAAAATGGAATGAAATGGAAAAACAATCATTGGATACACAAGCGTAGTAAACAGTTGGAATTAATGTTTAACACCCACCTGGAAAACCATTACGTATTCCTTGAGGAGAGCCAGTACACCCATGTAAAGGCTGAGCTGAAGCAGTGTTGTGGTCTCCTCGTGCCACGTCTTTCGACAGACTCTCTTCTTACGGTCTCTGCCTTGCGGCGTCATGCCTGTGAAAAAATAATCAGTAATGTAAGTGTCTGTGACAGGCTCAACTGTAGGACAGACAACATTTAGGACAAAAGCAATCTTTTTTCCATGAAATCACACACTGTTTGCTACGCCTGGTTTTAATGTTGGTAGATAGCATACAGAAAAGTAACACAAGCCAGATACCAGACTTGACAGAGACCGCCTCTCCCTGAATGTGTGTGGAGATGACAGATTTATCGTGTGTTCAACAAGTGTGTAGTGTCACCAAGCTATGAGTGCATTAAAATTAAATCAGCCATCCCCCATAATCAATAAGGACTCAATACAACTAGTGATCATCTTCACCTTTTCGATTGAGGTCCTCATGTAGGGTCCTGATTCTGGCTCTTGCCTTCTGGTTGACCTTGTAATGGGTGTACATGTTCTCCAGAGGCTCTCTATAAAGCTCCTTGTCTTCTGTGCTTAGAAAGCCAAAGTAGAGGACCTTGTAAGCTGGAAACATGGTGTATGTTGCCATACTGGCATCATATGCTGACAGCCACCGGTGGGAAACAAACCCTCTCTGAGGGCTGGAGGCAGGGATGTTGAGAATGTTGCATACCTCCTTGAAGTACATCACCTGTCAAAAAGAGAGCCTATGAAATGATGCATTTCCTTACACTTCCCCTAAATGTTCTCATTGTTAAACGTCCCAGGCCCTCCCTACTATAGCATTTGTTTAGGTTATGAGGACGAGGCTATGTGCCAGACAATAGATTTGTAATACATTCAGTTCAATGAACAAGGAAACAAATGCAAATTAAGTCAATTTATTTGCACCTGATCTGGACACCACTGATGATCCATCTGCACATCCCTGAACAGCTGCTCAAGATAGTTCTCAAAGGGCTCTGTAAACTTCTTTGCAGAGTTGTGCATGTGGTGACAGGAGTCCCCATCGACGTCGAGCAGGGTTGGACAGTACTTGTGAATCCTGGTCTCAAGGCCAGACTTGCTACCCCTCATGACGGCGCAAGAATCCATCAGCATGCTAACCAGATGTTTCCAGGGTAGGTCATTCTTGCTGAAGAACTCACAGAGCGCTATTTCCAAGGTGTTGGCGTTCCCTTTTAGAAGCTCCAGGGACCCCAAATGCTCCACTATCACCTTCCTCAAGTCCTGATGGTAGTAGCTGACGAGGATGGAGAGGACCTTCAAATCAAATGTAAAAATCAGGGTTTATTTGCCACATGTACAATAAACATTTTGATTGGACAAATAATTGCTTCTCAGCAATATAATAGGTATTCAAAGTAATGATAATATAACAGAAAAAGGAAAAGATTGCATGCATCTTGTTATTAAATATGAGACCAACCTTTTTGTTGTTATTTGAAGTGCTCTCATCCAAGTTTAGGGAAAAGGGAAATCTCCTCAGGTTGGAGAAGGTCCTTTCAGAGTACGTCCGCCCTAGACCATAGACCATTTTGTATCTGGCAGCTGTCCTCGAAAGCTTGAGTCCATTCAAGGCCACTTTGTCCAGAGCCAGAGTCTGAGCAAGCTCCACAACTACCGGTGCAATGGCAAAGGGGAGCGAATGCTCTGCAAGCACTCCAAGGACCATGGCCTAGAACACAAATGGTAAAATGAGTTAAAAGCAGCTAGTGTGGCTTTATTCTCTTGGGTAAATTGCAAAGTGTAGAATGCTGCTGGTGCTGAACTTTGGGTCTACAACATCGTGGTCATACCTATGTTCCCCAGGTTCTATGTTCCCTGATTACCTTAGGGTTATGGTTATGGTTAGTGGGTTGTAAGCAGGGAACATAGAACCTGGGGGAAATAGATACGCTCCCACAACAGCACATACCTCTGCATTTGCTGTGCGGTTCACAATTGCAGTTGGCAACTTTGCCTGGCATCGCTGCCTTACACCTTCTGGACCCTGTAGTAGTGGAGCTGAAGTGGAAGCTCCTACTTCAGGTCCAGCAGGTGGTAAAAGGGTGCTGCCTATGCTGTGTGTTGTGGCGATGTCAAGCACTTTTTTTTGGTGCATATCTGTTTTGCAGTGTGCAATCATAGCATGACTGCCCTTGGTTGAATAGTTTATCTCCTTGCAGCAGAGAATGCACCGTGCAAAACCTCTTTTATCAATCTTCTTATAAATGTCTGATAAAGGAAACTTGTGCTCTTGTCCCTTTATCTCCATTTGTACCTCTAGTTTCAGCCAAGCCCAGTTCCAGCTGCTTTTACTCTGTTCCTGATTTTGTATCAGGAACAAGCACTTTGTATCATCTTTTTTTTTTCTTTTGATTTATTTTTGGTGCTTTTTATTCCTTTATTATAGATAGGACAATAGGCTGACAGGAAATGGGGAGAGATGGGGAGTGACACGCAGCAAAGGCCGTCGGGATCGGGACTCGAAACCGCGACACGCTGTCAGGTGCCCGGACCGCTATGCCAGCAGTCCGGGCCAGCACTTTCTATCTCTGTTTATGCTATATAAATAAAGTGTATTATTATTATTATTATTATTATTATTATTATTATTATTATTATTATTATTATTATTATTGCCAGACCCAAGGGGTCGGGCTTACATGAGGCTTTGTATCTGTGTGACAAAGGTGAAACGGGGGTTTCTTAAAACTTTTGTAAATGTTTTTATTGGTGCTTAATGTATAATTATTTGCTCATTTAACCACCATCTTATTATTTTTGTACAACCGTTTTGCACTGTTTTACAATTGTTTTCCCCCGGTCCCTTGGTTCACTCATTGAGAGACATTCAGTGGCAGAGAGGTGGTCACGAGGTCCCGCCCAAGGCCACGGTCATGGCCAATGTCCCCAGACATTATGTCACCACGGACAAATGAAGGAAGAGAGAGGTGTGGTTTTGACAGGTATAAAAGAGGAGGCGGGACAGTTGAAAGGAGAAGCAGAGCCCAGAGAGAAGGAGGGTCAGACGGAGAGAGGTAGCAGAGGAGGAGGTTGTATGAGAGCCCCGGAATAAAGTGAGGGAACTTGAGCGAGTTACACCAGCCACCAAGCAGTTGGAAGCCGAGGTGTACCTATCTATGAGCCAAGAGGGAGGAACGATCGAACCGAAGGGGAGGAAGAGAGAGCGAGACCAGACCATAAACAGAGGACCATACGAACCGAGACCAGACCATAAAAGGAGCGCTGAGACGGAGAGTGGTGATAAACGTTGCATACGCAACCTACTCAGCGCCAGGTGTAAAAGCCTGGCCTGTCAGTAAGTACCGATCCATGCAACGTTCATCCTTGTATAAACCACCAACTGTGAAAACGCGCATGTACTTTACCAATGCACAGTGAACTGGTCATAGTTTCTATCATTGCAGAAGGAGAGAAGAAGAAAAGAAGACAAAGACGACTGGCATAAACCCTCTTCCTACTTACCCCCATATATGGACATGCAGCATTTCCCCCTGAAACGAAACGTGTTGAGTACCTCAAAAGCACTTTATTGGCACAGCACTTTACTTAAGTATTGTTGCACAGAAACCCCTGCTAAATTGAAAACCTGTTGACCAAGCCTGCGTAATTTGCACAACTTTATAATCCATTTTATAGTTGTTGTGTAAATTACTTTGTTGTGTTTTAGTTAGGTTTTATTAGTATAGTGTTATTTTGATTGTTTTTAAGGCAAAGAAGCCACTGTATTAGGGACCAATAAATATACTTACCTTTTTGATACATTTTGCATCCGTGTTCAGTTTCTCAAGGGAATTTTCTAAAGTGTGTGTTCTCAAAACCAAAGTATTGAAACTTACCAGTAACTCGAACCTGTGAAAGCCTGTAGAAGTAAAGGTGTATTTAAAGGGGACTCTCCTCTATAACAAAAGTGGCGTAGTCGACAAACTAAACAATATTCAGACTGAAACTCACAATAATTACGCACCCAGCACTTTACTGTGCATTGATATTTTATTGTTGTGAGTTTGATATTGAATTATTTATTAAAGGACAAATAGAGTGTGCAATACCTCAAGATAATTGCAAGTCAAATGTGATACAATTACGGCCTTGTTCACATCTGTTTCGTCCATACATGGGCAGGGGTCATTTGTGACGTCCCCTTTCGTCATACATGGGCAAGGGTCATTTGTCCTCCGGCCCCAGCCAATTTTTTTTGTGTGTGACGTGTGACGTCCCCTTTCGTCACGAACTATTCATGACATCATGAACTTCAGTTATAAAGTGGTTTGTAGGTGTGTTACATACTAGGACTTCATTTTGGGTCTGGCAGAACCAGGTCTCCTGGTCTTGTTATTATTAGAGACTAGCAGGGCACTGCCAAAGACATCAAGATGCTGTGGGAACCAACATACGGGCACCGGTCACGAGGACGTCCCACACTAACATACGTGGATGTACTCAAGAAAGATGCAGGAGCGCAAAGCACAAACGAGCTGGCCAGATGTATGGAGACCCGAAATGACTGGAAGCTGATTGATTGAGGAACAAATCAGTCATATGTTAATAGTTTAGCAAGCACCGAGTCTCACAGCAAGAAGGTCTTGGGTTTGAACCCAACTGAGGCCTTTCTGCGTGGAGTTTACATGTTCTCACTGTGTTCCCATGGGTTTCAGTGTTCTCATTCCCTCCCACACTAAAAGACATACTGTACATGTAAGGGACTGGCCTTGAGAGTTGGAGCTGGTACCCAGATGCCAGAGAGTGACTGCCCACTGCTCCAGATATAGTTAGGATAATGACTTTTGAGTCAAAATCTGGCGAGTCTCTCACACACACACACACACACACACACACACACACACACACACACACACACACACACACACACACACACACACACACACACACACACACACACACACACACACACACACACACACACACACACACACACACACACACACACACACACACACACACACACACACACACACACACACACACACACACACACACACAGAATACACTTCACTTGACTTAGAATTTCCTGCTTGGGGGGCAGGTCTGCAAGAGGATAAATTCCTTTTATCCAAATTATTAGTATTTTTGCTGAGTAGGGCTCCAACGTGTTTTAATTACCTTTTATGGTGTTTGTAATGTGATCAGGTTACTACTTAACCTCACACCTAGGACTCACCTAACCCCTGCTCATTATGCCATAGGGTTGGATGGCTCAGGGTAGAGAACAGAATACAGCAACTTGCAATGGGCCTGGTTTTCAAGATACTCAAGGGATCATCAGACCCAGACCCAACTACTTCAACAATGTGAGAGACACACACAGGCACAACACCAGAGGGAGCTCCACTGATCTTGTACAACACAGATTCAGCACACATATGGGATGAAATTCATACTGTTATGCTTATGCCGCCAAATGCCCTACCAACAGCCATAAAAAGATGTGACTCCTTACCCTCCTTCAAAACCGCCATTAGAGAGCACATGTCTGCAATTTACAACTGTTCCAACAAAAGTCTTCTATGCTTGACACCAGAAATGACCCCCCCTCCTCAATTGTTTTCTGTACGTATACTTTTATCACTACTAGTGTTGATGATTTCTTGTATGTTATTATATATCTTTAAATGTCTCGATGAATTGAATACATAGCACCACAGTGGAAACAAGCCCTTAGGACTTTTTGTGTTATCCTTTTAACATCATTGTATAATTGTACCACTGTACTATTTCGCAAACTGTTAATAAAGTATTCAATCAATCAATCAATCAAGCTTTCTTTCTGTTAGATAAATAAACTTAAGCTTGAAACTTTAACGTAAACATGACTACTCTACTACAGCCCATGTAGTGATGCAGAATAGTTCACATTTTCCCACAATTACAATTGCAATTGTAACAGTTATAGCAATGGTAAAGTTTAAAAACAAGATCCTAATTTAGCAATTTAGGTTTTAAACGTCACCCATGCAAATGTAACTGTCAACATCTGCAAAGGCATAGAATGAATGAGAGAAATGGCATAGGTTGAGAGAAAATAGGTCTGAACCTAAACAGCAGCCATAGAGCGAAATGGCATGGAATGGATACTCATAGATAGAGCTTGACTGACACCCTGTGGACAAAATGGTTAGTGGCATGGTTAAGTCTGTCATCATTGCATCACCGTCTATATTTTGTTGATAACGACATAATAATGTACAATAATAATATTGTTATAGAGAGAGAAAGTCTGTTTTATTTAGTGTTGGATGGCTCCATAATCAGAAAAATAAATCTAAAATACCCGTGTTTGTTGCCATTGTTTAGCCTACTTCTAGGTCAACTTCTGGGATGTATTTAAAAGAAAACAAGCTAAAGAAACTTCTCAGTGCTTGGAATTATCCACGAAGCTGAACCTGGCTACTAATTCGCCAGCTACTTATTAGATGTCTTATTAACTGTGATGAATACATGTCAGACTCATAGAGTTAAAAATGGTCAGACTCCACTCCACAGAGAATAGAATCTGGGATCAATTCACTTTGCAGTTTACACATCCGGTCCATGGCGGATACGGAAACGGCAAGAGAGAACGAGAGCGCGAGAGGCGAACAGCCTTCTACCCATAGCTTCTACCCAAGAGGAAAATACATAGAGGTATAATATAACTAGAGGGCGGATTGCCCCGCCCCCAGCTATCACTTCAATGAATGTGCTCAGTGGCGTTTTGAAGCACCCGGAAACTTGCCGGAAGTAGAATTATTGGTTCGATTTTGTATCCCCATAGAGTTATGAGCATGCGCACTAGTGTCCTTTTTGCGTTCTACGGCAGCCCGTGTGTCAAGGATTGAACGCGAGATATTTATTAAATACACTCGAGATGCATATTTATATGTAAATGCATATGTATGTATGTATAATATGTTTACATATTTATATGTATAAATATAAATATCTCTCAGTATGTTTTGCGCGTGCATGTATTTCTCCCCGCCTGCAGTTCCAGCTTTGGCCACTGGGGTGGCAGCTTCAATGTTTCTCAGCAACTCTGGGGGCTTGGGAAAATAGCAAGAGGCGCATTCTCCGGTTTACTTCCCGTTTCTCCTATTTTCTGCGTGACGTAGGTGGACACCTTTTTAGGAGACAGGAAGCAAGTTGGAGTCTATTTGATTCCAATGGAAGAGTCAACGTGAACACAGCTTCTGAACCATTCTTTAGCTCCATGGTCACTGAACTAAATATTGGACCCGATCGTCACAAGACACAAAATATGCACGATTTTCATACTAAAATGGCTTTTTTTTAAGTGACACAAATTAGGAGAAAATCTACTTTGTTATCCACCTTTCTCTATCCTAGCAACACACTCTCGCGAGATCTGGGAAGATATCTGAAGAGTCCATCTGCAGTCTGACGGACGAGACATAGAGGGCTCTGTCTGTCCCTTATATTATATTGTATTATTATATTAGATTTGAACTCTATGCTCTGTCCCCATAAGATGTTCTAAAAACTAATAAACTGAGATTCTATATGTGAATGTGGTAGGCCTACGTGAAATCATTATGGACATTTCAAAAATTAAATAAAATGTGTGTTCCAATGCTCAATAATATCATTTTCCATTATTAACTGTCTTGGTTGATGGGTATGATTTGGGAATCATGACATTTTGCTAAACATTCATGCTAAACACATTATAGTCTATAGTGGTAAAATCTATACCTTAAAAATAAAAGGACCTGTTATGTTGAGCAGAATTAGGAGCATATCTAGCAGAAGATAAGACTGAATAATACGTGTGAGTTTGTGGTGGGATTTTTTGGGGTTTCTTTAAAATCATCTTTGCCAACAGTGCACTTTCAAACATGTAAAGCATTTATTTTCTTTAATGAAGAAAATACACAAATACACATCCACATGACGTTGTCAGCCAGGGAGAGGGGAGGGGGAGGGTGGTGGGATGGTCGGGGGAGAAGACAACCACGCCTACTTAGGAGACCATTTGTAGGATTTGTGTACTACTTCGCCTCTAGTGGCTCCAATGGAGAATGTGTATCTTTCTATATTAACAATCTTTGCTTCTACCATACCGTTGAAGGCACGCCCCGAAGGGGCGAGGCTTCCCCTATTGGGCGGGCGCGCGGGCGGGGACTTCTGAGTTAAGACGTCACATTCTAATACAACCCGTATACCTAATTTAAGCACTGGTCTCAGTGGCACACCTCGCTAATCATTGGACTACCGATCCGCTACCTCAGGGAGGCTGGGTTAGACTCCCGCTTGGAACAATACTTTTTCAAACAACCGCAGACTATTTTTTTCGCCGATAAAGTATAGTTTTGGACCTCCAGGCGCGAGTGCCCGCGACGACCGGCCGATGTTATGTACCGATAGGCACAGAATCGTAAATAATATTGGTGGGGACTGTGTTTGCCCCAACTGCAACTCACTGCACTAACTTAGCCCGCCAGCCCCGCCCCCTTGTGCCTTCAACGGCATGGTAGAAGGCCGTTCGCGCGAGAGAGAGAGAGAGAGAGAGAGAGAGAGAGAAAGAGAGAGAGCGAGCGCGCGCATGTGTGTGTGTGTGTGCATGCATGCGTGCGTGCGTGCATGCATGAGAAGAGTAGGCGGGATTTAGACCGGATATCAGCAGTCATGGAGCGCCCCCCCTCCCCGTTCCTCATCTACATTACGTCATCGAGACCTGCTGTGTATCTTGTTTATATCGATACGACATTGTCAATGACGATGATGATGATGATGCATCCTCTATGCTTCTATTGAAGCATCATGCATTTGAAAAATATATTTAAATTAAACCATATGTTTTTGCATCTTTAGTGACACATAAACACAGTGTAGGCGGGACTTCCTTTGCGTGGAACGGGTCTGAGGCTGTTTATCTTTGTGTGCAGAGGCGGAAGGCAAGAAGGACCCGTGAAGACACAGATAACAAGGTAGGCTCTATGTTTGTTGACAACACCACCGTTTGGCATTTAGAATGTGTTTGTAATGCAGCAGCTTTCGATTTAACGTCTCCTGTCCGGGTGGTCTTGCGACAGACAGTCACTGCAGTCCTTTGAAAGTGACATTGTCCGTTATTTTATTGGCTGTCTGTTTATTAAACGTCTTATTACCAATGTAGCACCACATACACAGACAGGCAAGCTGACTCGTTGCATTCCATACGTTCTATAACTCGTTACGTGTCTGAATTGCTGCTGCTGATTCATTGTTGAGATGGTGAAACGTCTCTTGTCACATTGCATGTCTTAACCACTTAAATGGTTGAAGTCCCTCATGGCTCTATGCTAGTGTATTTTCTGTTATATTGTGGTGAAAGCTTTTGCTGAAAATAGCCGATCGACAAGCTTACAAGGCATCATGCATTGTAAGCTTGTCGATCTGCTATTTTCAATGCTGGGGTTTAAGTGGTTAATGTCGTGGCTTTATTTTTAGTTTAGCAGCAGAGACACAGACAATGCCATCGCCATCTCCCCCAGTTGCCAAATTTGGTATGACATCATTATTACCCATTACCCCCCCCCCCCTGACCTACAATATGTTGAACTGTCTGTCATGCATTTCTTCATGTTGTGATAACCTAATGCCATTATGTATTCAACTAAAAATAATTGGGTAGTTGACCTATTTGTCCTCATAGTTCTTGATATTTTCTACTGAGTTGGTCACTCTCAGCCTGCTGTTCTTATTTTGGGCAGTTGAGTTCATTATTGCGAACGCGGAAGGAGGCGCCTCCGACCAAGTGGAGCTTACTATGTAACTCTGCTTGGGTTGTGTCTCTGTGTCTCTGTCTGTATCTCTGTGTGCACTGCCTGTGTGCAGCTCCTCTGAGATAAGTAAATGTCCAATTTAGACGTACCATACATCAAATGAAAGGTCTTTGAAAACTGAACACACCTGTCAAGGTTGCGTTTAAGCCCGCCCCTTCCCCCGGAAGCCACGCCCCGGAGAAGGCTCCTAAAAACTCCCCATTGAAACCCCATGTTAAATGAAAAGTGCCCGAATCGCTCCGAAACTTTTTCTACCCCCCCTAAGTGGGGGTCTACGAACAAATACTTCGGGCTCGGATTTTGGCTCCGCCCCCCGGAAGTGGGTGAAACAGGCACTTCAAACACTTTGTTGAATTGTTCAAAAACATTCAAAGTTTTTTTTTTGGGAATTTGTATTTTTCTAAGATGCTCCTTTTAACGCAGATTTTTTTTTTATTATTATTATTTTTTTTTATTGGTTACTTTTTTTTTAAATTATTTTTTTTCATTATTTTTTTTTATTTTTTGGCGTTCGCTTACCGCGTTCGCGCGTCTTACTTGTATATAATATACTGTGTGTATATGTCTGTCTGTCTGTCTCCCTCTCTCTCTAAAATAATATAAATAAATATATATTTTTATGAACAAATGTCAATAATAGTGAATACACCTACAACAAGCTCACAATGTGTCATGTGATGTGACGCAAAGTGAGCTTGTAGATTGCCTATCTTTTGCTATGTAGTATATTTGAAACCTCATATATTGTAACTAGTATCATATTCTGTAATTTTGTATTCCTAATTGTATTCTCTGCCACTCAACAGCTGTTCCTATGTTTATTCCCGCGCCACTCTTAGTTGATTCAGCAAACTTAACCAGTCTGTCTGTCTGCCTTTTCATATTAATCTACAGCTGACATCCCATTGGGTGTTGCACTGACACCTATTTGTGTATTGACAGGAAATACATGGTGGTAGTAGTTTTTGATCTCTGGGTTACAGACAGAAGTCTCCCCTAAAGTTGTTTGGCAACTCAGACCTAACACTTGGGGCTCCTTTGTCTCACCCAGGGAGTCTTCATTTACTCTGTACATTTACTACAGCTATTTTAGTGCCACACCTACATGAAGTATAAAAGAGTGGTTATTAACTCAGTTCACGGTTTTGTGTGATTGCAGAGTCACTCAACACCCAAGGCACAAGGATGAGCGGCTTAATGAGAGGCCGCTGCTGTCCCCAGGTCTGCCTATGGGCTCTTCTCCTGCAAGCGGTCTCCATACATTGCATGAACTATCATGGGCAAAGGGGTCACGGCTTCAGGGATCGGCCCAAGCTACTGTTGCTGTCGTTCGATGGCTTCCGCTGGGACTATGTCCATCGGGTCCCCACACCCAACTTCGACGCGCTGATGGCTGAAGGGGTGAGGGTCGACAAGGTGGAGAATGTCTACATCACCAAAACCTTCCCCAACCACTACAGCTTAGTGACGGGTCTGTACGCCGAGACGCACGGCGTCGTAGCCAACGAGATGTACGACCCGGCCCTCAATCTGTCCTTCTCCATGGAGACTGACAGCATGTACAATCCGCAGTGGTGGGATGAGGCGGTGCCTCTCTGGGTGACCAATCAGAAAGCGGGAGGGCGGAGCGGAGCAGCGATGTGGCCCGGGTCCGACGTGGAGATCCACGGGACGTACCCGAGCCGCTACCTCCCATACAATGCCTCGGTCCGCTTCGAAACCAGGGTGGAGAAGATAGTGGAGTGGTTCTCCACACCGGGGGAGGAAGCGGTGGATTTCGGCGTCCTGTACTGGGAGGAACCGGACGAGAGCGGTCACAACCTGGGGCCCGAGAGCCCCCTTATGGACGACGTTATCGCCGACATAGACGAGAAGCTTGGCTTCCTCAGGAACGAGCTGAAGAAGGCAGGACTGTACGAGAGGGTGAACCTCATCGTCACCAGTGACCATGGCATGACTCAGCTTTCCCGTGATAAGATCATAGAACTGGATGAGTACGTGAGCAGAGATCTGTACACCTGGGTGGACAAGAGCCCCGTGGTGGGAATACTTCCTAAGGAAGGTATACAAACCTGTCTTTTTAACTGTCTTTTATGCATTTCAGTTTTGTTCAATAGCCTGGAATAGCCTGTTCCTTGCTTCCTTGTAAACCTGTAAAAGTAAATCTCATAACATTTTCTCACATATTCTGAATATCTTATTTTGTAGAACTTAAATTTTATCCTGGAAGTCAAAGGAGGTCAGATTGGGCTGAAGCCTGGGCCATGTATGTAGATGACTGACATAAGAGTACTGACATCATAGATTAGTGACATCATAGATGGGCCACACTTCCTGGCGGAGATATGCGCTCCACTGAGCATACATACACCCGTCTAGTTTTTAGATGTGTTCCAAATTGTCGTTCACTCCAATTAGTTTGCTAATTTGTTATTCTTCTACTAAAAGCATTGACATCAAGTGCAAAATTAGCACTTTTCTGGAATTTGATTTGTTTATCAATACTTCTTGCGTCAGAACTAATTGAATCAACTATGGAAATAAAATAAAGAAAGTGAAAAAGTGCATGAGTCTGTTTGAAGATCAGTCTCTATATAAGCACAGATACGTGTATGCGGGGTTGCCTGTATTTGAGTAACATTTGCCTGCATCTTTTACAGGGAAGTTTGAGGAGGTGTACAGCCAGTTGGCTGATGCAAACCCTCACATGGTGGTCTACAAGAAAGAAGACATTCCAGATCACTTCCATTACCGCCATAACATCAGGATCATGCCCATTATCATTGAGGCCCTGGAGGGCTGGACCATCATGAAGAACAGAACGGACCCCTTCATGTGTACGTATCGACCCAGCAACATTGCCTTGATACATTATCTTTGATACCACCATAATCTTTGATACGTTATCTTTGATATGGCCATCATCTTTGACACGTCTTCTTTGATATTATCATTTTTTTGATACATTATCTTTGATACCTTCATTACTGTATTAAACCTTCAAAATATTCCTTGAGTCGAAGCGATGCCTTTTATTCTGCAAGGAGATATTATGTGGGGTGTAATTAATTAATCTTTGTCCACTGGTTTTGTATAATCATTAAACAAGAACACTGGAAAATCAATTCAAATTAGATTACTATTTAATAATATTAGGGCACATTCAACATTGTTCCTGTTTAGTTAGTGAAATAGTAGCAAACCTAATTGATGTAATTTACTTAGGGCGGCCATAGCTGAATGGGTAGAGGCCGTCTGGGAATGAGAAGGTCCCCGGTCTACTCCGTCTGTGTCAAAGTGTCGCTGTGCGGGATACTTACGTAACTCCTAACTGCTCCTCGTTAGTGATGGGCATATCGATACTTGTATCGATATATCGATCGGTTGTCTGAGTATCGTTTGGTATCGATACTTTAAAAAAAATATCGATACGTTTTAATGTATTTCCGGTTCCGGTTTACGGCCATTTCCGGTTCCGTTTTGGTACTTCCGTTTCCGATTTATGGCCATTTCCGGTTCTGTTTCTGGTACTTCCGTTTCCGGTTTAAGGCCATTTCCGGTACCGTTTCCGGTTTGTTTATGTTTCCGGTTCCGGTATCGGTATCGATATCCGAAAATTTGCCCCAAAAATATCGGTATCGTATCGACTTGAAGAAATGTGGTATCGGCCCATCACTACTCCTCGTTGTATTAATAAAGTGAATTGTTATAATTTCTTAGCAGTAATATCATACTTGTCAGTGGCAACTTTCCAATAGTCTGTGTGTGTGTGTGTGTGTGTGTGTGTGTGTGTGTTGGTGGGGTGTTAGCTTCTGAATGAATGCAGGGGAAACACTAAACACTGTCTATGTAGATTATTGATTATCCCTAATGAAGGTCGATAATATAGAAATAATCCATCTCTTTTGAATCCCCAGTGGGAAATCACGGATACAACAACTCCTTGCCCAGCATGCAGCCTGTGTTTGTGGCCCGCGGACCAGCATTCCGCCGGAGCTACATCAAGACCACCATGCGTTCCGTTGACCTTTACCCTCTCATGTGCCACATCCTGTCCCTGCATCCTCTGCCCAACAATGGCTCCCTCTCCAGAGTCCAGGACCTCCTCTCCTCGCCGGAGCCCTCTCCTCCGACACCCAGCGCCCCTGGGTATTCCTACGCCCCCGCCATGGGCTCCATTCTCGGGGTCCTAATGGTGATAGGTTTCCTGGTGGTGTTTGTCAGACAGGTGACCATCAGACAACTGCCCTCCCTTCCACGCAAGAGTGGCGAGATGTCGCAGCCCCTGCTGCACGATAACATGCAACTCTAGGCAAGGAAACGAAAGGAGGTGCAAAAGCAAGACGAGGAGATGGGGGATTGGGTGGTATCCCGCCCAAGATGTTATGTTCTGTCCAGAAGCAGCCGCTAAACGACTTCCCTTGCCCTTCTATACACGCCTATTTCCTGTCCGCTTTATGATCTGGGGATCTGAGAGAAAATGTAACAACTATGCCAGTGATTAGTTTTTATTGTTATTTATTAGTTTTTTTTTTGGGGTCTTCTCCTAACCTCATAATTGTGTTTTAGGGGAGCATGTGCAGTATTTTAACACTGTCTTGTTCGACCTGAGGTCAAGGGAAGTGTGTTTAAGGGTTTGTTTCAGGTTACAGGCTTAATCAAGAAAAAAAAACTTTACACAGGCTACGTAGTCGCTTTGCTTTCATTGTGACTTTTACTTGATTTCATCTCGTCATTAATAGTTGTCACATCACTCATTAAACGTCCAAAGCAGAGAGCAGAAGTTTACCCTGTAATTGATGTAGATATTAACAATGGTGGGTCCACCTGTCTATGTGAATAGTAGCCACTCGATTTGGTTATTTTTTTATGACATATCCCAATCAATACAAAGCAGATTTGGCGTGTCAGCAGAACCAAGACCTGCTGTCAGTTATGAACGCTGCAATTGTCCGGAAAAAGCGCTACAAGTATTAAGTGTGCTACAGTGTCAGGAAACCGAGCCAGCGGGATGCTGGCTCGGTTGAGTCAGTGCCCTTCTAGTACAGTAGTACCGCTAAGCAGATAGGAAGAGGTTACACCACTTAGAATGTGAGGCTCTCAATATGCCAAACTGCTGTGTGTGTGTGTGTGTGTGTGTGTGTGTGTGTGTGTGTGTGTGTGTGTGTGTGTGTGTGTGTGTGTGTGTGTGTGTGTGTGTGTGTGTGTGTGTGTGTGTGTGTGAGACATTACTTGCTTGCTCTTCAAGTATTCAATTACCATTTGCCTTTTAACTTCATGGAGTGTCTCTCTAAGGTGTGCAATTGTTTGTGTGTCAATTAGTCTATTATATGTTCGATAGATTTTGTTGGGGCAGTGGGTGTGGGGCATATTTCTGTATAGATGACTATGCCTTTCATTCATATGCCAGTCATACCCATGCCATTTGTTGGTGAAATGTGAAGTGCATTTGCTATTGGTCAGTATTTTGTCTTAGGGATTATAAGGGTTTTGTTGATGTTTGGTTGAGAAGACTTAGGCATGGCTTGCGAGAGCTGTTCCCCTGATTTGCACTAAAGGATTAGAGATGAAGCCGAGAGAAGGGGGCAGTGGTAGGAAGGCTTGCTTTTAGGTCATGTATCATTTTGCACTCTTCGTTTGTAGAAGCTTTTTGAAATAATATAAAAGATAGGTGCCTCTTCCCCCCCAAAAAAGCTTTTTAATCAGCATAATCAGAACAATAAAGTACAATCCAATTCTGTCAATTTTAATACTTCTAATATTTTTGAAATGATATTTTAGAATAATTGACTGAATTTTGTCATTAGGATTTTAGAAGGATTAACTTACACATGTGCCCACAAAAGACAGACATCACTGTGATATCCTTTTTACAAAATGTAACTTCATAAATTACGAGCATTTATGAGATTAACTAACTTTCTGATAATTGTCTTATGTTAAATGAATGAAGTGTTGTCTGATGATTTTCCCCCTGATTTACTGAGAGAAAACACATATATTTACCCATGCACTGGAAAACAAATGATAACGGAGGATCAGGTTTATTTAAGGTAATTGTGGATTTGGAATTTGGTAACATGGATGTTATACTAAATAAAATGAACTAGCTACCTTTGCCATGTTAATGCAATGAATCAATCAGTTCTGAAATAAAAGGGACTTATATAACTCTCAAGTGTGTGTGTGTGTGTGTGTGGTGTGTGTGTGTGTGTGTGTGTGTGTGTGATGTGGACATGAATAAATTGTTCAAATGTATGCGCTGGTGTAAAATATTGATTGATTGAATACTTGTATTAATAGTTTGCAAATAGCACAGAGGAATACGTTTTTTAACTTTAACCTTTTATACTTTGGCTATTCAAAAATAGCAGATATACAAGCTCATAGCGTGGCACTGAGTGCTATGAGCTTGTAGATCTGCTATTTTTGAAAAATCATCTAAAATCATTTAATATATATATATAATTTTTAAGCGAACATTTGAAACTTAAATATTTGCTTCTGGGGGTCCTTGGAACAAAATATTTGAGATGGGGGTCTGCGGCCGAATGCATATCATTTTGGGGGTCCTTGACATGAAAAAAGGTTTGAGAACCACTGCTCATTACCATTGGTTGCATTTTCAATCAGGACTGTGAGTCTGTGAGAGTCTGCAGTCTGCACAGAGCTATGATGACCTCTGCGGCGCAAACATTTACATAAATCACCTGTTAACTTCCAGGACCAAAGTTCTTTTATGAGTTATCGCAAAGAATGTGCCCATGCGCGCATTCAGTCAGTGGCAGCGCGCAGGCTGGCTCCTCTCTCTCTCTCTCTCTTTCTCTCAGTCACTTCAACCACTCCTAACTGACCTGAACCAAGAGGTCTGCCACTCCATAGGACCCGATCTGACATGGAGAACATCTACGAGAAGATCGATGAGGGGAATAACGTGTACGACACGACGCCCGTCGAGCAGCGGGCCGACAGCCCGGCAAAGCCAGCGGATGCGACGTACGAGAACCCGGGGGTCATCTACGAGACCCCAGGTGAGGTGAAGGAGGAGCCCCTGTACAGCGAGGTGCAGGTGCACGCGTCCTCACCGGCCTACATGGACACCAGGGACGGCGACGAGGACGCGGAGAAGCACAGCGACAAGGGATCGTCGTCTTCTTCATCATCCAGCAGCGACAACGAAGAGGAACAGGGAGAAAAGGTGGAAGAGAAGGTCGAGGAAGAGAAGGTCGAGGAGCCGCAAGCAGAGGTCGCCGAGCCGCAGCCAGAGGTTGCCCTCCTGGTCGAGGAGGAGGCGCCGGAGGTTAACGGTGACGGACCCGGTTCTAGGCGTTCATCATCGGCTTCTTCTGCTTCTTCTTCTACATCCACACCCGCGGGAGAAGAGGTCGCTACGTCGTACGACCTCAACCAAGAAGATGACGCACCTGAGCCTGAAGAGCTCAAAGCTCTGGAGGCTGTCACCCTGGAGGAAGATCCCAATAAGCCTGAGATCGCTCTATTCGTCAAGGTAAAGAAACAGCTGGCATCACAATCATTTATTACAGCATAATCACGTCACGAGATCCTTTAACTCGCCATCAACTCCAACTTCAGTTTAATGTCACATCACAAGTTTACACTAGAGTGGGTGAAATTATTTTATGCAAGCCAATTGCAGTTACAAAAATAAGAGAGGAAAAAATAGCCTATCAAATATATGCCTACAGTGACACACAATGTTCTTTACATTCAATATGTAAATATGTATTTATTTGCATCACTCCATGGGCAGCCCATGCACTGGTAGGATTTTAGTGTACAATATGACCTTATCTCCATCAGTGATCACAGCCTACTACAGTAACACAGTCTTCCCCTCCCTGCCTGTCGGCCTGGCAAAGACAATCATTTCAGATATATTTTTTATTATTTTTATTTAATTTGAACGGTAATCTCCATTTTGCTCTTATTCTAATATTGGCTGGTGGTGTGGTCACATTTGCTCCAGCCAAAAACACTTTTGCACTCATGTGGAAAGCAACAATGCTGTGATTTTCCAACTCCATATCAAATGGCATGCCAGGCACTACATTTTGTGTTTGTAACACTACAGTAATGGGAATATCTGAGCAAAACCACAACGCTTCAGTCTGACAGTCACATTAATGCAATTTCTATCCATGTTTATAAGTTGATGTTGGTGTGTGTGTGTGTGTGTGTGTGTGTGTGTGTGTGTGTGTGTGTGTGTGTGTGTGTGTGTGTGTGTGTGTGTGTGTGTGTGTGTGTGTGTGTGTGTGTGTGTGTCGTACTGCTCAAAAGCTGAGCATTACAAGGATACAAGCAGCACTGACTATTATGTTAAACTCAGAGGTCGCTCACTTCAAAGAAGAGAGGATACCTGTCACTCTCAAACTTGAATGAAAATAAAAGAGGTGATACAACACATAAATAATAGCATCACAGCCATTGTAGTGACAAATCTTGGCAAGTTATTCGTTTCTGGAATATGCGACTGGGTAAAGCAGCGATCCCACCATGTCTTTCCCTTTAATCCGCACTGGTGCCTTGATGTAATCATTAACTAGTTTACTGTATGGCCATAGAAACCAGGGGTGAACTCCATGCTTGAGCAAATCCAGTTGTGTGTTTTTGTGCCTTTTCTGATACAGCCCGTCTGTAATCTGTGTTATAGTACATTCAGAGGTCACTTTGCTGATTGGGCAACAGAGACTGAGAATCAGTGGCTTTGAGTCGCATAGGTCTGTTTCAACTCAGCAAATGTAGTAGGCTACATGTTCTATTTTTGTCTTTTGAGGAGAATGTTTAGATTACTATAGTATTTTCAAACAAGACAGATAGCAGGATGTTTCAGAAGGAGAACGGACAGGAGAGGCCAATGACCTCAGGACCATTACACTCCTGGGTCCAGACAGAGAGTGAGAACCAAGCCAATGTGAAGGGGATTCATTAGGATACTAAATGTTGTCACATGCTGTACCATACAATGCACACAAGTGCAGCCATTCAGTGAGATTCCATAGATTCTCTTTACACCTTTAATGAAAAGGGCATTGGGTCAAGCCAGTCTTTATATATATATATAATATAATATAATATCATATAATATAATATAATATAATATAATATAATATAATATAATATAAAAGCTGATAGCCACATATAATTTAGAATGTGCATAAAAGCAATTCAGCACAGATGAGCTGTGGCTCTCTGAGTCTGACCTAGAAGTTTATTTCTGAAAATTGATGTATTTAATGGATCAACATGGGGGTACATAGAGGTCGATGGCCAGTTGAGTCTTGGGGTGAGGGAGTCTGAGTGAGGCATGTGGATGGAACAATACTGGCCTACGGCTCTAACAATACAAAACAGATTGCCCTCCAAATGATTCAGTTAATAGCTGTTACATAATCATAAGCATAGCATATAAAAGATCAAGTTTTTTTAATCTTGCCAAGTCAAAATTGAGAGGGAAAAAAATTGGTGGCTCATTCTTAGATTTTCCTATTCGTCCCTGCAGGCATAGGATTGTTTTTCTAATATTAAATTTAGCTGGCTTTGCAGGTCATTTCAACACATTTTCTTGATGGCGAGAATATAGAATCCAGCTGGTGGGATTTGGGAGTTGTTTAACTTTGGATAAAATGGGAAACCGAAGGATATTAACACCTTTTGAATGGCATGGACCGATAACAGCACAGATGGATGACAGCCATAAACATAAACATGTTCTATCATGATATTAGTATATCACCATGGTTATGATCAACATGGACTTACATACACCAGCTCACAGACCATGTGTAGTGGGTGTAAGCAATAGAACTGCCCCCTTCCCTGCATACCAACCCAGCCTCTATCTGCCATTTCCAAACCCACTGAATCCAACAAGTGGGTAGGGCGGATTTCACAACCGTTTTATGTTCAACGAGTCCCACTATAAAAACATGGTTGAGATATGTATACATTGATACATTGATCGGCTTGTATGCTGACCCGCCTGCTTTCTGTGATACTGCAGGCAGGCATGTTGAAAAATGACTGTTGTCACTTTCCATTAATAGCCTATTACAAATGGCAGTTTTCATTGAGGACTAAATCATTTCATCATAAGTGATGACCTGGAAATCTTTTAACATAATGCCAGTTTTTACTTTATAGTATGCACTGTAAAGGTATGCTTTGTGTTAGCTGGTGGGGCCACATATACTGTATTTACATTTACTTAGGAATATACAAAGTGATTGGCCACGATTGACAATAGGTTATGTTTGACGGTGAAGTTCAGTGTCTCCAGCTGTCCAACAACTTGCAAGGCTGTATTTTATGTCTCTGAGTCTGAATATACTACTGGCAGTATTCGTGGGCTCACAAAGGGTTATGGCATTTCTCATATAACACAAGGCTTTGGCCTCTGTAAGTGCCTGTGTCTTCATTGACTGACACAAACTGTTATCTTGTCACAGTGACACACAGGTGTAAAATGTTTGTAGTTATGAGTGGAAGGGTCAAAGAGGCCCTGTTCTCTCTGCTTTAGGGCAGATAATGAATGGCAGTTACTGAATGATATAGGGTGAATGATTAGCTGAAGTCAGTGATTTGAGCTTCCTTGTGTCACAAGAGAAGTGGTGAAATCAAAGCCATTTTCTTCCCAAAAATTTCAATGACCTTCACTGCTCACCTTTGCTTGTTATCTGATAACAAAAAGGCATACAGAAAATAAACATGACTGTAATGGAATACAAATTAGTTTCACTTGAAGCCTGAAGGTTTTACTGTTTATAAACCACATTTCAACCTGGGGTACCCATTTTGGCCACACAATTTCAAAAGAATGTGGGGCAGCCATAGCTTAGAGGGTAGAGAGGCCATCTGGTAATCAGAAGGTCATCAGTTCACCCCCCGGCCCACTAGCATATGTGTCAAGCAAGACACTTAACCCCTAACAGTTCCTTCCCGTGCGCCTCTCAGCAGCCATCAGCCACAGCAGAGTGACGTTTAAGCAGAATTTCCTGGATTAATAAAGGTCTAACAAAGAGTTCAGAAATATGCTAAAAATTGCAGATTTACAAGCTCACGGCGTGTTGCGAGCCCTATAGATTGGCTATTTTCATTATTCATTGTATAACGAAGTGTATGTAGGGCTTAAGTTGGTTAACAGTTATGAGAAGCCACACTGATGCATTATCAAAATGAAAGTATAAGATACGTAGCAACGCATACAATACCATCACTTACAGTATATGTTGGGTACTGTAAAAGTGACAACACCAGGCAAATGCAGCATGTGTGCCACGTTTTCTGTGTGTACAGTATATATGGGCTACCACAGACATGCAAAGCAGAAATCCTGAGAGATCAGAGAAGAGTACAGATGTTCTATATAAATGTTGAACAAACAAAATGCTATTTGACAAATGATGTTCTTGTTTATTGTTGACGGTTGATTGAATACGCTTGAAAATGGAAATTAATAGGGAGACACTTTATGTTTCTGTACATTATATGTGTGGTGTGGCAGAGGGGTGTGGTTTGTTGTTGGCTGTAAGCAGAGCCATATGGCAAACCTTCAGTGCAGCAATTATTGTTGTTACCGGTCATTAATCTAACTGATTGGCTGTCATGCCAGATTGTAAATGGCAATGATTATCATAATTATTTCAGCATTGATTTAGGGCTGAGTAATGAATCTGTCCTGTAGGACTGTAGGTTGGTAAGCCCACCAGGAGAGGGGGCTATTTTAATAATGGAAGTAGTTGGAACAGGCATCACTTTTTACTGCTTTTCAGATTCGGAGGATGGTGGACTGGATATAATGTCTCGGAAAGACACTGTTGGCCATGGTTGAAGTCTTGTATACAGTGACCAATTTCAAATGATATTTTCTTAAGGAAATTGTATTTTATAGCTGGATATGCATGATCTAGTCTCTCCATACTGAGTGCAGTAAATAATCACATTAGTGGGTGCCACTGTGCTGTCAACAGAGGTTTTCACAGTGAGACATGCCGCATACAAGCCATTCACTTGGCTTGTAGGTGGGCCCTCTCTAAAAAACGAAAGCCTGTTCCTGAAGTTAAAACCAAAGCCGAGCATCAATAATTCACACAGGAATCTTCTCCTCATCTCCTGTTGGTGATCAAATACAACCTGCCTCAACCTGCCGGTGTGAGACACGTGTGAATGCACATTAAATATGAATGACACACACACACACAAATGCACACGGACACGCGCGCGCGCACGCACACACACACACACACACGCACACGCACACGCACACGCACACGCACACACACACACACACACACACACACCTGCTCTCAAAAGTTCTCACCAGGACGTTAGTTCATCCTGGATTTTGCAGCATTTCCCCTACAGCTTTCAAGCATTGACAATCATGCAAATGTTTATTGATATGGACAGGGGGAGGCATATTGATTGAGCTGTACCCAAAGAGAACATAGTACCAATGAGGAAAAGAAAGGGCAGCAATACATTTGGCAATACATTTGAGAGAGAGAGAGAGAGAGAGAGAGAGAGAGAGAGAGAGAGAGAGAGAGAGAGAGAGAGAGAGAGAGAGAGATGCGATAGGGAGGAATGGAGGGACAGACATAGGGATGGAGGTGGATGAGGTGAGGGTGGGGGTGGGGGATAGAGAGCGTGGAGAAGGGAACAGGGAGAGGGCTCCACCCCCTGGTATAGGCTGACACCTGTTTTTCACTCAGAATCAGTGAGAGCCAAGCTCGCTCTGCTCCCCATCTGGTAGCCCAGGACCAAATCAGAGCATGTTTCTCTAACCTCTCGCTCTCTCACACACACACACACACACACACACACACACACACACACACACACACACACACACACACACACACACACACACACACACACACACACACACACACACACACACACGCGCAACACATGACACCTGGTCCCGACCCCCGGCTACAGGAGACAAACAAGAAAAGCGCAACATCAACAAGACCTTACGGGACCGAAGAAGACAGTGGTGCTCTAGGGACAGGTGACGAGAAAAGTGAAACCTCCCAAACCGAAGGCTGAGGACCTAAAAGAAGCGAGGATACCTCCCTCAGACACAAGGCGGTGCTGCCCTCAGACAGAAACCAATCGAGAGAAGTCTTCTAGGTTTTGACAGGAGGATGTAGACCTCCAGGGCTGAGATCAAGGACCTTTCAAACCGGTGCAGGTTTTGACTGCAAACCCCATAAGCAACAAGGTGCCTGTCGTGGTCAGACCACCATGTCTGCCAACGGTCAGGAAAGAGACCCCGACATTGAGCTATTTGTCAAGGTAAGGAGGAGACAAGGTTAATCTTGAAGGATGTTTCTATTCGTCTTTCTTTGTTCAACACTCAGTTTTGGATAGAAAAGACCACATGGTTCTCTATGGATGGACATATAATTTCAGCGCTGCTGTGTGTTGTGGAAAGTCTGTGTAACCAGATAGCAGAGGTTCAGGTTTCAGAGGCACGTTCTGGTCCAAGCTGACCCGGGATTGTTGTGACAGTGATACAGCAGCTACCTGCTGATGCTGTCAGGGCACTGCCGTGTCACTACTACCCTGTCAGCTACTATACCAAGAAGATAGGAGATTATTTTACATTTTTGCAGCACACATTGGTATTGTACTGTAAACTAATAGTTTGTGCTTTTGAATAACACTACAACATTTCGGTCGCTCAGACTTACACCAGGTATATAGCATACCTGATGAAGGCCTGAGCGACCAAATCGTATCTCTAATAAACCCTTTTTGGCTGTAAGTGAGGACAGTGTGCATCTCATGTTGCCTGCCTGCTCCGACGCACCTGTCCATTGAAGTAGGTGTGCAAAAGGACTTTTTGACTATATAACACTACACTCATACTTAAAATCTGACGATTGCAGACCTTCTCAAGGCCTGCTGGGAGATTCACAGATACCTCCTTGACAACTGCTGCAGTGAGATAAAAACAGCATCTTCCAAATATATCCTGCTGTTATTATATTCATGACTGCTCTGATCTGATCCGTCAATGAAACCCGGCTTAACAGAACAAAGCGATAAAAGCACCGCCTTTGAAGTGCTGCCTACATGCTATGGTGCTGTGTGGATTCTCTCCCCCCCGGGGGAAAGTTGTAGAGGCAGACAAAGGTAAACCGAGGCAGGTGAGGTGGATGCAGCTGGAAAAATAGGCATGGCTGACAGTGCTGCTGGGATGCGCTGCCCCAATTAGCTGGCATGAGAAGGCTGGATGCAGCCAAGCAGCTCGCTAGGAGCAGGAGGAGATCAGTTGGGTCTCAAAGGAGCCGAAATACACTCACGATCATAATAACAAGGTGTGCTTGCATCACTCACAGCCTCTGCCATGTACAGTACAACTTTCTGCATCATGCAAGTACCTGCATTACACAATTCTGTGTGATAATAATGTGGATGCATGTTTTTGGTAAATATGAGATCCTATGTACCAGTTTCTAGATACTTTACAAATATATCCACGAGTCACAACATGTATTCTGTGTTATGTTGTGGTTATTATTACTTCCCAAAGCAGAATTCAACATCTCTGTGAAACATGTTCAAATGAACTATGGAGTTTAAGTAACCTGTATAAAGTCAACATCTGCGCAAGTGACTCATCACAATCAACTCCAATATTGGGTTAGTCATCCATGCTTAAGAGGATGTAAGCACTACTCAAACTTCTTCCAGTAATTTATTAACAGGTGCTCAATCTAGAAAAGTAATTTTACAGTTAAAGGAATTACCAGCACTCATGGAAATTTCTGTTGTGAAAATGATTCCTCTATCCTGCCATGTGAGATGTGACCTAGATGGACAGAGAGATCTCCGCAACTTGAGAGAGTGCATTTGATTTTTGTTTTTTAGGTCAGTGACACTGCGAAGAACCCAGCTGAATCTTATCTGCATTTATTGCACTTAAATAGCTTAATGCGTGCACGGTACAACACATTCAAAGAAGCATGAGTCATGTTTACTTTATCTTATCTTATAAGTGGTATGCCACTGTTAATATGGTTAACATGTCCAACAAGATAAATGCTAAGTCTTCAGAACTCTGCCACCAATATAAACAATGCAGGCCCTATCTTGCACACCGCCTTACCCCTTATCTCAATTATTTTGCAATTTTTTACTATTTTGAAAAACATTTTTAAATAGTTCAAATAGCAAATCTACAAGCTCACAACGTGTCGATGTAGATCGGCTAGTTGAACCATTTCAAAATGTTTTTCAAAATAGTAAAATATGGCTAATAAGTTTAGGGATAAGGGGTAAGAGCCGCATCATTTTTCCTCATTTACTGCAACCAAGTTTCATGGATAGTATTGAGTAGAGGTGGGAAGCAAAATAATGTGTGATGCACACAACACTTTTCACCACAGAAGTACAATTTAGTTTGACTTTATTGATACAATTATTGACTTATTCTGTGTCTGCATTATTCTGATTAGCAGGTGATGGTAGATCTCTCCAGCATTGGAAAAGGAAGAGTAGATCACATGCCCGAAAAGGATCGCCCACCCCTGGTATAGAGTTATAAACCCTTCCAGTGGTTTCACTCACCATCAAATCAACCCGGGGTGCCATGCCCCCGCGCTCTGTTTGCCCACAGGCCCAGTGGTGTGTGTGACAGCCTTTGTCTTCCATGTTCTAGATGTTGATTGGCTGTCATCAGCGGTTGTGTATTGTGTTTCCCCAGTCTCCATTGAGAGCTGCCCCTAACAATGTACAAATAGAAGCTTCACATCAATGGGAGGGTACTGGCATGTATACAGTCAGCTCAGCTAGTTTTGCATAGACATCCCTGCTTTCTGGCTTTTACCAGGACCGGTGTCTGGGTGGGTGGCAGTTATAACAAACGCACCATGTTATGTCACTGGTAATATCAGCTGTGTTATTATATAGCTTTGCTTACTTACTTAACCACATGAGCCCTAGTGTCGCTATTCTGGTCATAATAGGATAAAATAGGAAAACATTCCACAGAAACAGCAGATATACAAGCTCGTGAACTTTTAATTCGGCCATTATCAGGGAAGAGATTTGGTGTAGAGGAAAAAAAGGAGGAGACCATGGTCAAGACTAGACCCCTGGGGGACCCATGTCAAATAAGTATATGGGGTTTAAGATGTTAAGGTGGTATTTGGGGTTATAACGTATTTCTTTCTTCTTTTTGCGAAAAAGTTTAATTACAGTATATTCTGATAGTAATCATTACTATATAGAGTGTTTGTTTAGTAATGGCGGTCTCCCTGTTTTAAACAGAAAATCTATATTCTTGGAATGAAACTCCATTCCGTGCCATGGTAACATTTAATTCTCTTCTGCACCACAGATCTCACTTCCAACTGTTATAGGATTTTGAAATAATGAGAACATTGGTATCAGCTCTCCGTCTATGTGTTCTTTGTTGCTATGGGGCACAATAAGTTGCTTTGACGGTTATAGCAGCACAAGCTAGCTGTGCAATCTGTGCATCATCTGAGAAACCAAAGTGCTGGCAGGCATCTCAAACGTCATGGTCCACGAGGGCCGACCATGTGACTCCACTGTTGATCCAGTGGGCAATATGCACCTGTGCTGCTGTGATCAGCCTAGTTGAACCACTTTCAACCTAGCGTGCCTATTTTCACATGTCATAGGTCAATGTTTTGTATTGAGAAAATAGCCAATCTACAAGATCTCAACACCATCTCAACACTGTTACCTGCCGGTCTGCCAAACGTTACAGTAGATATTGTTTAAGTGGTCAACCACTTAAAATCTAGCGTCCATAATTTGGCGATGTCTTATGTCACAATAAAAAAAAGTGAAAATCTACATCTACAATCTCACAAATCATAGCTTGTAGATCTGTTGTTTTTGTGTGAGACCATCCATCACAGCGAATGTTGAGTAGGACCCCATTGCAGACGACTTGAGAATGACTCAAATGTCTTTTATTAAACTAAAGAAAAGGTGATCCCTAAACAGGGCAGCTAAACGTCAAAATACAGAAGAAAACTTAAGGAGGCTTAATGCCCACAGAAGTACTCACATTGTGGTTTTAGATACTGACAAACACACTGAAACAGATGGGTATAAATAGACAGGGAACTATCTACTGTAGATGCAGGTGAACTATAAATACAATCAACACAGGATGGGCTGGGGGCAAACAAGACACAGGTGACTAGGCTTAACAATAACCAAGGTGGGGAGACAAGACAGGTAACAGCTACAAGGGAGAACAGGAAGCGCATTACTACAAAATAAGATACACAACTCATGGGGAAACAGACTAACAGAACTACCAACACCAAAACACGAAATACTGGACAAAACATAGAGCTACAGCCTACAGAAACAAAACTGTTGCCAAGACGACGATGACGATAGGATAATCGTCCCGATTAAGGACGTAACGCCAGTATGACGTCGCCCTAAGATCATACGACACCATGTCTCACCCATAAGTACAGCGGAACGCGGGAGCGGACGCAGACCAGCTGTAGGATAAGAACCTGAAGAGTATCTGAAGACTTGAGATAGAGCCATACCTAGGAGAGCTGTACTCAGATGGAGTTGTACCTGGAAGAGTTATTCCCAGAGGAGCCTAGAATCTCATAGTCGGCTGAGCCGCTCGTCTCAGCCCCAGTCAGCCATATTGCGACAGTCACAGGAGCCAACAGCACCTAAAGATACAGTCCTTAATACCCCATTGGAGTCGTAACAATCAATCAATCAATCAATCAATCAATCAATCAATCAATCAATCAATAAATCAATCAATCAATCAATCAATCAAACTTTATTACAGCCGAGGCCAATAGGGGACATACAAAACATTAAAAGTTAATATATAAAACAACTAAAAAGCACAGTAAAACACAACAATCCACACAGAGTCCTATGTTACAAAAACAATCAGGAAAATGTGACAAAACACCAAAACAAAAAATGGCGGGAGCAAGAACACAAGAGAGAAATACATGTCCAAAGTCCATGACAGTATCCTATGAGGAAGCATAAATACTTTACGTACTTTAAGGGCTTTAAGTCGTTAAATCAATAAATCAAACATATTTTGTTTTTCCTCATTGGCTTCAATGCTGTACTTTACTGTATGCAGAACCAAGTTATGTTTAGTGCCAACTGCTGTCAGTGACAGCTGTGTTGTCTTTATGGTTCAGTGGTCTACACATGCCCTGTCATTGTAAAGGTTACCTGTTCAAATCCAGCCTGGCCCCATGGTGCATGCATCCATCCTCCTGTTTCTGCTGTTTACTCTTGTAATACTACAATTTACAATTTCAAAACTCAAATTCCCAATATCCAATATGTGTAAATGTTACAAAAAGTATATATTTAACTCAAGTAAACCTTTAAATGAATAATTCATCGTCTCAAAAGCTCCTAGGCATGTCCCTAATAGATATTTTTCATGCTTGTACACAGAATGTTGATCTGAATTGCTCAGTAGTTGAGTGATAGTCTTTAAACGCAAAGCTTAAGAGTTCCACTTTTTCCATGCTGCACTTGGTCTAAATCTTTGCATTTTTCAGGATAACTTCTGACAGTAGTTAATTATGACTTGAGAATTCTTTGTGTACATACTTGTATGGGCGTTACTACAGAAAAGCATGAACCAGCTAAACAGCCTTGTGGTTTGAGTGTCCGCCCTGAGGTTGGGAGACCGGGGTTGATCCCCGGCTGGGTCATACCAAAAAACTATAAGAATGCCTCCCTGCTAGGCACTCAGCATCAAGTTTTTTTTTGGGAGTAAGTCCCTGCGACATACTAGAGTCCAGGGGGTGTGCTTGTACATCAAGCTGCCTCACGCCACAGAAACAGGAGATAGGCTTCTTTCTGCCACATGACTCGGCAAGGCTTACTTATTGTATAAAGAAAAGCATCAAAATGATAAACGAACACAAAGGATTTTACTGTGTGGAGTTTAGAATGATAGGTCTGAAGCTTTTGCTTGACAACCACCTACAGACCTGCCTTGTGTTGTTATTCTGGAGGTTTAAGCCTTGAATAGTGTGCCCTAGTGGCCAGTGAACCAGGTAATGGAATCACTATGTATAATTCAGCCTGTCCTCTGGATCAGGTATCAGGGCAAACCTTCCACTGTACAGCCATACACACAGAATCATTGTATCTTATGCACACAGGTAGAGCAAGAGATTCTCCCCCCCGTATTTATGACATTATTTGGCCGTATTTATATTGACTTTATGACATATTAACCATATGTACCCAAGCATTGGGGCGAACATTCTGCAAAAATAGGTGATCTACAATCTAACAATGCGTCACGTTGCGACACGTTGTGAGCTTGTGGATCAGCTATTTTTGGCTCAGATAGTGTAGAGGTAAAAAAGAAAAGGAGGGGGCGACTCTGGTCAACTAAGTATATAGGGTCAAGTCATGTCATAATAATTTAAAGATGATTATTCATCCTTACGTAAAAGGTATGACCAGTTAGATCTCTTGTTTTGTGGCTTCCACAAGGGATTTAATATTCATCTGTGGATGTTCTACCCCCTCGTGGCCATATACTGTTTCCTGATTGACCCTATTAACTCTTTGACTGCCAGAGTATTTTCATAAAGTACTCCCCCAGTGCCAGCAATTTTCGTGTTTTTTTATTTTTATATTTTGAATTTTTCTCATGAAAATAATTTAAGGGGACACAATTTAAAGACCCAGCACAAATCCGCCACTAGAGAGCAGCACATGACAGCTTGATCATGTCGTTGGGTCTCTCTCACCCTTCTTGATAGATTAGACAAGGAAAAACATGAAAACGGACGTGACGTCGTCCCAGATTGTTTTGATCGGCGAAAATTACGATGTGATACACGACGGCGATGACTGATCGTCACCCAGACCATAGATTATAGAAGAGAACCTGTCCGTTTGTCCGTTATACCGTGTGAAAACCCGTTTATTTACCTATTTTGGACGAAAATGACTGGGGAAAAAAATCAAAAACCGGAAACGGAATCCAGGCCATGAAACCGGATGCAGATGTCCGTGAAGTAAGTGGAACTCGAGAATAACATTGAATATTAAGCAGCATAGCGCAATCAGAGATTAAACAATGAACGCGCGTCAAGCGTGTCGAACGCGTCGACGGCCAACAGGACAAAGTAGCACTGACGCGTTATCGCGTCGTCCGCAGTCAAAGAGTTAATCAGATAAAAGTCACTGATAACAGTTAGAGTAGTTAATCCAATTATTTATTTATTTATTTGGAAATAGTTAGAAAGCCCTCTTGTTGGTGTTGATGACCCTGTGACCAGAGGGTCACAAGTATAATTTTCAGGACACTCAAAGCAAAACACTGAAACCTCATGTGTGTATCTACATGTGGCTGGACGAGAATTACCTGGTTTAAGTAGTATGCAAAATAATTTACTCTGTGTTATTATCTGCCAGATATCCTCAACACATTTGAGCTACACACGCCTTTTGAACATGATTCTAACCTGGCGAGTAGATATTCCAGGTAATGATTGACAGCAAGTAACTCATTCATGCCAGATATCAGTACTATAATTTATAGCATTACATATAAAAACCAGGCCGTGGGAATGTTTTATCACATCTAGAGTATCCCAGTGTTGCACTGGCCTCTCATTGAAGCTGTCAACAACACATACAAAAACATGTACCCCTGGCTGGCCTATTTAGGACTAACTCCTGCCAGAGCGTTCTCTCCTATGCAGTCTCAGCTTTCCTCCAGTCCCATTAAGGATAAAAAGGGGGAGTGAACTACTGTCCCCCCAGAAAAGGATTCTATAATGTTGGGATATAAGGAGAGCTAGGTGTTGGTATGAACTGTGGACATTGTGTGTTCTGTCTGTGCAGGCTGGCAGTGATGGAGAGAGCATCGGCAACTGTCCCTTCTCCCAGCGTCTCTTCATGATCCTCTGGCTCAAAGGAGTGGTGTTCAATGTAACCACTGTTGACCTCAAGAGGTTAGGAAACCCATGCACACACACACACACACACACACACACACACACACACACACACACACACACACACACACACACACACACACACACACACACACACACACACACACACACACACACACACACACACACACACACACACACACGCAAACACACAGAGTATATACAGATGTACTCTTGATACGCTATTATTCTTTTATCTTTTCTGTCTTGTAGGAAGCCAGCAGACCTTCATAACCTAGCGCCAGGAACACACCCTCCCTTTCTGACCTTCAACGGAGAGGTCAAGACTGACATCAACAAGATCGAAGAGTTCCTGGAGGAAATGCTTGCTCCCCCAAAGTAAGTTGCAGGGAACCTTTGCAGAATTCAACATTAGGTCGCAAATACACAGATATCACACTATATCAATTTGTGTATAGAAGATATATTTTAGACTGCTATCGAAACAAACAATCACATTCTAACCATCAGTGTTTCCGGTGTTATCCCCAATTCTTTTGTATACAGAATTTCTTTTTTTTATTGAATTTGAGTTTATTTTCTCAATACTGCGCTGCCCATGTTATAGATATATGTGCATACCTGACTGGACTAACAATCTTTCGTTGTACTTGTTGGAGGAACTGCAATGTTCTGTTCACATGCAAGAGTAGAGTCATTTAATTTACAACACTAACACTGTCATTTCACACCAATAAAATGAAAACATTTAATGAAGGAAGGATGAAAGGAGGAGGATAGAAGAAAGTAAAGGGGGCTTCCTTTAAGAGGAAAGAAGGAAGAAAGGAATGAAGAATGAGAGGAAGTAGATTCCAAACAAGGGACCATGCTCTTAATATTTGGCAGTAATGTAACATCACCGCCAGCCGGGCTCCATTTTACTGCCCTGCAAGTATTTTTCACATTAATAAATAGGTGCTGGTGTGTAAGAAAGGCTGTGAGGGCGGGCGGCTGGCCAGCTCATGTGACTGTGTTACATGTAGAACATGCGCTCTCCGGTCTGAGCACTGCTCCAGGCCCCCAGGTGTTAATGCTCTCCAGATGTCTCCGTCTGCGTCTCCTCCCTAACTCCTGTCCCCCCCTCTGCTCTCCTCAGGTATCCTAAGCTGGCCGCCAAGCAGAGGGAGTCCAACACGGCTGGGAATGACATCTTCGCCAAGTTCTCGGCCTACATCAAGAACACCAAGCCCGACACCAACGGGGGTGGGCTTCTCTCTTACTTCAGCGTTATCGACGCGCGTGCATGTGCTTGTGTGTTCACACGAGGGGCGTAGACGTGCACATACATAGCCGTGCATGCATGCACAAAATCACATGTGAAGTTAAGGCATATGAGGATTTCTGGACATGGTGAAATATAGTATATTGAAGAGATGGGAACCACAGCAGAGTAGCTGGATGCATGTTGTAGTAAATACAATGTGTGCTTAATTTACATTTTCATGGCAGGTTTGGTTAATAATGGTCACATGAACAAATGACACACAGTGTCTGACCAGCAGTGAGTGTGGACCAGTTGCTATTATGTTCTACCACTAGATGGCAGCAGAGTTACGTAGATGGGGATCCAATTTGTTTGAATAGTTTTGCTGCCACCTAGTGACGATTGTAAGTGTCTATAAGTCTGTAAAATCCATTGCTCCTTTCCTCTTGCTTGTACACCAGTGGTTCTCAAAGTGGGATTTGGGGACCCCCAGGGGTCCTTGAGGGGGTTCTAGGGGGTCCCTAGTAAAATGTGTTAATATAGCATCAAAATCAGTTAAACTACTTTAGCCCTATATACATCGGCTAAGCTGATCTACAAGCTCACAACGCTTTGTGCGCTTGTGGATCTGCTATTTTAAAATGTATAAAAAATTTGAAAAGATTTGCAATATTTTATAACAAGTATTATATGGGGGTCCCTGCTTAGCACAAATTATTTTCAGATGGGGATCTGTAGCCAAATAGTAAATACATATTCATTTGGAGGTCCTTGACAAGTTTTAGAACCTTCACTCACTCACTCTCACGCACGCACGCACGCACGCACGCACGCACGCACGCACGCACGCACGCACGCACGCACGCACGCACGCACGCACGCACGCACGCACGCACGCACGCACGCACGCACGCACGCACGCACACGCTCCATAGGTATAAGTCACAATACATGCACAGTCTGCAGACTAGAAGCATTGAATCACCTTGTTGATCAGACTGAGACTTCCTGGCCTATCATAATCACACCTGATACTATTCCTGTATCCTGTGTCTTTGTATTACTGTATATCTACATCCACACCAATATCCTATCTTGCGCTGCTCACAAGCTCACAACGTGTCGATGTAGATTGGCTATTTGAACTATTTTTTTAATGTTTTTCCAAATAGTAAAAAATGCCAAAAAGGTTTAGGCATAAGGGGTAAGATAGGGCCCTTAATCTATATCTGTATCTACTGTTGATCTTTTCATATCCTTGTGTGGGTGTGCATGCATGCATATGCCTGTGTGTGCACTGTGCATGTGTCTGTCTCACTGTCTATGCTACTGTATATATCGTCTCTGTCGGGTGGAAACCTCATTATGTCCAAAACTGTTACTTTTTAGGATTCAAATTCAAAAACAGCAAAAGTAGCAGAGCGACAAGCTCAAAGCGCGTCGCTTCGCACCGCGTTTCGAACTTGTGGATCTGCTACTTTTGTGTTAACATAAAAAAGTTGAAATATGGAGATAAGAGGTTTGTGCCTGACAGCAACGATACGTTTCACCCTCAGCTCTAGAGAAAGGTCTCACCCGGGCTCTGAAGAAGCTGGACGACTACCTGAACAGCCCCCTGCCAGATGAGATTGATGCCGACAGCATGGAGGAGGAGAAGGGCTCCAACCGACGCTTCCTGGATGGGGAGGAGCTCACACTCTCAGACTGCAACCTGCTGCCCAAGCTGCACATAGTCAAGGTAAGAGCAGCCTACCTGAGTGAAGTAGTAGGCTACTGGAGGTTTTGGAGAGTTTTTCCCCAAATGCTTGGAAAAGATAAGCACTCAATGTATGTTGCGTTGGAGGTAGTGTATCGACTAGTGTTAACAGAATGTAGTCATAATTGAGACCCCAGTGGGTTCCAGCACCAGATTTCCAATGATTGTAATGTTAATGTTAATGATATTAATTATAATAATAATATTTTTTGTTGTTGGGGAAAACAACTCTACAGAGGTGGGTATTAACGGCAGATTTGAATAATTGGAGGGTGGCTCTGCTTTTGATATGCCCCATTTTTATCGCTAGTGGAGATATGTTTTATCCCCGTTTCTTGTTAGACTAAATGAAATACTGTACATGCATTTACTTGGGAAATGTAGACTGTCTGATATGTTTGATATTTATGTTTGATAATATCACAACTTAATAAAAACTAAATGCATCTTAACCACATCAATCCTGTTAACATTTTTAAATTATTCAAAAAGATTATAGATCACGCATTGTGATCTTGAAGCTCACAACACATCGCATCATGACGCGTTGTGAGCTTGTAGATCGGCTATTGTTTAGTATTTGTCGTATGAAGATGTATACAGTACAGGCCAGGGCATTAGTATAACAGTGTTTATAGTAGTTAAGAAAATGTCTTCCTTCATTAACATAACAGCGTTTTATTCTCTCTCCTAGGTTGTGGCGAAGAAGTACCGCAACTACGACATTCCCTCCGAGCTGTCGGGGGTGTGGCGCTATCTGAAGAACGCCTACACGCGCGACGAGTTCACCAACACATGCGCCGCCGACGCAGAGATGGAGATCGCCTACAAGGACGTGGCCAAGAGGCTGGCCAAGTAGCTCAACGAGCAATGTGGGCTCAAACTAAATGAACTGTCAACATAGCACACCTCTTCTTACCAACAAAAAGCACCCATGTCCATGACAATTTTGGTTAGGTTCAAAATTCGTCCACTGTAATGAATCAGGGAGCGAGTTCAGATATCACAGGCCCCTCAGTGCACGCGTTGTAGAGTTGGCCTACACTTTGTACAGCGGTGGGAACGAGGGGGTTCCTGGTTACGGTCAAAATACATTACAGCTTCTGAAATAGGTCATTGAATAAGGCATTACATTTTGAATGCATCTTTAAACAAACATGAAGAAGCACTTCATTTATCTTCTCGTGCAATCTTTCATCCAAGCATCAGGGAAACTAGTTGATATTTGAATCCAGATTCAGATATGTGGCCCTATGTGGGTTTGCTTTGAAGGGTCTAATGAGAGCCCTTCACTCAAACGTGGAATTGTCTGTCCAGCTTTGCATCTCACAACACCTCTCCCTGTTCACAGCCAAACGTTCTACCAGCTGTTGGTGCAACGTCCAGTCGCTTCATTATTTATTCCTAAGCATACAGAACCTCTAGTCTGACTCCAGCGTCTCTCACCAAACGTCTGCTTTCGAATCGACTCATGTCCCGAATCATCCACGATTGATGGTAGTGATTTTTAACTGCGTGCTGAATGAAGCTTTCAATATGGCTGTTGCAATATCGAGATCCAGATTTAATTGTCTCATTACTCTAAGTGTAGCCGTGTCAATGTTTTGTTTTCACCACTCTTATACATATCTTAACATTTCATTCACTAATCCTCCCGAGAACTTGATTTGGACAATTAGTGACAAAAGGGCTTTTTGTTTTTGTTTGCCTCAGCAATGAACTCAGGTAGAGTTGACACGATGGCTCCGGACAAAGCTTGCTTCTGATAGATTTTCATGTGTTACGTTGTTCCAAATACAGCTTAAAAAACAAAAACAAAAAAAGGCATGAAAGTATTCTATTGCCTAAACCACGTGCCTTTATTTGGAGATCCCCAAATTCCACGCCAACGTCATAGACCGAGTCCTTAACAAAAAAGGAAGAAAGAAAGAAAGAAAACATTTCAAACTGAAACCGAGTACGTTTGTTTTCGCCTCTAGCTGTTAGTATTCAGTCTAGGTATTGATTCTGTCTCCAGTTACACACCGTGTTTTGGACAGAGTGAGTATTTATTTAGCAGCCCCAATCAAGCCTGATTAGGCAGAGAGGCCATTAGCGGTGCGATGAAAAGCGCCTTCCAGTTCCATGTCCTCCACCGTGGTCAGGAGAAGTTGCCCTCCAGCCTTCTTCATCCGCCCACGAGGAGTCCGTCAACATCCAGCACAGTTCAGAGTTCAAGTTCAAAAGGCTTCCATTGTCCGTGCAGAATACACCGTAAAACCCTCAGTGTTGATTCATGCGTTTTGTAACTCTGGGAGTGTACACTGCCAGAGTTAAATTAGCACTGAGGATTTTACTGTGTAGGATGGAAATATGTCCCGGGGTGCTTATCGTCTTTGGCTTGGTCTCAGGGCGCAACTATAGCTAGACTTCCTTGAGGAAGCCATAACGCTCTTGTGTGGTTTGGATAAACATTTGATATGAAATTGGAGCATGATGACTGAGAGAGGCTTGCTCATTGCGAAGCTCTACGAATAAAATAATATTTTCACAGATCTGCCTTTGCCTTTTCTTTCAGTCTCTTTTCGTGGCTAGGTGATCAATCAATGCCCATACAATTCTAGGTTGTCTTGAAGTGGGTTGCGAGAGGGTGGGTGCGGGTGGGCTGGGGTTGGGGGTTAACAGTCTGTCTCACTGACAGTAAGGTGAGCAGGCGAGGACACTGGATCTTGTCCTGTACCGTGCTGGTCCTCAAAGAGTTAAGCGCGTCTGGGTTGATCAAATCCAGCAGTGCAGGTCTGTTTCTCCATCCATACCAAAAAGAAAGAGAGAGAGAGAGAGAGTGATGACCGTTGACAAGCTTAAATAGAGGCTTCCATGCCAGGGATCAAACGCCATCCCTCTTCCCCACTCTCTCATTAAGACGGAAAACCCGAGCGCCGCCATCCGATCTGTCTCCATTTTTCCTCAAAGGAGTCTAACTTAAAAGATCTGCGCCTGTCGGATTTACAATGGTGGGCGAGGGGTGTTTACTGAGACGCTGCCCTGCCAGAAACAACAGTCAAGGAAAATAAATGGAGCCTGCCTAGTGTTTCCACAGGAGTAAGGAAATATGGAGCGAAACTTGTGCCTTGCTGTTTGGTAATTAGTACCTAAACATCCCTGTCCTTGGATCCCATCGCTCACATCCAACATTTCTGCGAGCTGGATAATATACAGTGGAGCATTAACGTCAAACACGTCTGGTCACGGGGGCCTGGCACGCCACATTAATCTGTTATTGCTCTCCCAGTGGATCTGCCAGTCTCTGGCCCCGGCCACTGTAGCACAGAGGGAGGCCAGATAGGTTGACAGGGACTCAAACATAGCACACTTTTGTAGCCAGGGTTTGTGAATGTTTTCAGCCAAAGTGAGTAAAGTTTGCCTTACCCAGGGACTCAAGCTGATTAAAACATGAGAGGTGGCCACAGTAGAAACAGCCATGTTATCCAGTTAGGTTCTCTCGTTGCATGATTTGAGAAATCCTTCATCCATGTCCCTTGCATGTACAGGATATACTGGGCTGCATTGTCTGATGCACGAGACGGACTGTCATAGATCAGTCTAAAGATAAATTTGCTTTGATGGCCTCCTACTTTGGAAGTAACTTATGCATTAACATTGTTATGTCTTTCATGTTCATGCCTTAAAAGGTAAAGACGTAATTCATCCTGTAACAATATATTGTTTCCCAGCGATAACGCCATGCAGTGCAATGAAGAACTCCATTCTTTAATAGAAGCGTGCATGGGCCACTAATGACATGAGAGTCCTATCTAGACGACACTTATAATTTCCTTTTTCTTTTTGTGACATTCAGTCACTTCTCTCATTTGTTGGCTAATATCTGCTGCCGCCAGCGGTTTGTAGTCCTGGATTATGACTTGTGACGTCCGCGCCAACCAGTTCAGAGGGTGACAGCTGAGACTATGCAGGGCCAAGGAGGAAGCCTCTAATCTGAGGCGGGAGTGGTGGTGGGGGGGGTGTGCATGGTAGGGGGGGGGTGCATCTGTCTAATCGGAGCGCAGCTGAGATAGACAGGAACGCCGTGTCATAACAGGAGATCAGGTTTAAAAGAGACAGAGCCGACGGAGACGAGTCCACGTCTCTTCCTCAACTGAGACAGAGAGCATCTGAGAGAGTATCGGGTTCTCGGCGGCTCCCCCCTGGCCCTCTTCCTCCTCCTCCTCCGCCCGCCTGCCTTCCGAGGTTTGAGTGACTTGCGGTGCAGCTTGATGGGGATTATTGATCTGCCTGGCGCACGCCTGCGGTTTTCGGCGTAAGGCTGACGACCTCACCAGAGAGAGTTCCTGGCACACGCTGCCCCGCTCTCCCCCCCAAACCTTAGATCACTGGAAGAAATGTGTGGCGGCTGCAGAACTGGTACAGGCCTGTCGCTGTGTGGTGTTTGGCCTCGGCAGTGCTCCGTGAACCCGGAGACAGGCAATCAAGGGATTTCTCCGTGCACTTCACCTAATCAGGCCCTAAATTTAGGCACGAGATAACAATAAACTATTTGATCAGCTTTTTGGAGAGGAGACCCTGTACTTCCAGCGAATAACCATGTCTGCTCGACGTCGGAGCCCAGAAGTATTTATGCTCTTGGGTAGCTTTGTTGGTCAGGGATTCAGTTCCAGTCTCTGACCACATCAAGTAATCCCTGGTCACTGGAGCAGGATGCGGACGCAATGCTAATTATGTGAGATGATGATGTCAGGTATGGATACCTACCAGGGAGAGCAGTTCCACTGACGGCGGGTTCCAACGTATACAACCACACCGTGGTGACCACACTCAGCTATTATGACCACACTCGCATCCAGTCGGACGTGTCTGGATTCTCGGCAGAACCTCACACATCCGCGCGCTGTCAGGAGAATGCTCACTTTATCATTGGCCGCTGTAAATCACCGCTTCGTCTGCAGGAAACACGTGGCTGTTTTATTTTCCAGTCATAAACCATAAAACCTGTCTGTAACACGAGTTACGACCCTTGGAGACAGAGGGAACGGGCCGCCAAAGCAGAACCAGACATGATTGTGGGCATCCTTCATCCCTTTTTCGGCCTGGCATCCGCGGATGGGTATGGTCACGCTGCGGATTTTCCAAAAAGCCCAACATGATCTAAATGTCACCAGGGTTGTATGTCATTCAGCGGTGAGCTGGATCTCGGGCGGTATTGTGTGACTGCTGCGGATTACCAGCCCATTAGTTCTCAATTAACACGCGGCTGATAAAGTTTAAACAGCCCTTCATGTGACAGGAAGAGTACATAGGGCCCCTTCACGCTCGGTTTAAAGCGAAGATAGGAGGGGCCCTGCCCAAATTTTTTACATTTTATTGCCTGGCTCAAACCTATGGAAAAGGCCTGTTTTGCATGAATATTTGGCACCAAACTCTGGCTTATCCTGTCTTATGTTCTGTGCACTCAGTTGTGCTGCAACAGTTTGCAATTTTTTGACAGTTGAGATGGGGTATAATTTGAAACATTGGCACGAAACGAGGCCCTTGGACAAAGAGGCCTTTTGTTTGTGTGTTTGGTCGCTCTCCATGGTCCTGACACTTGTATTTTCACAGTAATTCTTTCTGTTTTTTTCAGACAGCGTGGCCAGTATCACGTTGCATAATCTGAGCTGGCAGAGCTCATTAAATGTAGCCATTTTATGTTTCATAAGGGCACTTTTCCTTGAGCTGCATTTTGCTTAGCGGCAAACGCTTTCATGGAATCAAATGTTTCCAGAGCAGTCAGAAGACACAGACATGCATTTATATAATGATGACTCAATTTTGGCACAATGGCACCGGCGCACGCCTGAGCCTCTTACGGCATTGACCCTACATGTCAGTCTGATGCCTGAAAACAAGGCAGGTAATTGATCATCTCTTTCATCACAGGTCAACAAGGCACAGCCAAAGAGAAAACCTTACAACACTGGTATTCATTTATAATGCAGAGGATCTTCTACCGACCAAAGTCTACGGCAGCACAAGATGCGGTGATGGAACTTTAGAAGGACTTGACGTTCTTCCTTTCATATAATAGGGACTTTTCAGGTTGGCCTCATCTAGAACTGCCTTTGGCTTGTATGGAACACTTCATATGGGTGGGCCGACCCCCCCACAATCCCTGAGGTTAAATGAAAAACCACTAGAGTGCGCCAAAGTACACAGTTATTGTTGACTCTGTTTGAAAACCCACTGGAGCAGGGATGGGGTTGCTCAATTACACTCAGATCGAATTAAGATCAATTCCTGTGTATTTTTTGGTGGGCGCAAGCTGATCTGACAGATTGTCTAGTAAGCCTATGTAACACACTAAGCATGGGCCTTCGCCATCGGTCAGTGGGGTTTGGTTGGAATTCAGGATGGGGGACATTAGATCAGCGAGGTTCAGGGAGGTCAGGATTCCAAGCTGATAGCCTGATAGTCCAGTTCCACACCACTGAGGCCGAGCTCTCGGGCTTATCTGAGTCCAAACGAGAAATCAAGATGCAGGCAGACAGAGGACCAAAGAGGAGATGAGGAGACATGCACACAGGCACGCATGCACACACACACACACGCACGCGCAAGTGCGTGTGAACATATGACCACACATGTGCTCAAGCAAGCTAGCACACATAGCCTACACTGTACATGGTATACACTAATAACACACACACACACACACACACACACACACACACACACACACACACACACACACACACACACACACACACACACACACACACACACACACACACACACAGTCCTCAGTCGGACGGACCTGCTGGTGAAGAAGGAAACATAGGAGGAGATATACAGCTCTGTGAGTGGTATGGGGCCCTGGAGGGCCACTTCCCGCCTGAGCTGTTCCTGTGAAACACTCGCAGAGGTCATGTAAACAGTTTGTATTGGGCTGTCAGCCCTGTATGCACGTGTGTGTTACGTGTGTGTTACGTGTTTGTGTCCATGTACGCTTGCGTGTGTGTGTGCCAGCACGTGTGTGTGTGTGTGCGCGTGTGTGTGTGTGTGTGTGTGTGTGTGTGTGTGTGTGTGTGTGTGTGTGTGTGTGTGTGTGTGTGTGTGTGTGTGTGTGTGTGTGTGTGTGTGTTGGCATCTGATACACCCTTGTTTTTACAGTACTTCTCTCCGTTAATTGCACTGTAGTTGCATAACATGACTTCAAGTTCACTCCCACTTCGCACCAACCACTTACAACCTGGCCAAAAACAACAACAACAACAACAACTCTGGGGATGCATCAACATGTTTCACACAAGAGCGAAAGAGCTCCATACTGTTCCTGTTTAAAAGAGTCCTCCTCAGTGCCGTCTCGTGCATGCAGGACATTATGCTAATTTCTCTGGGTGTCTGGGTCCCGTTGCTCCGCCGGAGTTCATTATTATAATTGCTAGACATGGCTGAGAACGCCGGGAATGCGAACCTGAAACCGACGGGAGCTTTTTCCACGCAATCTATATTCAGGGAAACCCCGAGAATGTTCTCAATCTGAGCCTAAAAAACATATGGACCGGTGGAGTTCTCTCTGCCCCCCCACCCTTCTCTCTTTGTGTGTGTGTGTGTGTGTGTGTGTGTGTGTGTGTGTGTGTGTGTGTGTGTGTGTGTGTGTGTGTGTGTGTGTGTGTGTGTGTGTGTGTGTGTGTGTGTGTATGTGCGTGTGTGTGTGTGTGTGTGTGTGTGTGTGTGTGTGTGTGTGTGTGTGTGTGTGTGTGTGTGCACCCTCGCTTAGATTGGCTCTGTTATGTCTTGGAATAATGTAAAACAGCTTCCCTGGTTCTCTATGTCTCTGCTGCTCTCTCTCTCTGGCTTCTCAGTGTGTGTGTGTGTGTGTGTGTGTGTGTGTGTGTGTGTGTGTGTGTGTGTGTGTGTGTGTGTGTGTGTGTGTGTGTGTGTGTGTGTGTGTGTGTGTGTGTGTGTGTGTGTGTGTGTGTACCTCTGCAACAATGCTGTGGCGGTGGAGGCAGTAGCTAGTAGCAGTCTGGTTCATTGCCTGGGCTCCAGCCTGGCTTTATCCACGTCCAAAGACAATGTTGGTGCAGACTGAGTGGCAGTCATGGAGGCAGGGATGACACCGCTCAATGTGCTTCTTACATTAAACACTCGTGGAAGATCTGCACGTCAACAGTACGAGAGCAGTTCAAAGTGAATATGAAGGCCCCGCTTTGTGCACTTCAAACATTTAACAGTGGGAAATCTGCCAGCTTGCTATCAATCAGTAGCTTGAGTGAAGAACACACTGTTCACTATCAGAAGGCTGAGGTGCTGTAATAAGCAGGAAAAGCCAACAGTTTATTTTTGAAATAAGATTATTGTTTGCGCAGTTGTTTTCGCTTTACTTTAGATAATTAATTGACCAACCACAAACCGCCTTAGACCAACCACAGACTTCGGTTACAGCCCTGCCAATCTTACCTGAGATTTTCTCTGGCAAAACCTTGGGCATGCTGACTTGTGATTCAGACTCCCCCATCACTGGAATTGATGATGTAAGATCAGATGGTGGGTTTCACTATGTGAGACACACACTATCTGCTCAGCTACGACACACCCCGATTCTAGAGCCTTAATGTTCCTGCCCCCCCTGACACACTAAGCCAATCGACTAATAGACCCAACGGTGACTAACAGTGACTAATCATTTGATCAGTTCCCTCAGGCCTTCAGCAAAAGTTGTGCTGAAACCCCCTGCACAGACTACAGCTGACAGTCAGCTGATGGCCGCATGTTCTGCGCCTGCGTGAGAGAAAATAACTCTCCATACTTGGAGGTGGCAGTACTGTACTCATGATCCAAAAACAAAACCGTAAGGTGATCGAGCATCATGGGGAAACAATTGGTAACAATTGGTAATTAAAACAAGCAGAGCATTTTCGCACCGCTGAATCCTGTTTATACGTTCTCGTCATGTGCTCAGAATACAAATTGAGAAAGTATATGGCTATTCAATACAGATAATTGATGTAAATATTGCATCTGTGTGCCCTCTTTTTAATCGTTAGCTTGCTGCTTACCTTTGTTTACTCTTCTCGTGCTCTGATTCGCTCAGGCTGAACAGCCAACCAGAGGGCTCTCTCCTCACCGACGACCTCGGGTGAATGGCCACCGCCACCGCTAATGGCAGACTACCGGCAACAGCATGGGGACACACCGCAAAAACTATGGCCGACGGGCTCTATGCATGGCAGCCATATTGACAAGACATTGAGCCTCCTCTTACTTACAGTACATACCAATGATACTAATTAAGGCTCGGTTCCATTTAGTTTAACAGAGCCTGTCCAGTGAGCCAACATGCACAATAGCAGCACCCTGACTCTGTTTGACCAGAATGGAACACAACCTCAATTAGTATCATTGGTAACACCTGTGAAGGAAGTAAGAAGTGGCCTAATTTCTTGCCAGGCCACAGACTCAACAGTGGCTTTTCAGCTGATTTCAGCTTGGTGTGTCAGGGCTTTTAGGACTCTTAACCACTTACACCCTATACTGTATAGTACTTTGTTGATAAGGGTCCCCCAGGGTTCTCCACTTGGTCCCCTCCTTTCTTCCCTCAACACCTAAATCTCTTCACCAAAAATAGCCCAAAACACCAAAAACGTATCACGTAACAATGATGTAACAAAATTCCTCTTTTATTCTTAAAACATAAACAAAAAAATGTACAATCACAATGCCAATTTCACTCACTGTTGTCAGGTCCTTTGTCCCTTTTTTTTTATTGAACGCACTCGCCCCACAAATGACCTTTTTTCAGATATGAAACGTACCAGCAAAACATCTGAACAGAGCCTCGCCTTGTCATGGTCCGAGACATGTTCTGATCTGACAATGTGTTCATGAGAGAGGAAGCGCTAACAATAGACATAACAAGTAAAGAAGTTTACATACAGGAGTGCGGGGTAAAGTATGGTTTCCTGGATATCATACACGGCAGTGCCGTTTATTAATACAAGGTCAGCATCTTTGACGACAGTTTGTAAGCGACATTTACCCGAGGGGAGAAAACAAGCATCGACCTCTCGTTTTGTGGAAAGGAAAAAAAAAACACAAACCAACAGAACACAAACAAAGCAGATGAGGACAGAATGAGATGTCAGTGCTGCGTGGAAGTGTAAACAGTCTAAAATACCGTTGTCCTCATGTCTCAAACTCTGGGGGAAAAAAAGGTGGGATAAATTCCAACAGATGGGTATGTTTTCAATGGAGATGCTGAACAAATGTGTGATTGGTAAAAGGAAAAAAAAGAAAAGAACAATGAAACAAAATAAAATAAAATAAAATGCTACAATCTAAGAGGCTGGTGGTTTGTTTTCTAGTGTTACAGGATAATAGAAGGATTGCGTCTCCTTTCGGGCTGAAAGAGGAAATGTAGTGTGACATGTTCAATTCCATTAAATGGGCTCAAGACATCCTCTGCAGAGATTGAGAGATTGGCAGAGAGAGGCTATGCATGCAGACCTTCCATGAAAGGATTGAAGTTGAGCCACGGACCGCTATTTTTCTCAGATAAAAAAAAAGAACTGAAAAATATTGTTTTTCAAATAAATACCAACTGCCTTATGAGATAAAATTCAACTCCAATGGCCTGTTTAGCCAAATGTTATATTGTGTGAGTGTGGTTCCTGTGTGTAGGCTTTGCATGCGTGCATGCGTGTGACTGCAGTGGCGTTACAACTGCACTGAAGACGAAAACCGTTTGCCCTGTCGGCAGTCAGCTGCAAGTGCTGCTTGAATTTAAACATGGAATAAGTGCTTAATGAAAACAAACATACACAACTCTCCTATATTTGTTGTTTACCAGTCCTTTCTTCGTTTTTTTCCTTTTCTTTTTGAAATCTCACAAACGTTTAAAAGCAAATTGGAAATATCTGCATTGCATTTGCACACTAGAATAATCCTGAGCTCACACAATACTGGGCATTGAGGGCTGGGAGCAATTCTGTACACCATCACACACACACACACACACACACACACACACACACACACACACACACACACACAAACACAAAAGAAAACAGGAAATGGAAAATAAATTAATTATTTTTCTTCTTTAGAAAACATTATTTGTAAAAAAAAAAAATGCCTGAAGAAACATCACAGCCTCTTTTATAATATTTTACTTTTCTAACTCAAAGAGTTTGAAAGAGGAAATAATAAAATAAATTTGTACTCGTATGTGTCAGACACCGAGACAAACTTTTTGAAAGCCATCTCAAAGCACGTGATGTGTAAACCTACCATATACGTATATGCTTCATTTATACATCGCCGTACGCCCAATATAGCCCATCTACCAGTGGTGGAAAAAGTACAAATATTTTTTACTTAAGTAAAAGTATCAATACTGCAATGTAGAAATACTATGTTAGGTCCGGAATGTAAAATTTACTTGAGTAAAAGTACAAAAGTATTGGTATCAAAATGTAATTACAAGTACCAAAAGTAGAAAGTACTCATTGTCCCATTTCACACGTTTTCAAATGTATAAAATGTACAAAATGCTTTTGAAAATAGCAGATCTACAAGCTCACAATGCGTCACATCGCAACGCATTGTGATTGTAGATCGGCTATTTTCAAATGGCCGAAATGTATATAGGGCTGAAGTGGCTAATATATGTTTTGTAATAATAATCAAAATCTACAAAGTAACCTGCTAAAAGTAAAACCTCAAATAAAGTTTTGATCATAAAAAATAAAACAAATCTACAAAGTAACTAGTAACAAAGTAACTACATGTAATTGTAGTGGATTAAAAAGTACAATATTTGCCTCTGAGATGTAGTGGAGTAGAAGTAAAAGTATTGAAAATTGGAAATACTCCAGTTAAGTAAAAGTATCTAAAAACGTTACTTAAGTACAGTACTTGAGTACATGTACTTAGTTACTTTCCACCACTGCCATCCTACAAGCTTGTAGATGGGCTATTTTCGGGCGTGCGACTCCGTCTGTATGACGAAGTATAAACCAGGCTATATAATAGTCTCTGGGGATCTTTCCCCTACAATCGGACAGAGCATTCAGCTGCATCGCTTATACAGAGAGGACATAGTGCAGATCCAGCAAGCCTGTGGACTTCCAGATCACCCACGGATTATTCCAGTCCTGAGGAATCATGTATCGTAACATGACTGAACATTTAGGTTAGACCCGCTACTTTTTGGAAGTGCGCTTTAAGAACACCGCTGGTCATGGCACCACCATAATCATCTTTGGGCTAAATGTCAATCTGAGTATGAATGTATGATAGTTTATACCGCAAAGCCTCGTATTTGGTCTGAGCACAACAATGAAAATACACACAAACACACACACGCACACACACACACACACACACGCACACACACACATATGTATGTATACAGTATGTGTATATATATATACAGTATATGTATATATATATATATATATATATATATACATACACATACACATACACATACACATACACATACATGTACATATATATATATATATATATATATATATATATATATATATATATATATATATATATATATATATATATATATACACACACATACACATACATATACATGTACATATACAGTATATATACACTGTTATACTATATACATATACATATACATGTACATGTACATGTACATATACATATACAGTATATATACACTGTTATACTATATACATGTATGTACATGTACATGTACATGTACATGTACATGTACATGTACATGTACATGTACATGTACATGTACATGTACATATATAAATTATATAAAGAATTGCATCTGTGGTGCGTACTTTATTATCCTACTTGGATAATTCTTTAACCCCATCGAAGGACTTTTTTGTGGTATGTCTCCAAGAGACACAGTACATGATATTGCTCAACGAATACCAAAAGGGTTTTTAATTTGGAGCCAAATCCATGTCAACGCCTAGCGAATATGTTGGGCGCTTAATGAGCGGAGCAGTTAAGCTGAAAGTTACACCAGAAGAAACAATGTTGCAATACTCTTTGGAAATAGCATTTCAATATTCCACACAATTCAAATCTTTGGGTACAATAAAAAATAAAATAAAAACCCTAAACGTCTCACTCTTTAAATTACCTATCAAATTTTTTAATTTAAACTTAGTCATATAGATGCAGCAAAAATATTCAGATTACACTTCGACTCAAGTTTTCAAATACAATACATAATTTATGGCTTTATAAGTTAAAACTCCTCAGAAAAAGGAAAAGAAAAAAAAACGCCTCAATCCACATTAACGTTTAACCCACAATATACAAGTTAAATTAATTGGTTTTAAAGCAAATTGTATGGTTCATACCACCTACGGTAACGTACGCAATTACACTCATCACTTGCTACTCAGTGCTTAACCTGCATCTTGATATTGTCATGGTACAAAAAAAAACATGCTCTGCAAAAAGCCTTATAGAAATACAAACACTATACAAAAAAAAGAGACAGTCTCTTACAAATGTTCCGAAGCGTCCCTTAGCTGGTGGATTATAATAAAACAGGGGGTAATGTCTCATCCATCATCCACTTGGACCTAGTGAACCAACATTGTCTGGTGTCTCTCTCATTATTGCTGTGAGAATAACTCCCTTTGTAGTGCCTTGGTCAAAACACATTCCAGGAAGACAAGTCCATGCAAGCCTGGCCTTTCTTTTTATCTCAACCTTAATATCCGAGCAGAAAGGGAGAGACGTTTCTTTGCTGATCGTCGCTCAAAACTCCCCCTCTTGGGGGGGGAAAAAAAAAGGTTTTGTGCTTTCAAACCATGACATCAGTTGACTTCTTCGCTTCTCTTGTCAACCCCATAATAATCCCTGCCCCCATGCATCCGCCCCCCCACACCCCCCGGTGCCTCATGCCACACTCTTGTCTCCCTCAGTAGGGCCTCCAGACCGCCTCATCCATGCGCCCCCCGGGGTTGAGCACGGTCGGGGAGTTACTGTGACTCCCGTCGCCTTCCACGCCTCCCTCCGTCTGGCTGGGCAGGTTGGGGTTGACCAGGGAGGTGCCCGTCGAGGCGCTAGTGCAGGGCGGTATCATCCGCGAGGGCGAGCGATCGCCCCCGGGGACCATGGAGAACTGGTAGGAGCCCGAGGAGGCGCCGTAGTAGAGATAGGGCGTGCTGCTGGTCTGGAAGGGCCCGCTCTGGCTCTGAGTGGACCCCGGGTAAGGGGGCGGAAGGTAGGTGTGGTAGTGGGCGCTGCCCAGCGACATGGCGGAGGTGACGGGCGGAGTGTAGGTGAAGGTGGCCGGGTAGTGCATCCGTGGGCTGGAGAAGCGACTCTCTGTCAGGGAGGAGAGGCCTGGAAACTGGCGCTCAAACTGCCCCGGGAACGGACTCAGGTCAGACGAACCTACACACACACACGCAAGAAAGACATTCATCCGTTTAGAACTCCTTAAAGATCAATGGTAGTCCTGTAGATCACTGTTTCCCAAACCCTGGGTCGGGACCCATGTTTGGGTCGTGGACCCATTTGTATGGGCCACAAGTAATATCTTTTTTTTGGTGCAAAATATAAATAAATAAAAACTTGAAGAAATGTAAAAAGAAAACTTTAACTTTTAAGAAGTAGGGAAAATAGCAGATCTACAAGCTGTTGTGAGCTTGTAGATCCGCTATTTTCACTAGTTTGGTTCCCGGGGAGACATCAAATTTCTCTTTTGGGTCTTGAGCTAAAGAATGTGGGAACCACTGCTGTAGATCAAGATCATATGGATACAGACATACTTTATACGGATATAGATTTATAGATACATAGATATAGGTATTATGTAAGCCTCAGTATTCATAAGTATCATGTTTTATTTCTTTGCCGTTGTCAGTCTTGATCGTGTGAGATGATGTGGCTTTGGACTCCGATACAAAAGTTGTTGTACTTTGTCTTGTTCAGTGATTGACTATAACGAGTTAGTCCGCTGGGACACCAAACAGTAGTAAATTGAATTGTATAGCAGCTAGCGAAAGCCAGCCATTTCAAACCCAGTTAAACAATTAGGAAAAGACTTGGGGATAATGCATTTTGTGGGCTCAGCATTCATAAAAGAAGGAAAAGGGATACAAAAAAACGTAATATACTTCGGTTGAGTTTTTCACTTTGACTTTTGAGTTTTGATAAAATTAACAAATACACAGCAGAGGTCCCGAGCATGCTTATGCGTTAATATGTTTACCCTGCTCCATATTTATGTCTCTCTCGGCGTGTGTTGGCGCATGTTTATGTGTATCTGCGTGATTGTTTATGCATGCACTGCGTGTGCATATGAGAACCCGTATGGATATGTGCGTGTATGGCGTGCATGGGCTCTCTCTGTGTGTGTGTGTGTGTGTGTGTGTGTGTGTGTGTGTGTGTGTGTGTGTGTGTGTGTGTGTGTGTGTGTGTGTGTGTGTGTGTGTGTGTGTGTGTGTGTGTGTGTGTAAGTGTGTGTGTCTGTGTGTGTGTGTGTGTGTGTGTGTGTGTGTGTGTGTGTGTGTGTGTGTGTGTGAATACTGTATGCACATAAAAAGCAGTTGGGATGAATCAGAAGCAGCACATGTGGAAACACTTTGGGGAGAAACTGTTTCCATGAGATCCATAATGAGGCAAGGCTGAGCTCTGATGTGGCTCCTCTCCTTGCCTCCCATCGGCTCCACAGTGTGTGTGTGTGTGTGTGCGCGTGTGTGTGTGTGTGTGTGTGTGTGTGTGTGTGTGTGTGTGTGTGTGTGTGTGTGTGTGTGTGTGTGTGTGTACACGCGCGCGTCAGTGTGTCTGCATGTCAGTGCATGTCTATGTGATTGCATGCATGCACGCGTGTGTATATTAGAAAATGGAGAGCGTGAGTAGGACCCTCCATCTCTCTCTCTCTCTCTCTTTCTCCATCACCCCCCCCCCTGTTCCTCTCCTCTGCTTCGTCCCCTAAAAAAAACGTTGAAAAAAAATTAAAAACCGCTAAACTGGCTGTGGCGAGCATCATGCTTCCAGGGGCCCAGAGAGTCTGAAAGAGAATAGGAGGTCTTCACCCCTTCTCTCACTCCCTCACCCCCCCCCCCCCTCCCTCAACTACCCCCCCCCCCCGTCCTCGCTCGCTCTCTCAGTCTCCTTTCAGTGGTTGAGTCCAGCCACTGCGCTCTTATCATAAATCACTAGGCGTCTTCCGTGTCACCATGTCTGCCGCGCGAGGGGGGGTGAGAGGGGTATGTGAGTGTATATTTGGGAGTTTGGTGGGGGAAGAGGGGGGGGGGGTGTGGAGGGACAGTGAATATGCGCGGGCAGAAATTGCGAAGCCGGGCTTTTGTTGCCATGCACGCACGCAGCGTCAGATAGCATATGCTGTCAATTAAGACTCTTTCATTTTTTTATTTATTTTTTACTTCCTCCCTCATGAGTTCCGTTTGATTTCTCCTAGCAGGAATAGTAGGTGATTGTCTGCGACACAACAGAGGAAGCAGTGTGATCTCAGACGCACGCGCCGGCAGGGGAACGTTCAATACACTCCCTGACTCCCGCTTTTAACATTTTGGACCGGTTGCGGTGTATGGGGGTGGAGGACGAGTCTGTGTGTGTGTGTGATGGGGGGGGGGGGGGGGGGGGTTCTGTGATGATGAGCCAGGTTGAGCTTCATTAGCTGTTAAATGAAAGCAGAGCCTCTGTGTCGTATAAATATTTGGACACGTTTTACAAACGCGAAAACTCTCGGGCCCCACTTCCGAATTCAGTGCTCGAATCTACTGATGATTGACTTTCGCGATCGGCTCATTTGTGCTGCTGACAGTAAATTCTTAGTTGCGTGGCAGTGTCACGCACCTGAAAACAGACGATCTACAAGCTCTCAGCACGTACGTCACACTCGTGCCGTGAGCTTGTGGATCGGTTATTTCCAGTGCATATAAAATCACCCTTAACATTCCATGACAAGAGCCTCTTGTTGTTAGGTATGTTTAATTTCAAGTTTGTGTCTCATGTGCATGTGTGTGCGTGTGTGCGTGTGCGTGTGCGTGTGTGTGTGTGTGTGTGTGTGTGTGTGTGGATATGTGTGTGTGTTTGTTTGTGGGTGTGGCTGTATTTGTGTGGATGTGTGTCTCAGTGTACGTGTGTGTGTGTGTGTGTGTGTGTGTGTGTGCGTGTGTGTGTGTGTGTGTGTGTGTGTGTGTGTGTGTGTGTGTGTGTGTGTGTGTGTGTGTGTGTGTGTGTGTGTGTGTGTGTGTGCGCGCGCAGAGCATACTGTACTGTGTAGCACACATACCAGCCCCGTTGCTAGCTTGCCAGTATGTCCTCGATGTGGCGGGATACTGTTACAGGTACTGTAAGCGTCACCTGGCGATGTGTCAACGTGATCTCTTGAGATCTGAGACCCTTAGTCACATCACTTAGGAGGTATTACACACTAGAGGTGTGCGAGTGCGTGTGTGTGTGTGTGTGTGTGTGTGTGTGTGTGTGTGTGTGTGTGTGTGTGTGTGTGTGTGCGTGCGCTCGTGTGTGCATGTGTGTGCGTTTCTTTGAGAACAAAGCCCTGACGCTACCGAGATGAAAGCAGCAGGGGAAAGACCGAGCTAATCAAAGCTGACAGGGCAGCTGGCTGGCTTTCAAACTCCTCTCTGATGCACAGTCACACCACAGCGTCGCTTAATCGCTCACCCTTGCTCGGGGCACACGGAGGAGGAATTAGGGTGTAGTACATTAACACAAAGAAACAGAGAGATAAAGAGAGAGAGAGAGCGAGAGGGGGGGAGAGGGAGGGAGAGAGAAATCACAGGGGAGTTAAAAGAAAAAGTTTCACCTGGCATTGGGTCAAACAGGTGTACGAGGAAGAAAACTTGTCTGGCGGTATTTAATGTAGTCTTTCTTGTTTAGTTTTTTATGTGTTTTTTTCTTTTCTTTAAGGAATACTCATGTTTAGGTGGAAAGGGACAAATTAGAACACAGATGCTGCTGTTATGGCACAGGGACTGGGCTAATGCAATTACCCAGAATGCTTTGGGAGAGTGGCGTATCGCTATAAAGACGCTTTATTTGTCCCTCACGAGCCTGTTATTATCCCCGGGCCTGTTATTACCCATACTCCACTGGGATCAAAGACTTGGAGCGAGGAAAAAAAGGAAACAATCGTGTGTGTGTGTATGTGTGTGTGTGTGTGTGTTTTTTTTCTCTTCCCTTCCACTGTTTAAAAAAAGCCATCCAAACCGCTTTTGGAGAGGGAGTTGAACTGACAACAAGCCTCATTCCTCACGTTCATCTTATGATGAGCTAATAGCAGCTCATTGTGGTAATAGGGTTGTGTTCAGTTTCAGGCTAATAGTAGCATATCATTTTTTCAACTGTGGTGCAGGGGATTTAATAACTCTGATGTCATAATGATGACGTTAGTTCTGCCCAAATATGGAGGGGCGGTGGATCTGAGATTATGAATGAAAACATGTGAAAAGATATTCACAAAAGATACAAAGGGAGACAGACAAACTCTCATCTAGACAGCCAGCCCCTTTGGTACCACGCTGTAAAAACAACCTCCATCTTGTCACAAATAGGTATAGTTTCAGAGCTCTGATTTCCCCAAACTGAGCATGACTGACATCATCACAGCAACAAAAACAGGGCATCCTTCTAGTGGTATCTGGTAAGAGTTGAATTATTATCAACCACAACTAAAATGTTCGCCTATAAATGACATGCAAAAATATGGATTTTCAGCAGAATTATGTGTTTGTATTTTCCATACATTTCCTGTACTTTGCTGCTTAAATTAAATTTTCGTAAATGTCCCGTAAATTGTGAAACTAACGAGTTTATCCTGAGCAGGCTACTAGTGTGAACTGAAGTGCTTACCTGGAAGGCGTCTGGGGACGTCACTGATGGCAGGCAGACCTGTGGCTCGGCTAGAGGACAGAGGGGTGGTGGAGTGGACCGAGGGCGACGTCATGGGGCTCAGGTAGGATGGGTAAGTCTGCTCGTACGACCAGGGAGGAGAGGACTGGGACTGCCGGGGGTCTGGAGGGAAGCATGAAGGGATGGAGGGAGGGAAAGAGAGAGAGAGACACACACCGAAAGACACAGACACACAGAAATGGAGACACAGGAAGACAGACAGAGAGAGAGAGAAAAAAAGAGCAACAGTGTGAGAAATGTAACCGCATGAGCCGTAGCGTCCCTATTCTGGGGCGAACAATCGGCGAAAATAGCAGATCTACAAGTGAGCTTGGTGATCTGCTATTTTCGGTGAAAAGATTTGGTGTAGCAGGATAAAAGAGCAGGCCAAGTATAGAGCTGTGCAGGGACCCCGGCCAACTAACTATATTTGGTTTACATGGTCAAATGGGGCTCTGTTAACGTGTACGATAGCTCTTTGTCACGCTGTGACAAATACAAGGCACGGAATGGCCTCCCGACTGACGATAACGCTAAAGACCACTCGTTCTCCCGGTGTGAGTGTCTCTGTCTCTCTGCGCTGGTGTTTTGAGGTTAAGTATTGGTTGGACCTCTTATGCAATGTCCTCAGTAATGATACACATCTAATGTTTACCTTCCAAGAGAAGTTCTTCCTGTTTGTCTCATAAAACATCACGCTGCAGCTGAGAGCCTCGCTGGCACACAACCAAGGATGTAAACACACACACACACACACACACACACACACACACACACACACACACACACACACACACACACACACACACACACACACACACACACACACACACACACACACACACACACACAGAAATACACTTTATATCTGTGCTCGAACGGAACTTTTACCTTCCGTACAATTGTATGACTGAAGCTGGGCGTGAATACATGAGATACATTTCAATGATGGGGTGCATTTTCAGAATGTACTGATGTTACTTACAGTCACCGGTAAATATGACACTGCACTCAGACGTGTGCCGTTGAAGCCTGACCTCAAAACTTTTACACTCAAGTTGCAGTTACTGTAGCTCGTTCCGCTTGCACGGAATTAATTCCTGTTCCGGGCAAGTAGGACTTGTTCTTAGTTCTAATCTGTCTAACGGTCCCTGAAACTATCCCCTCTCTCTGTGGAGCAAACGCCGGAGAGTGGCTGACAGCGAAATGGGCCCGTGACGAGGTCTGAGCAGCACGGCCGATCGGGTGGCAGACATCCCAAAGTCGTGACAGATGGGGTTACCTTCCCTGATGCAAATGCACCTACAGAGGGACACGCAACCTCTGAACAATCTGACATCTGACTGTTCCGTGGCAGAACCGTTATGTTGCCCCCGTTAGCGTCAACATGTGACTCCTGTTCCAGGTGTGACATTTCACCTGACGTAAACGTCTGCTGGCTCCCCGTGCTGATACGCAGCGGGCCGCACATACAAGTAAGGGGCAATACGGCCGCAGCCATGGCGGATTCCGATTCTGGTCGTTAAAGCCAAGAGAGATGGGTCTCAACTACTTTGGAGTCTGCTTCCAAAAACAAAACAAAGTACGTCAAATCCTGAGTGTTAATTCAACTCGGTGGACCTGTATGACTCCATTGTTACACTCTCAGCGAAATAACTTATCACTTATAGGAAGCCCTATATTCTTTGTTGTGCGAGGAATAGCTAAAATAGCCAATCTACCACCTAACAACACGTCGTGAGCATTGTGAGCTTGTTGCTGGGATATTTCAGCAATTTTTGGAGGGGATACATTATTATTATTATTATTATTTTTTAAACCTTTTAAAAGTTATGAACCCCTATTATGACATGACCAGAATAGGGTTGCTATAGGTTTGAAGTGGTTAAATTAACACTCAGGATTTTGCTGGGTAGAAATGAAGGAATAACATTAACGCAATAAAAAAGCGGCTTAAATCTAGGGAGCTGTGAGCCTCACCGGTTATCTGCGTCTGACCCTGGGGGTTGAAGGAGTTGGGCCCGGAGTTATGGACCGGCCGGGGGCCCTGCGTCGGCACGGCGA